>NC_135956.1:77811689-78134092 GCF_053455715.1 Rhinoraja longicauda
AAGTTATTAAAGATCTTAAAAGGGATGCACTATATTAATATTTGTCAAAGTTCATCTGATATAGTTGTGTGACTCATGCACTGCACTATGTGTGCTGTTCCAAAGATACGCACCAAGACAAACAGAAACTCTGACAAGAAGATTGTAAACGAGGTGAAACTCAAACTATGGTCTGTTTGTAACTGCTGGTCTTTCAGTGTGAGTAGCTGTCTGCAACCCATCATTGCAGACTGGCATATTGCAGGGTTTAAGAAACATGCTAAGTGACAGGGAAAGACCCTGGGGCACGGTTCTCACATCACTGCACACTGAGGGGCGAGAGCCTGTGTAAAATCTTCCCTGAGTTATCACTCATAAAATATGCGCAAAAGAAAAATTAATTCCATGCTGATATAATGTAAATCTTGTAAATAAATGAGATGGTAAGACTTGCACTGTAAATGGCAACTTATGAATGGACTGTTTTGTATACATTTTATGAATAAAGTATATTTTTACAACAACAAATATACCCATTGTGTTTGCTCTCACTCACACCTTCTGTTGTGATATTGCTGGGACTACTTTGTGTATCCAAGAACTACTTTGTATGGCTGTGTATATAAGTGATGGGTGTGATTAGGCGGTCACTCTGGATCCAGGCGGCCTTGGAATAAACAGCCTGGAGTACAAGCTGCACCATGATAACATCATAAACATGTGCACTCGTGGTCCGTCCAGAGTCACAACCAAGGTACAACAGGTACCGGACCACGAAGTGCAACATGGTGGCAGCGGTTTGGGTGTTTAGCCTAGAAAAGGAAAACAACAAAAACCCCAAGAAAAAAAGTTAACAAGTGCGTAAGAAAAAAAAAAAAAAAGAAGGTTAACAAAAAGGAACCCAGCAAAAAGGTTAACAGGAAGAAAAGATAGAGCCCTGAGGAACGAAAAAAGTTTCCCGCTCGGTAAGGGGCCAATATATGTAGGTATACTTACCTGCTCAGTAGTCAGCGGCGAGCTGCCGACGTGACGCTGCAAGCTGCTGAGGGCGGTGTGTGAAGGCCCACATCGCGCCCCAGCACCTGTGCAGGCCCGAGATTGGGAGCCTGCGACTGCTTCGCGGGGGAGAGACCGGAGGCGACCGGGAGACCCGACACCCACGGAGGTGTGCGGTCACCGGGAAAGACCGGGAGACCCGACACCCACGGAGGTGTGCGGTGACCGGGGAAGACCGACACCCACGGAGGTGTGCGGCGACCGGGAGACCTGACACACACGAAGGTGTGCGGTGACCGGGAAAGACCGGGAGACCCGACACCCATGGAGGTGTGCGGTGACCGGGGAAGACCGACACCCACGGAGGTGTGCGGTGACCGGTAAGACCGACACCCACGGAGGTGTGCGGTGACCAGGGGAGGCTGACACCCACGGAGGTGTGCGGCGACCGGGAGAGCCCTGGAGGAGACCGACACCCACGGAGGTGTGCGGCGACAGGGAGAGCCCCGGAGGAGACCGACACCCATGGAGGTGTGCGGTGACCGGAGGGGGTCGGCGACCGGAGGGACCGACCACCCGCGGAGGTGCGGCGGCCGGTAAAGGCCGAGGCACTACATACTCACCCAGGCGCGTCGACCGTAGAGTCGGGACGGTCCTGGGCCCGAGGCGGCGGCAGCGCGTTCGAATTGCGCGGCAGCTGCCGGGAGCGCCTGTGGGCGGAGCCGGGGAGCACCTGTGGGCGGGGCCAGCTCGCAGCGTTCGAAAAGTTGAGCGGCAGCTGCCGGGGAGCACCTGTGGGCGGGGCCAGCGCGCACTGCAGAGGAGGCGCGATCGCACCGCGATTCCAGCAGTGGGAGGCCAGCAGTGCCAGCCCAACAGTGGGAGCCCAGCAGAGCCAGCCCAGCAGTGGGAGCCCAGCAGTGCCAGCCCAGCAGTGGGAGCCCAGCAGTGCCAGCCCAACAGTGGGAGCCCAGCAGTGCCAGCCCAGCAGTGGGAGCCCAGCAGTGCCAACCCAGCAGTGGGATCCCAGCAGTGCCAGCCCAGCAGTGGGAGGCCAGCAGTGGCAGGCAAATCATGGTGGTGGAGCATCTAGAGCCTACACTACGTTTGATCTACACAGCACGTCTTCTTGAGGGGAAGATATGGAACAAAATGAATATTTTGTGTTTAATGACCTGTGTAATGATCTGGTACTGAAAGCTTAATGTATTATATTTGATGCTTTTTTGTATATATGTATATATCTGTGGAGTGACCACACGGAGTGAGTGACCACCCGGCGATGAGTGAAATTCCGCAGAGTGACCACCATGATGGCGAAAAAAGCAATTGTGTTTAATTGTGCTTAGTTGTGTTATTGGTTTTGTTTGCAAAAAGCAATGGTGTTTTGGTTTTGTTTGTTAAATATATTTTAGCCCTCGAATGGTAAAGAAAACTATTTTATATAAGACAAGGGGGATGTTGTAATATATAAGACAAGGGGGATGTTGTGATATTGCTGGGACTACTTTGTGTATCCAAGAACTACTTTGTATGGCTGTGTATATAAGTGATGGGTGTGATTAGGCGGTCACTCTGGATGCAGGTGGCCACGGAATAAACAGCCTGGAGTTGAGCTCCAGCAATGTAACCTTTTACACAAGTGTACTTGTGGTCCTTCCAGAGTCACTAAAGGTACAATAGGTACCGGACCACGAAGTACAACACCTTCCACTGCCCCTCCTTCCAGTTTGTGACTCTCATCCTTCGTACTTCTAATAAACCTCAACCGTACCTCAACCTGCGGTTGGTGGTTGAATGTTATTGCTCTGTTCCCTGAACCAAAATGTTATATTTAAAAAACAAATCATCAAGTGGAGAAACACGGCAGATGTGAGTAATCGGAAATAAAAAAGAACGTAGTGGAATTACTCAGCAGATAGGTCAGTAGCTGTGGAGAGACAAACAGAGTTCATGTTTCAGGTTGATGCGCTTTAATCAGAAACCTTCATCATTCTAATGTAAATATATTGTAAATGCATTCTAAACCCTATTCCCAGCTCCACAGATGCTGCTTAATTTCCACTATATTCTGTCTTTATTATTCCTCTAAGTTTATCATTGACTCTGACCAGTAGGACTGAGATGAATTCCTTGATCAAGCTGGAGACTTATGTGAAGTCACAACGCTTCATGTGCAAGTGTTGGCTGCTCTTGCTTGCAGAGAAGGGCAGAACAATGCTTATCTTTTTGATTGTAAATGTCCTTCCCATGCACTGAGAGATCCTGGGTAATTGTTTGACGGCAGCTAGACCTGTGGGCTTTGACATTTGTGCCACAATAGTCCCATTTACAAGTGCCCTGCCACTTGAGGGCAGTTCTTATTTCATCAGATTGTGCACGTCGGGTTGATTGCATTAGTCGAAACAGGGTGGACCAGGTGAAGGTTGCAATCTCCTAGCTAATAGCAGCCGCACCAAACGAGTTGACACTGTCCTTAACTCTGCAATGCGAGTCATCACAGGGATGCTTAAGTCAACACCTTTGCAAGGGCTCCCTGTCCTCTGTCACATTGCCCCTCCCAGCATACACAGAAGGGAAAGATTGGTGCACCATCGAAGCTAACCCTGACCTTCCCATCCATGCTGGCTTGAACAATCTGCCCAACATGCGCCTGAAGTCCCGCAAACCCTTCTGGTCTTCAGCCAAATCCCTGGAAGACTTTGACCCCAAGACTGAGTGGCGCAGGGCCTGGAAAGATGCCAACACTAATAACGGAGAGGTTATCACAGACCCCACAATGAAACCACTGGGATTTGACCTCCATCGCGAGCAATGACTAACCCTGAACAGGATCCACACCCTCCATGCAAGAACAGCCCATCACCTGCACAAGTGGGGGATGACAGACAGACAGCCCTGCTTGCGACTGCGGATATCCAGACCAGTCCATCCCACACATCGTGAATGACTGCTCACTGAGGCTTTTCCCTGGTGGCATCAAGGCCATCCACCCAGCAACTGATGCTGCCCTGGCCTGGATGTCTGCCCCTGACCTACAACTTTAGACTGTGCACGCCATACCCAAGAAGAAGAAAATTTCATCAGAGGCCTGCAAACAAGAGAATGAATTTGATGCCTGCTGTTACAAGAACTCTTGAGAGGAGGCTGGTGGTGTCCTGGTGTAGAATTATTCACAGCACACAGGCAACTTAGTGAGAAATCGTATCTGGGGCAATTGATTTCTTTCACCGGCATTTATTGGTGAATTGACATGGTGAATTGATAATATAGAAAGCATCAAGCGACATCTTGTGGTGAAATGTAGAAATGCAGTAAATGATTACACTGACGGTTTCAACAGATTATCAGTTGCTATGCTTACTTATGTGAAGCTGGTGTACGTTAGTATTCTTTTACACATAATGTGACCCGGCTGAATAAAAGTTAAGCATTAAAATCTTAAATATAGGCCTCTGTATTCCTGAGCCCTTTTCAGTTTAATAGAATCTTAGACCTTCAGATTTATATCATCCTTGGATCCCCCTCGAATCTTTCTATTAATCACTTTCTTTCATTAATTCATTTTGTATGGGAACTGGGCATTGCTTGTTAGGATCCCATCCCATCCCCAATCGCATTCTATATGATAGACAAAATACTGGAGTAACTCAAGCAACATCTCTGGAGAAAAGGAATAGGTGACGTTTTGGTTTGAGACCCTTCGTCAGACTGAAGAACAAACTTGACCCGAAATGTCTTCAGTCTGAAGAAGGGTCTTGACCTATTCCTTTTCTCCAGAGATGCTACCACACCTTCTGAGTTACTCCAGCATTTTGTGTCTATCTTCGGTGTAAACCAGCATCTGCAGTTCCTTCCTCCATACTCGAGATGATGATGGTCACGCCACCTCCCTGAATACTGCACCCTTCTGTTTTGTAGGGAGTTCCTGGCTATGGACCCAGTAACACAGTTATGCAGCTGGAAGGGGTTCTGCCTTACAGTTCCAGTGATCAGATTCAATCATGACACCTGGTACTGTTTCCATGGAGTTTGCAAGTTCTCCTTATGATCTGGTTTTCCCCTTGGTTTTCCTGTTTCTTCCCACCTCCAAGCCCAGAGGGTTGTAAGGTTAATTGGACACTGTAAATTGTCCCTTGTGTGCTATGAGTGTTAGAATCTTGGGGGGGGGGGGGCAAAATAAATGGGAATATGTGGGGAATAGGTTATTGAGAATTGATGTGGAGGAATGGGGTTTCTTATGAGCAGCATAGGTTTAATGAGGTTCTTCACTAGTGTGAGTAAATATGGAAGGACTGATGATATACATCCAAGTCAGGCTGCTATGTAACCTGGAAAGTCACCTACAGATATGGTGTTATCATGCACATGCTGCCTTTCTTGGTTCGTGGTAGATCTCATAGGTTTGAAAGATGCTGTTGGTACCAGTTCTGGTCAGAAGCGTAATCACCTCTGACCTTATGATTGAAGTAAGTTCTTTGAAGAGCCACAAAATATGAGCTATATTGACTGCGATTGTAAAATAAAAGGAAAACTGGCTGGAAATTATGATCCTTAACCAAATCTCCCACATGGCTTTCAAAAAAATTAGAATTAGATCCCAAGCAATAGTAGAGATCTGGGAATGTTGCTTGGAAAAATAGGAGAGAATCCAAATACTGTAATACCTAACATGTGAAAAGAAATGCCTAGATAGGGAGGAAGTATTCCACAGATCAGATTCTGTGGGGGAGAATTAAAAAATCCACTATAAACAGTGACCTGATCATGAGTATATTTGACATTCAGCTGCCTTACTGCAGACAATAAAACCAATTACATTTCCTTGACAGCCTATCCGATGCCCAACCCAGGCGACTCTTTGCCACAAAAGTGGATCTGCAATCACGCATTTTTTTCTGTACAATGTGAATGGCTTGATTGCAACTAGTACGGTTGGGGGGAGGGACTCGAACACAGATAGCTAATAGGCAGTGTATGAGGCAGGAGGCAGAAAAGGGAAACACTCAGACCCAATATGTAGGAGAGAAAGAAGGGAAAAGAAATAAACTGAGAATAAGAAATGATGGGTCCCTTAAATGTGTATATTTTAATGCTAGGAGCATTGTAAGAAAGGTGGATGAGCTTAGAGCCTGGATTGACATCTGGAAGTATGATGTTGTGGCGATCAGTGAAACATGGTTGCAAGGAGGGTTGCGATTGGCAATTAAATATTCCAGGATTTCATTGTTTCAGATGTGATAGAATCGGAGGGGCAAGAGGTGGGGGTGTGGCATTGCTTGTCAGGGAGGATATCACAGCAGTGCTTTGGCAGGACAGACTAGAAGGCTCGATTAGGAAGGCTGTTTGGGTGGAACTCAGAAATGAGAAAGGTTTAGCAACACTTATAGGGGTGTATTATAGACCGCCAAATAGGGAACGAGAATTGGAAGAGCAAATATGTAAGGAGATAGCAGATATTAGTAGTAAGCACAGAGTAGTGATTGTGGGTGATTTCAATTTTCCGTATATAGACTGGGAATCACATTCTGTTTGGAGTTTGTAAAATGTGTGCGGGATAGTTTTTTGCAGCAATACGTAGAGGTGCCTACCAGAGAAGGGGCCGTGTTGGACCTCCTGTTAGGAAATGAGACGGGTCAGGTGACGGAGGTATGTGTTGAGGAGCACTTTGGGTCTAATGATCACAATGCCATTAGTTTCAATATCATTATGGAGAAGGTCAAATCTGGACCAAGGGTTGAGATTTTGGATTGGAGAAAGGCTAATTTTGAGGAGATGAGAAAGGATTTAAAAGGAGTGAAATGGAACTTTTTGTTTTATGAAAAGGATATAATAGAGAAATGGAGGATATTTAAAGGTGAAATTTTGAGAGTACAGAGTCTTTATGTCCCTGTTCGGTGGAAAGGAAAGAATAATAATTTGAAAGAGCCGTGGTTTTCCAGGGAAATTGGACACTTGGTTCGGAAAAAGAGGGAGATATACAATAAATATAAGCGGCAGGGAGTAAATAAGGTTCTTGAGGAATATAAAGAATGTAAAAGGAATCTTAAGAAGGAAATTAGAAAAGCGAAAAAAAGATATGAGGCTGCTTTGGCAAGTAATGTAAAAGTAAACCCCAAGGGGTTCTACAGATATGTCAATAGCAAAAGGATAGTGAGGGATAAAATTGGTCCATTAGAGAGTCAGAGTGAACAGCTATGCGCTGAGCCGGAAGAAATGGGGGAGATATTAAACAATTTCTTTTCTTCGGTATTCACCGAAGAGAAGGATATTGAATTATGTGAGGTAAGCGAAACAAGTAGAGTAGTGATGGAAATTATGAGGATTAAAGAAGAGGAGGTACGGACACTTTTGAAAAATATAAAAGTGGATAAGTCTCCAGGTCCTGATAGGATATTCCCTAGGACATTGAGGGAAGTTAGTGCAGAAATAGCAGGGGCTATGACGGAAATATTTCAAACGTCATTAGAAACGGGGATGGTGCCGGAAGATTGGCGCATTGCGCATGTTGTGCCTTTGTTTAAAAAAGGTTCTAAAAGTAAACCTAGCAATTATAGACCTATTAGTTTGACGTCTGTGGTGGGAAAATTAATGGAAAAGATACTTAGGGACAATATATATAATTATTTGGACAAACAAGGCCTGATTAGAAACAGTCAACATGGATTTGTGCCTGGAAGGTCATGTTTGACTAATCTTCTTGAATTTTTTTAAGAGATTACCAGGGAAATTGATAAGGGCAAGGCTGTGGATGTTGTCTATATGGCATTTGACAAGGTTCCACATGGAAGGTTGATTAAGAAGGTTAAATCGTTGGGTATTAATAGTGAGGTTGCAAGATGGATTCAACAATGGCTGAATGGGAGATACCAGAGGGTAATGGTTGACAATTGTATGTCAGGTTGGAGGCCAGTGTCTAGTGGAGTGCCCCAGGGATCTGTGTTGGGTCCACTGTTGTTTGTCATTTACATTAATGATCTGGATGATGGTGTGGCAAATTGGATTAGTAAATATGCAGATGATACTAAGATAGGTGGTGTAGTTAGTAATGAAGTAGAGTTTCAAAGTCTACAGAGAGACTTGGGCCTTTTGGAAGGGTGGGCTGAAAGATGGCAGATGGAGTTTAATGCTGATAAGTGTGAGGTGCTCCATTTTGGTAGGACAAATCAAAATAGGACGTACAGGGTAAATGGTAGGGAATTGAGGAATGCAGTGGAACAGAGGGATCTGGGAATAACTGTGCATTGTTCCCTGAAGGTGGAATCTCATGTGGATAGGGTGGTGAAGAAGGCATTTGGTATGCTTGCCTTTATAAATCAGAGCATCGAGTATAGAAGTTGGGATGTGATGTTGAAATTGAACAGGGCATTGGTGAGGCCGAATCTGGAGTATGGTGTGCAGTTCTGGTCGCCAAATTACAGGAAAGATGTCGACAAAATGGAGAGGGTACAGAGGAGATTTACTAGAATGTTGCCTGGGTTTCAGCACTTAAGCTACAGAGAGAGGTTGAACAGGTTGGGTCTTTATTCTTTGGAGCGTAGAAGGTTGAGGGGGGACTTGATAGAGGTTTTTTAAATTTTGAGAGGGACGGACAGAGTTGACGTGGGTAGGCGTTTCCCTTTGAGAGTGGGGAAGATTCCAACAAGGGGACATAGCTTCAGAATTGAGGGACAAAAGTTTAGGGGTAACATGAGGGGGAACTTCTTTACTCAGAGGGTGGTGGCTGTATGGAATGGGCTTCCGGTGGAAGTGGTGGAGGCTGGCTCGATTTTATTATTTAAGAGTAAATTGGATAGGTATATGGATAAGAGGGGATTAGAGGGTTATGGTCTGAGTGCAGATAGATGAGACTAGGTCAGGGAGAGTGGTCGGCGTGGACTAGAAGGGCCGAACGGGCCTGTTTCCGTGCTGTAGTTGTTATATGGTTATATGGTTATAACCATGTAATGTCTTTCCGCTGACTGGTTAACACGGGACAAAATCTTTTCGCTGTACCTCGGTGCACGTGACAATAAACTAAACTAAACTAAACTAAACTAAACTAAACAACATTGATTGCCACCCTAGAGAGAGATTGGATTCATGGACCAGTCGGGCAGCATTTAGAAAAATAATCCCAGCATCATTGACAACTTATGGAAATTCATGAAAATATATTTTTAGCTCTCTCCTATCAATCACAGAATGAAATGTATAAACCAAACGCAGGCTCGGCGATCGTTTCGCTCAACACCTTCGCTCAGTCCGCCTTAACCAACCTGATCTCCCGGTGGCTGAGCACTTCAACTCCCCCTCCCACTCCCAGTCTGACCTTTCTGTCATGGGCCTCCTCCAGTGCCATAGTGAGGCCCACCGGAAATTGGAGGAACAATAGACAATAGACAATAGACAATAGACAATAGGTGCAGGAGTAGGCCATTCGGCCCTTCGAGCCAGCACCACCATTCAATGCGATCATGGCTGATCACTCTCAATCAGTACCCCGTTCCTGCCTTCTCCCCATACCCCCTCACTCCGCTATCCTTAAGAGCTCTATCCAGCTCTCTCTTGAAAGCATCCAACGAACTGGCCTCCACTGCCTTCTGAGGCAGAGAATTCCACACCTTCACCACTCTCTCTGACTGAAAAAGTTCTTCCTCATCTCCGTTCTAAATGGCCTACCCCTTATTCTTAAACTGTGGCCCCTTGTTCAGCACCTCATATTTCGCTTGGGCAGCTTGCAGCCCAGTGGTATGAACATTGACTTCTCCAACTTTAGATAGTTCCTCTGTCCCCCTCTTTCCCTCCTCCTTCCCAGTTCTCCCTCTATCTTCCTGTCTCCACCTATATCCTTCCTTTGTCCCGCCCCCCTGACATCAGTCTGAAGAAGGGTCTCGACCCGAAACGTCACCCATTCCTTCTCTCCTGAGATGCTGCCTGACCTGCTGAGTTACTCCAGCATTTTGTGAATAAATACCTTTGATTTGTACCAGCATCTGCAGTTATTTTCTTGCAATACATAACACAAAGAAAGTAACAGATTTAATATATTTTTTTCTTTATTGATATAATCTCACAGACTTTTATTCTAGCTGCCCTCATGTTACTCATTCATCTATATTCTGCTGCCTGTGTTGGTCATTAAGCAAAAGCAAATATGGGAATAGGCAAAAATCCTTGGAGAACTACATTAATCGAGAGCTTGATATTAGCCAACAGATTGACAGTGAACATTCACAGTGAGTACTGGTGTTAGACAAGGCAGTGTCATTGAACTAAAAACAAAATGTTGGATGAATTCAGGGGGTCAGGCAGCATCTGTGGGGGGAATGGACATACAGTGTTTTGGGTCAGGACCCTTTTTCGGTCTTTCCCCCTCAGCTTTAGGGAGGAGAAGCTGGAAAAAACTTTGGGGCAGGGCAATGCCTGACAAGTGGTAGGTGGATACAGATGAGGTGAGGGCTGATGGACAGATGGGTGGAGTAAGTGACCGAGGGGAGAGATGAACAGAAGACAAAAGGGTACCAGATAGAAAAGAAGTGGAGGAGTAAAATATGAGGTCTTTGGGAAGGATATGGATGGAAGGGGAGGAGAATGAGAGAGGATGAAAAGGAAATATGGGAGATGAATGGATGGAGGAAAGCAGCAGGGTGACTATGGTGGCGGCAGAAGCTCCCAGAGGGAGCCGCGGCCGAACGCAAGACCCGATGGACTGCGGCCTGCAGGGGGAAGCTGCCGAGCCTGGACCCACCCATAAGATATGATGGACCTGGGCTGCCTGTCCTGCTGAGTTACTGCAGCAGTTGTGTTTATCTCATATTCTAAGGATATATTCCTGATCCTCCAATCTACCTCATTGCTGCCCCTGCATTTAATAATAATAATAATAATAATAATTCATTTATTTTATATAGCGCCTTATCGCATGCTCAAAGCGCTTTACAAAAACAATTAACATAGAAACAAACAGACAAACTATCCTGACGGAAAAGCGGCGAATACACAACGCCAGCGTCCTCTCACGTCAGGGTCCGGCAGTAGACATTAAAAAGCACAAGACACACAGATATAATTTTTTACACAAACAGCCATCACAGTGATTGCTCTAGGTATACCCTCACTGTGATGGAAGACAAAGTCTTATCTCCTCCTCGTTCTTCTCCCGTGGTGCCACGAGGTGATCGAGGCTCCCAACTTTTTGAAGCCCCCACCGGGCGATGGAAAGTCCCAGGGCCGAGCCGAGCAGGCCGATGAAAATCCTGAGCCCCCACCGGGCGATGGAAAGTCCCAGGGCCGAGCCGAGCAGGCCGATGAAAGTCCTGAGCCCCCACCGGGCGATGGAAAGTCCCAGGGCCGAGCCGAGCAGGCCGATGAAAGTCCTGAGCCCCCACCGGGCGATGGAAAGTCCCAGGGCCGAGCCGAGCAGGCCGATGAAAGTCCTGAGCCCCCACCGGGCAATGGAAAGTGCTGCGGCCGAGCCACGCAGGGCGATGAAGGGCCTGCGGGCGGGTCGATTGTACCTTGCGCTTCGGGGCGGTCGAAGCTGCTACGGCTGGAGCTCCCAAAAGCCGGTCGCCAGCCAGGGACCTGCGAACTCCCGATGTTGCGGTCTGCAGGGCCCACGGCCGAAGCCTCCGAGATGGTAAGTCTAGGCCATGCGACCGGAGTCTTCAAGGTCGATCCCAGCTGGAGGCCGCCGACTCCACGATGTTAGGCCGTAGCGCGAACGGAGATACGACACGGTAAAGGTCGCATCTCCGTTGAGGAGGAGATTTGAAAAAAGGTTTCCCCCAACCCCCCCACCACCCCCCCACATACACAGAGTTAAAAATAAAACAAAACTTACATTTAACGACGACAATGACAAAAAACAACAAAAAAAAACAGAGAGACTGCCGGTGAGCCGCAGCTGCAGAACACAGCCACGCCCCCATTTATCCACTCGTGCTTTGTAACTTCAACACCATATTCTGTACTCTGTTTATTTTCTCATTTGTTCTACCTGATGTGCTCATGTATGGAGCGGCTTGCCTGGATAGCACACTAAACAACATGTATCACTCTACCTCTGTACACGTGTCAGTAATAAGCTAATAATAATATCAATTCCAATGCTGTCACAACCAAAGGCTCTAAACCACTGGAAGGATAAGTAAACCAATGGCAGTGGCCTCTCTCAATTCAACATCACCACTTACACTCAGTCACGCCCATTGGGCAGGCAGTGTTTCCCAATAGATGTGTGTAGGAAAGTACTGCAGATGCTGGTTTAAATCGAAGATAGGCACAAAATGCTGGAGTAACTCAGTGGGACAGGCAGCATCTCTGGAGAGAAGGAATGGGTGACGAGAAGTAGGGTCTCGACCCGAAACGTCACCCATTCCTTCTCTCCAGAAATGCTGCCTGTCCCGCTGAGTTACTCTTGCATTTTTGTGTCTACTTTCCCAATAGATATTCTGTTCTGACTCTGTTCTGGGAAGAGATTACAAAGAAGACAAGGGAAAGATTCAAGGATATGTCAATATCTCCTTGAAGAAAGGAACATCTCCACTGACTCTCTGTAGCGCACAGAAACCCTGCACAAGTCTTGGCAGGAAACACAAACTACCCACCCACCGGCCCTCTCAGCCACCATTTTCTCCGATCGTGGAAGAGTGTGCAGTGAGCAATCCATCTCAAAATCCACAAAGAAGGATTAAATATAAATCATTCACAATCCCGAGGGACCTGTTAAAGGGAGGAAGAAAGTAATTTCTGGATAGATGAAAGGCCCAAGGACTAAGAATTGGTGCAAGTTAGAACCTGTAGGGACCGACAAAGGCATTCAAAATATGCAAGAGGTAAAACTGGATTCATTGCATTTACTGAGTATGATAGACGAGGCCAATGTTTATTTATTCCCAGTTGGTTCACAAATGGTACTTTTAACTTTTTCATACCTTTTCCTGACATTTCCCTGATGACTGATGGTCGGCCGTAGTAAGAATAGTTCAGTTTAAGCTGCTCCTACTTTCCCTCTTAACTCACATCTTCAAAATGGAAAAAGCAACATTAGATGTAACTACTGCTGGAACTTATTTAATTCTTTAAAAATCAAAACATAGTGAAATAATTACGGCCTATGTAAAAGTCCAGTAAATGCAATTAGAAAGAAGGAAAGTAATCTTCTTCCTACTCCATATGGAATTTATCTGGGGACTAAACTTTCTGACATGAATTAGACAGTATTTTACACTGCCATAAGCAATATGTCATGCTGATAGAAATGACACTTGCAAATTAGGAGCAAGTGGAAGATTTTAACTGTGATAACAGCTTTATTCTTAAAATAAATATGAAAAAAATTTCAGTTCATTTAAAAATAATTAAATGAATCAATCTTGCCGTTGTAGAGTTGCGACTACTATGAAAGCCAGATGGAATTGCTAAGTATTATTTCGGTTATATTATTTGTCTCCAATCTGGCACATGGTGGCACCAGTGAGTTCACCTGAAAAGCATTCACTTTACCACCAAGATCTTCTTTGGCCTATGAAACAGTTTGAAAATAAACATTAAGTGCAGTAATCACTTCTTGGTTCAGATCAAATTCAGTTTTCTTATGTACATGAAAGTCTTTTTACTGTTGCCACTAATATGTCTACTGTCAGAAACACTCTATAAAACAACAAATTGCAGGGGATTAAGCAGTGGTACACTGCCACTTATCCAAAGACTGCAGCTTTACTTTATGGGAGGTAAATACCTTGAGACTAGGATGTAAAGATAACATTAAAAAAATACCCAATTATTTATTTTTTGTTAAAACCCCAAACTTTTCAACTTCAAAGATGTAGCATTCCAAATTTGTATACTAAGTCTCTTAGATTTATCAAACAGTTGGCATAATTCTACCCTAATGAGCTTCCAAGGAAAAATGTGGCTTTGATTATCAAAGTTACAAATCAAAGTTAGATGCGGTTGATATAAATGGAATTTTTAACTATCTTTTAGACTCTTTTGTCATTTGATTGCCTTATGGAAAGAACATGATCTAAATTGCTTCACGTGTGGCTTCTGTGGTATAAAGAGTTGTATCTCGAATCAAGAATTTGTCTTTAATGCTCTGTTGTTAAATCACAGAACCCATATGAACAAATTGCTCCTGTCAAAGACAGATTATTCAATGAAAAGGGTTAATTATATGCAATCTGTTTTCCCGATGATCAGAGCAGTGTTCCTGCTTTAAAAAGCACTGGCTTTCCTCAGAGATAAGTACAATGGATATTTAAGTATGTTGAACATTTAATGTCCTCCATAACATTTTAAGCTGTCTGAGTTGGATCCATTGTAGAAGACTGGAGAACACGGGAAACACAATATTATTTTTCGCTTAAAATCACTGGACTGGCAACTCTAAAGGCGCAATAGAGTCGTTAGGGATCAGAAATTATTGGACAGGTGGAAGAATCCGATGTATATTTTAATTGGTATTTGTTTATTATTGTCACATGTATTGAGATACATTGAAAAAGTTTGTTTTTGCATGTTATCAAGGCAAATCATACCACACATCAGGCAGTGCAAAGGTGAAAATAACCAGAGTGCAGAGTAAAGTATTACAGCTACAGAGAAAGTACAAATTTAAAAAAGTGCAAATGCTGCAACAGAGTAGATTGGAAGATCAGGAAATTCATCTCTAGCCCACGAGAGATCCATTCAAGAATCTGATAACAGTAGGGAAGACATTGTTGTGGAATCATAAGAAAACAACTCAATTATACTTTCATTATACTAGTTAAATTTAATTGATGTTTCTTGGCCTTAATCAAATATTGAATTAGTCAGTCTCAACTTTTTTTAAGCACAAAAATTTCAAAATTGTCAAGAATACGAGTTTTTACTGGAACTACTGGTATGAATATAAAGTAGGCAACACTAGGAAAGGCTTAATATTTTTTATTTCATTTCAGTTCATTAGATGAAGCATTTGCAAGATGCTTCTGAAATTTTGAGTTGGCTGATTTGCAAGAATATTTCAACAAGTACCTCGAGGGATTTGAACTGCACATAGGCAAATGAGACAAGGCGCAGTTAGCAGAGTTTTAATACTTTTGAGTAAGGAATGACTTTGTCGCATATAAGAGACATTAATATCACATAATTGTGGGCTCTTTGAAAATGTTCACATCTTTAGAAATTGTTTTTCAAACAATTCCTGACAAGTGATTGGATCATCAGAGATTGGAACACTGTTACTACATCTGTAGGGAGGAACTGCAGATGATGGTTTAAACCAAAGATAGACACAAAATGCTGGAGTAACTCAGCGGGACAGGCAGCATCTCTGGCGAGAAGGAATAGGTGACCTTTCGGGTCGAGACCCTTCTTCAGACTAGTCAGGGGAAAGGGAAACAACTGTTACTTTATGTCTTCCACTTAAGAAGGAACTGTGCATTTGCAATTTTATTGGACTGGATTCAATGAATATGCAGTGCTACGAATTACATTTATGATTATGTTATTGCAATGGCTATGTTAAAAATAGAACTTTAGTTAAGGATTCAAGTGGTGCCAGGCCAAGCCCTCCCAAATGAGTTAAATTCTGATCACTCTCATATTATGCCAAAGTAAATATATTCATTTAAGTAATTTTAAGTTAGGCAATGTGGAAATATTTGACAACAGTATGTAAATAATTCTAGAAATAACCACAAGGCAACCTTTCTTATCAAATATCAGTAGCATTTTCATATCTCACATAATTCTTGTGTAGGAAGAAACTGTAGATGCTGATTTACACCTAAGATGGACATAAAACTCTGGAGTAACTCAACAGGACAGGCAGCATCTCTGGATAGAAGAAATGGGTGACATTTTGGGTCGAGACCCTTCTTCAGACTCAGTGTCAGGAGAGAGGGTGACATAGAGATATGGCGAGACCTAGCACAGGCTCAGTGATCGTTTCGCTGAACACCTCCACTTAGTCTGCCTACACCTATGTGGTCTCCCAGTTGCTAAACACTTTAACTCCCCCTCCCATTCCCATATTGAGCTTTCTGTGCTGGGCCTCCTCCACTGTCAGACCGAGGCCCCATGCTAATTGGAGGAACAGCAGCCCATCTTTCGCTTGGGAACCTTACAACCCAGTGGTATGAACGTTGATTTCTCTAATTTCAAGGTAGTACCTGCATTCCCTCCCCCCTTCTTTCTCTTCCCTCCCCCGCCCTGGTCATCCTACCAGTTCCACTGTTAGCATCCTTGTATCCCTCTTGTTAGCACATCTTCCTCAGCCAACAATGGACCACTATGGACGCCATCCATCCTGAGGTCTCTGTTGCTGACCCCGATTTGTTCTGGCCCACAATTATTACTGTCATCAATGACATTCCTTCCATCATAACATTCAAAATGGGATGTTCACTGATGATTGCACAATGTTCAATTTCATTTACAAACTTCTCAGCAAATGAAGCAATCTGTACCTCCATGCATTGAGACACAATCATGCAGGAGCAGGTAAGTGACCATCTCCAACAATAGAGATTCTAACCACTTATCCTCAACAGTCTAACCCTAACCCTAACCCTAACCCTCATTACCATCATTGAAGCCTGATCCATTAATTTTCTTTGGGCAGTCATCTTCTTTGGGCGTCTTTGAGTATATGAAAAGCGCTATATAAATGTAATGCATTATTATTATTATTATTATTATCATTGACCAGAATCTCAACAGGATCCACCTATCCACCTTGTAAATACCATGGCAACAAGTAAGTGAGAAGTTATTTACTTCTGACACTCCAAAGACTTTTCACCATCAACAAGGCACAAGGAACATGGAATACACTATGTGTACACCTGTGTGGTACCTCAGCTGCACGGAGGCAGAAAGGAAAGCTCTACAGCGGGTAGTCCATAGAGCTCAGAGGGCCATCGGAACACAGCTACCAGACTTGGAGGGCATCTACAACACACGATGCCTCAGAAAAGCCACCAGCATCCACAAAGACTCTTCACACCCCTGCAACAGTCTGTTCGAACTCCTTCCATCGGGCAGACGATACAAGGCCTTCTACGCCCGCACCTCCAGACTCAGGAACAGCTTCATCCCCAGGGCCATAGCTGCTATGAACCGGTCCTGCTGAGCCGGATGGCCACAACGCATAGATCAACTTGCACTTTACCCTGTCTAAAACTGTCACAATTGTTTCGTTTCGTTGGGTTGCTGTTGTCTAAATTACTTAAATTATTGCATCGTATGGGAGGCGCATTCCCAATCTCGTTGTACCCCTGGGTACAATGACAATAAAGATATATTGTATTGTATTGTATTGTATTGTATGAAGTAACTGCAGATGGTGGCTTAAACCGAAGATAGACACAGAAAACTGGAGCAACTCGGCGGGACAGACAACATCTGTGGAGAAAACGATAGGTGACGTTTCGGGTCAAGACCCTTCTTCAGACTGGTCTCAAAGGGTCTCGACCAGAAACGTCACCTATTCCTTTTCTCCAGAGATGCTGTCTGACCCACTGAGTTACTCCATCATTTTGTGTACCTCTGGAATACACTATACCAGCCTGGAAGGGTGCAGCACCAACAAATCTCACAAAGATCTCCACTTCACAGGAAAAAGCAGGGCTGCTTGATTGGCTTCATAAGCATTCATTTCCTCCACCATTGACAAAGAATAGTGCATTGTGTACCATTATCCAACATCTACAGCACTTAGTCACCCAGGCTACTCCAGTATCATCACCCAAATCTGTGACCACTACAACCAAGATGGATGAAGACAGCATGTACATGGGTGTAAATGGGTGTACATGGGTGTACATGGGTGTACATGGGTGTACATGGGTGTACATGGGTGCACAGGGACACCACTAACTGCAGGTTCTCCACCAAGTTGTACCTTGGAAATTCATCACTGGTCATTTATCATTGCTCCTGGAACTCCCTATCCAACTGCACTGCAGTAGTACCTTCACCAGAAGGATTGCAGGGCAGTAAAAGGGAAAGGCGGCATAGTGGCGCAACAAGTAGATTGCTGCCTTGTGGCACAGGAGACTTTGCTTCAATCCTGACTTCAGGTGCTGAATATGTGGAGTTTGCTCGTTCTTCCTGTGACTGTTTGGGTTTTCCTAGGGTTGCTCCAGCTACTTCCCACATCCCATGTACCTGTGTGTCGGTAGGTTAATTGGCCACTAGGAGCAATTTGGCCCCAAATGTGTTGCTTACTGATAGATTCTGTGGCGATGTTGATGATAATGTTGGAGAATAAAGCAAAAGGATTCATGCAGGATTAATGTAAACTAGTTGGCATGGACTTAGTGGGCTAAAGGGCATATTTCTGTTCTCTACCACTCTATGACCCTAGAATAGATGCAAGTGTTTCGTTTCACTGTCGTCACTTTAATGGTAATGCAAGTAGTTTTATTGAAATCGGTGTTATATTTTTTAAGTTATTCACATTTTAAAGTTTAAATCTATCTCCTAGGGAGGGGGGGGTGGAGGGAGGGGGGAGGAGGGAGGATAAGGGGGTGGAGTGGGGGGAGGGGAAGGGGAAAGGGGGAGGGGGAGGGGGAGGGGGAGGGGGGTGGAGGGGGATGAGGGGGAGGGGGTGAGAGCGAGAGGGGAGGGGGCGAGAGGGGAGGAGGCGAGGAGAGGGTGCTGCACCAATGCAGGAGAGGTTTGGGCCCAACGGGTCCACTTGGTCTAGTTATCTTTATTTGTGCAGCGCCTACTATTCAATCTTTTGATATTAAACCCTTTGCTCCTGTTCTCTCCACATATTGGTGATATTAATAACCATTTACCATTCTTTGGTTTTACAGGTTTATTGCTCTTGGGCCCATATTCCTCGTGTTAGGCAAACTAAATTGGTACAAGGGCATATTTTTCTCCTCATCCTAGTTGTAAAGCATGACATGTGATAGTGATCAAAGAACACAGCATTTAATTCGATTATGACATAATTTGTTTATGTGTGCCACCAAGATTACAGCAATGACTATTTTACAACCAGTATCAGATCACTTAAAATTAGGAGAAAAAATAAAATACCTCATTAACTTGCCCATTAAAGCACTTGTTAAAATATAAAAGCAAGTTGATGTTTAATTGTGGAGACCAACCATTTGCTATTGATGTTTTTCTCCTTTGTGTGAAAGCTAAGCATGAGTTTGGATGTGATCTATATGTAGAAAATGTGTATATACTTACATATGTGTCATCATGGTCATTAAATGGTTGGAAGGGCCGATGAATTATATTTTAAGCAAACATGTTCTGATTGAGTTTTGAATGCATCAATGCATTGTCTCGAATCTAATTAGTTATCAGCGATCTTTAGCTGGTAATTGTTTCATCTTGCTCCAAGTTAATGTTACGAATGGCAATTAGAAACAAATCTAATCTCAGAGTTTAAGTGTGAGGGAGGGATGCATGCGCCCAATAATAAATGAATTAAAATAACCCTCATGGAAATAAATGTTTCATCTTGGTCCAACTAATGTAACTAATGACAATTTGAAACAAACACTTATCTCACAATATGAGGGAGAGCTTCATGCACCCAATAAAATAATTTAAATAACCTTCATATGTCAATAGCAAAAGGATAGCGAGGGATAAAATTGGTCCATTAGAGAGTCAGAGTGGACAGCTATGTGCTGAGCCGGAAGAAATGGGGGAGATATTAAACAATTTATTTTCTTCGGTATTCACAGAGGAGAAGGATATTGAATTATGTGAGGTAAGCGAAACAAGTAGAGTAGTGATGGAAATTATGAGGATTAAAGAAGAGGAGGTACGGACACTTTTGAAAAATATAAAAGTGGATAAGTCTCCAGGTCCTGATAGGATATTCCCTAGGACATTGAGGGAAGTTAGTGCAGAAATAGCAGGGGCTATGACGGAAATATTTCAAACGTCATTAGAAACGGGGATGGTGCCGGAAGATTGGCGCATTGCGCATGTTGTGCCTTTGTTTAAAAAAGGTTCTAAAAGTAAACCTAGCAATTATAGACCTGTTAGTTTGAAGTCTGTGGTGGGAAAATTAATGGAAAAGATACTTAGGGACAACATATATAATTATATGGATAAACAAGGCCTGATTAGAAACAGTCAACATGGATTTGTGCCTGGCAGGTCATGTTTGACTAATCTTCTTGAATTTTTTGAAGAGGTTACCAGGGAAATTGATAAGGGCAAGGCTGTGGATGTTGTCTATATGGACTTCAGTAAGGCATTTGACAAGGTTCCACATGTAAGGTTGATTAAGAAGGTTAAATCATTGGGTATTAATAGTGAGGTTGCAAGATGGATTCAACAATGGCTGAATGGGAGATACCAGAGGGTAATGGTTGACAACTGTATGTCAGGTTGGAGGCCAGTGTCTAGTGGAGTACCCCAAGGATCTGTGTTGGGTCCACTGTTGTTTGTCATTTACATTAATGATCTGGATGATGGTGTGGCAAATTGGATTAGTAAATATGCAGCTGATACTAAGATAGGTGATGTAGTTAATAATGAAGTAGAGTTTCAAAGTCTACAGAGAGACTTGGGCCTTTTGGAAGGGTGGGCTGAAAGATGGCAGATGGAGTTTAATGCTGATAAGTGTGAGGTGCTGCATTTTGGTAGGACAAATCAAAATAGGACGTACAGGGTAAATGGTAGGGAATTGAGGAATGCAGTGGAACAGAGGGATCTGGGAATAACTGTGCATTGTTCCCTGAAGGTGGAATCTCATGTGGATAGGGTGGTGAAGAAGGCGTTTGGTATGCTTGCCTTTATAAATCAGAGCATCGAATATAGAAGTTGGGATGTAATGTTAAAATTGTACAGGGCATTGGTGAGGCCGAACCTGGAGTATGGTATGCAGTTCTGGTCGCCAAATTATAGGAAGGATGTCGACAAAATGGAGAGGGTATAGAGGAGATTTACTAGAATGTTGCCTGGGTTTCAGCACTTAAGCTACAGAGAGAGGTTGAACAGGTTGGGTCTTTATTCTTTGGAGCTTAGAAGGTTGAGGGGGGACTTGATAAAGGTTTTTTTAATTTTAAGAGGGACGGACAGAGTTGACGTGGGTAGGCTTTTCCCCTTGAGAGTGGGGAAGATTCCAACAAGGGGACATAACTTCAGAATTGAGGGACAAAAGTTTAGGGGTAACATGAGGGGTAACTTCTTTACTCAGAGGGTGGTGGCTGTATGGAATGGGCTTCCGGTGGAAGTGGTGGAGGCAGGCTCGATTTTATTATTTAAGAGTAAATTGGATAGGTATATGGATAAGAGGGGATTAGAGGGTTATGGTCTGAGTGCAGGTAGATGAGACTAGGTCAGAGAGAGTGGTCGGCGTGGACTGGTAGGGCCGAACGGGCCTGTTTCCGTGCTGTAGTTGTTATATGGTTATATGGTTATATGGTTCATGAAAATAATTCAAAGATGCATCTTTCCTAGCCTCGTTCTCTTTCAAAGGTCATGCAACATGTACAAGGCAAGTATAAAGCTGAAAGTTTATGGGTTTTCCCGCTAATATAATGTGTTATGAGACAACTAATTTCCAGCCTTTTCACCGTGCTGATGGTGGAGCAGATTTACTATGAGCAACTTTAGCTGGAGCTAAACTAAAAAATGAGCGATTAGGCAAAAAGTGAAAGGAAAATAAGCAGCAAAGCTTTAATAAAGAAATATAATGCATAGAATGAGCACACAACCCCCCTAAAACAACCAAACAAAATAAAAAAATATTAAAAGAATGAATATGACAGAGAGAAAAACAGCACTTGATAGTTACAAACAATGATTCCAAATGCCAAATAATTCAGGCACTGCTATCACTCTGAAGTAAAAGTTTATGAATTGGAGATTAGACAATAGACAATAGGTGCAGGAGGAGGCCATTCGGCCCTTCGAGCCAGCACTGCCATTCAATGTGATCATGGCTGATCATTCTCAATCAGTACCCCGTTCCTGCCTTCTCTCCATACCCCCTGACTCCGCTATCCTTAAGAGCTCTATCTAGCTCTCTCTTGAATGCATTTAGAGAATTGGCCTCCACTGCCTTCTGAGGCAGAGAATTCCACAGATTCACAACTCTCTGACTGAAAAAGATTTTCCTCATCTCAGTTCTAAATGGCCTACCCCTTATTCTTAAACTGTGGCCCCTTGTTCTGGACTCCCCCAACATTGGGAACATGTTTCCTGCCTCTAACGTGTCCAACCCCTTAATAATCTTATACGTTTCGATAAGATCTAGCTAGCTGAACAAACAGTTTTCACATAACAGTAGAGTATGAAGTTTAAAACTTTTGCATGGCACATTTGAGATTGTTCTCAACTTTTCTGTGCAACCAAAGTGAATCAGTGGATAATGGATGGAGTAATTGAGAGCCAGTTTGATATCTATGCCTCCTATATTTTGTGTTACCCTTTGCAAATGCTGAACTGGCCATCAATTATATTTGTGGAGTTACCAGAGGTAACATGTATCAAAAAGCAACTATTATATCTCTCGTACTGAACAAACAAAATTGTTAGAAGTGAGCATATGCTATTCCCATCAGACAATTACAAATATCATTCATAGTTACAGCAGTAATCTTTAATGCCTATTTTTTTTACACTTGTCACATATTAAGCCAAAGCTAATTTGATTACGAGCTGTGGTACAGTATATCTATAGTAAAAATGTGCCATGCAAAAGTTTTAAACTTGATACTCTACTGTTATGTGAAAACTGTTTGTTCAGCTAGCTTGAAAGGCTCTTTGATGTAATTTTACTATCCCACTGCTTTATAAGAGTAAACTTTACTAAAATATGTTTTCAGTGCCTAAGTCGTGTGTCCAAAATATATTGTCCAACATCTAAATTTAGAATGACGCATCAAGTCACCATTTGACTGAGTATGGCACCCAGGAGATCTGAAAGACTAAAGTCAATGGTTAGACTGATAATTCTTATGGAGGAAGATGTTTGTGGTTGGTGAATGTCAGTATCCCAGCCACAGAACGTCACTGCAGGAGTTCCTCAGGGCAGCGTTCTACGTACGAAACTCTTCAGCTGTTTCATCAATGCCCTTCCCTCGTGTCAAAAATAGAGATGTTGCCTGATGATTGCACAATGTTCAATTCCTTTTGCAAACTCCTCAGCAAATGAAATAGTCCTTGTGTTCACACAGCAGGGCGTAGACATCACTGAGGATAAAAGGCTCTTAAACAGCAAGTAACATTTGTGCCACAGAAGCGGCAGACAGAAACCATCTCCAACAGGAGAATCTAACTACCGACCCTCAAGGTTCAATGGGATTACCTGCTGAGTACACTATAGTAACTTATTAACTTTATTTATATGCTGTAACTGTAATTTTTTTTTGTGCACAATCCGCAGGTATTGCCACTTTCATTTCACTGCACATCGTGTATGTGCATGTGACAAATAAACTTGACTGGACTTGAAATCTTTGGTGTCACTGGTCCGGCCACATAAAAGCCATGGCTATATCCACAAGTCGGAGCCTGGGTAACTGACAGTGAGCGATTAACTGTGTGACAGCCCAAAGCCTTTCTACCATCTACAAGGCATAGATCATGAATGTGATGGAATATTCCACATGCCAGGATGAGTGCAGTTCCAACAACAAACAATTTGGTGCCGTCAAAGAAAAATCAGCCTATTTGATTGCCATCCCATTTATCTCGCTAAATCTTATTTCCCTCCAATGTGACTGTAGTGTATTTCATCTCTGAAATCTATGAAATGCACCGCAGTTACCTGCCCAGATTTATAGACAATAGACAATAGACAATAGGTGCAGGAGTAGGCCATTCAGCCCTTCGAGCCAGCACCGCCATTCAATGCGATCATGGCTGATCACTCTCAATCAGTACCCCGTTCCTGCCTTCTCCCCATACCGCCTCACTCCGCTATCCTTAAGAGCTCTATCCAGCTCTCTCTTGAAAGCATCCAACGAACTGGCCTCCACTGCCTTCTGAGGCAGAGAATTCCACACCTTCACCACTCTCTGACTGAAAATGTTCTTCCTCATCTCTGTTCTAAATGGCCTACCCCTTATTCTTAAACTGTGGCCCCTTGTTCTGGACTCCCCCAACATTGGGAACATGTTTCCTGCCTCTAATGTGTCCAATCCCCTAATTATCTTATATGTTTCAATAAGATCCCCCCCTCATCCTTCTAAATTCCAGTGTACACAAGCCCAATCGCTCCAGCCTTTCAACATACGACAGTCCCGCCATTCCGGGAATTTCTCTGACATCACTTCCCAACACACAGCCTCGACCACCAATATTGATGAGGTCTGCTGACACATGAGAATATAGTTTCCCTTCCCAGTAGCTCATCGCCTTGATATGAAAATTATTGTCCCTTCTTTAGCGCTGTGTCTCTGTAGACATTTACGAGAAAAATAAAGCAGATGATATGGCCGCTCGCCACTAACATCTTGAATGTTATTTGGGAAGGGAAATAAATGCTGCCCTTCCCAGCAAAGCCCAGATCATTAAAAAATGAATGAAAAAGAAGAAACATTAGATTCTGACAGATCTTTACTGGCACCAAATATTCACCAACTGAATATTTTTGCCATTTTTCTTGACTGCTGCCATAGCTCCAGCAGAGAAATGGAAACACGCAACAAAAAAAAAGAGCAATGTGAATACTGTGCCAAGACCTGAGGTGACCAACATTGATAATCCTATATTTGGTGTTTCTAGCAGTTAGAGACCTGAAGATATCCCTAGCACTGACATTTCCTGCAGCATGTCACGGGTAGTTGGCCAAAATTGCCCAACCCCATAGAAATGAAACACCCTTTGTCGGATCCAACAAATACATTTGAAAGGTGATGATGGACATGACTTGATATGTTATTCATCAGTTGGCAGAACTAAAAGAGATGAGAGGTCATTATTGCTTGTGGCAATTTATAATGCACACGCTACTTAAATTCTTTATTTTACCATTAGTCAGTGGAATTAAGCTGATTGATGCAGGTTTTGGGCTGTCTATAGTTCACAGAGACAGTCGCATATTTTATAATCTTATCACAAAATGCTGGAGTAACTCAATTGATCAGGCAGTACCCGTGGAGGGAATGGATAGGCAACATTTTGGGTTGGAATCCTTCTTCACACAAAACATCTCCAATCGGTTCCCTCCACAGATCTGACTAAGTCACACCGGCACTTTGTGTTTTGATTAAGATTCCAGCATCTACAGTTCGGCTTGCCTCTGTCTTTCAAAATCTTATCTTTACTTCCATTCTAATACAACACTGGGCGAAGAGTGCCAAAGCTCTTAACTTTGCTCTGGTCTGCTCAAAAGGCCACTCTCTGCGGGGACACAGTTAAAATGAGGCAGCAGAAGTCTGAAGAAGCATCCCAAACTGTAACATCGGCTACCCATGTCCTCCAGAGATGCTGCCTGACCCACTGAGTTACTCCAGCACTTTGTATTCTACTATAGGAAGAGCATCTTTTACCACCTCTCTGAAATAAAACGAGTCGTTGAATATCTTTTTCTCTCTTGTTTTGGAGTAATAAAAGCCATCCAAATTAAAAAGGTAGATTTAACTGACATCTTTGGAATTTGATATGTTAAAGCTTCTGATGGACAAAGGCTTCCCAGCCTTTCCACTGCCCTGAGGTCAATCATGCTTGGGTATAATAATATAAAGTTTGGTCAACAATGTCAGGCATACTTTACAAATTCAACATCAGCCAACTCATGTTCTTTGTGCAACCGATGCAGAACCAAGATAATTACTTACTGGGTGGCTGCAATAAAAAGTTGAAAGAAAACAGTCAAGAAAAAGCAAGACATTTAAGCTGGGTTGAATTTTCTTTCATTTTTGAAAAAACTCAATCAAAGGCCGATAAAAACAAAATGGTTATATGAAGTTACTAGAATGGGTGTTCTGATTTTTTTGACTTGTCATTTGTTTTTTTTTTGTCTTCTTGTGGAAGACGTTAAAATGTCTTTAAAATAGTCACAATCCTGTCTTTATATGAGGAAAGACAATTTTGCATCAATGGTCAGTGGAACTGAAATGCTTCTACAAAGGTTTGCATAGTTTAGCTGGTCAAGGCAAAGGATCTCACAATTTAAGCACTTGGGAGATGAAGAGGAAGACAGGATCTACAGAGACCTGTACATATTCATACACTTTGTACCTGCAGACAGAATAGTGATGCAGCTGGTAGCACTGCTGCCTCACAGCACCAGATCTTGATGTCGGGTGCTATTTGTGTTGGGTTTGCACGTTCTACCTGTGATCGTGTGGGTTTCCTCCGGGTGCTCTGGTTTCGTCTCACATCCCAAAGATGTGTAGGGTTTTATGTTAATTGGCCTCTGTTAATTGCCTCTAAAGTGTAGAGAGTGGATGTAAAAGTGGGATAACATAGTGATCGATGGTCGACGTGGAATCAATGGGCCAAAGGATCCATTTCCATGCTGTATATTTGATAATAATAAAAAATAACTGCCATCATTGAATATTCCTATAATCAAGCTTTTTTTTTCCGAGATTCTTTACAATCGTAGATCTGTGGGTTTTGCAAAGCTAATTCTCTCCCGGTCTACCTATATTCCTTCTTCTAGCTTCATAATTCATAATCTTTACTTCAAACCTTTTCTTGTTTCATCTTTGGCATTTGTTCAACCATCTGCCTATCAAGCCCCCCCCCCCCCCTCACCTGTATCCACCTATCACTCACCAGACTCCCCCCATCCCCCAACAATAATCAGTCCGTAGAAGAATCCCGATGTGAAACATTACCTGTCTATATTCTCCAGGGATGCTGCCTGACCCTCTGAGTTACTATTTTCCTCCCAATCATTTTAAATATCGTTTCAGAGCCCACTGAAAAATCATAATCAACTCTGGCAAAGGGGTTAAAAGATGGTGTTCTCCAGTAGGTACACAGGCACCTCTTCCCAATCTTTCATTGTGCCCATACATATTTCCAAGATAGCCTTTGTTTTTCACTCTGCTGGTTACAATTTACAACGTGAATTGCAGTAACATTGAATGCAAAACCTTTCTGTAAAGGGCCTGCCCCACGTAGCCAATTTTTTAGGCGACTGCCGGCGACTGTCATAGACCGGTGACTGGACCCTCCCTACGACAATGTCTATGACAATGTCTACGACAAGCTACAACAACCTACCACCTAGTCGACGTCAAGCTACGGCAAGCTACCGACAACCAGCGACCCAATCGTCGCGAGTAGGACGTTCACCTACGACCGCACCTACGACAACCTACGACCGCACAGGCGACAACCTACGACAACCGAAGTTAACCTACGTCCACCTGCGACAAGCTACGACAAGCTATGACCCTTTCGGTGACAACTGAAGACAACTGAAGCTAATTCATGTCATTTTGGTCTCCCGTTTTGACGCCGGTACCTGTCGCCGGTTGACGTAGGTTGACTTACGTAGTCACCAATGGAATTCACCAAAGTCAGCACCGGTGACAACCCTACGTCACATGGCGACAACCTACAACAGCACCTACATCAGGAGACGTCAAGCTACGCTCATTGGTGTCAAACCCACTGTCGCCGAAACTTTTTCAACATTCTGAAAATCCAGTGGCGACCAGAAAGACGCTATGACTCTCTGGAGACTACTCACGACCTACAAGCGACACCCCGGCGACCATGTGGCGACAGCCTTGTTGCCCGTAGTCGCCTAAAAAATCGCCTATGTGGGGCAGGCCCTTAACTTGCCTTCATTTATTCAACCCTATCTACACCCTTATCATATCATCATCATATCATATATATACAGCGCGGAAACAGGCCTTTTCGGCCCACCAAGTCTGCGCCGCCCAGCGATCCCCGTACATTAACACTATCCTACACCCACTAGGGACAATTTTTACATTTACCCAGCCAATTAACCTACATACCTGTACGTCTTTGGAGTGTGGGAGGAAACCGAAGATCCCGGAGAAAACCCACGCAGGTCACGGGGAGAACGTACAAACTCCTTACAGTGCAGCACCCGGAGTCAGGATCGAACCTGAGTCTCCGGCGCTGCATTCGCTGTAAAGCAGCAACTCTACCGCTGCGCTACCGTGCAGCCCTTGATGTCCTGAAAGTGATAAACGTCTAAATGAATTGGCAAAATCGCAGGGTCTAGTTTCCTTCTTGAAAACACGATTTTGTAGGGAGAATTCACAAACCCCATAGTGCATCCATTATTTGCTTGGCACCTTTATGTTCACTGCTAGCCTTTTATTATTTGACGGACTAAAGTTGTAGTATATTCTAATTTGAAATTCAGGTAAATATAGAGCAGATTATCGCAGATCAATGCATGAGACTTTAAATTTACAATACACATGGACATTTTTACAGCTACTGGAAAATATGCATCAATAAAAAATTGTGAGTGTGAATTGAATTATCTTGCTGGGTGGAATAGACATCCAGGGGTTACAAGGTGTGCAGTTAATAAAAGAATGTTGCTGAAATTCACAGTTCACCTTTATTTTAATGCAGTAAACAGCTGCTGTAGCCAGCACGAATGGCCAATTGAGTAACTAGCAAAAGAACCAGTGGTTGCTGAAAAAGATGGTTAAAAAGTACATTTGGCTGGTTCTCATCCTGATTCATGGCACTTTTCACGGCAGCCACAGCATCTATATATTAAAACTCTCGTTTGTTAGTTTGCTTTTTCCTGAACTACAGCCAAAACGCTACACTTATAGCGCGACAATTTTAGGCTCACCTTACTCACCGTCATCCCTTTGGTGCTAATGGAAGAGGTTTCATTGAAATCGGTGTTATATTTTTAAAGTTATTTACATTTTAAGGTTTAAATCTATTTCCTAGGGAGGGAGGGGGAAGAAGGGAGGGAAGGGGTGGAGGGAGGGGGGGGGGGAAGGGAGGGAGGGGGAGGAGGGAGGATAAGAGGGGTTGAGGGGGATGGAGTGGGGGTGGAGGGGAAGGGGGATGGGAAGGGGAGGGGAGGGGGAGGGAGGCGGGGGAGGGGGAGGGAGGGGCAGAGGGGGGTGTGGGGGGAGGGGAGGGGGAGGAGGGAGGTGGGGAGGAGGGGAGGTGGAGAGAGGGGAGGGGGGAGGAGAGGGTGCTGCACCAATGCAGGAGAGGTTACTTGGTCTAGTAGGTCTAGTAGCTGTATAAAAGGCTGCCATGGAGGTAAAGGAAAACGGATGTGGAGACATGAGGTTGATGGAGTTGGTTAAGTTGCACTTATGGGGTGCTATTGGAAAGACCTTGAGCAGGGTAGAATGAAGCTGTGCAGGTTGAGCTGATGAAATAACATTGAGTATGTTTAGTTGGGTAGAGTGTTGTTGGGAGGATTTGAATTGGGCGGAATGGTTTTCAGAATATTTAAGTAGGTAGAGTGATATTGGCGCTGGTATTGAGAAGCTTTGAACTGTGTAGGGTGATATTGAGAAAATTTGAACGATGCAGAAGTATTTGGCAGGTTTCACCTGAGTGGAATGATGTTAAAAATGTTTTGAGCTGCCGGAGTAAAAGTGAGCACGATTGCTCTTGGAAAGGGTTTAATCTATGAAGACTTTAGTTGAATTAATTTGAGTTTATGAGTTACTCCAGCACTTTGTCGCTCTTTCTAGTGTTGTGATGGATCTTTGAGGATAGCTGGCATCAAAGACCCATGATCCAGGAATCTTTGTGCCATGGATTCCACTTTCACAACGTTAACTTCATTTTGGAGCCATTTGGGGAATTCCTGGCATCCAGTTGCACAAACTTACATCAAGGTACCCAACAGCTAATAACATGGGAGGAATTTTGCAACAACAAACCCTAGAGTAAAAAAAAATCCGATTCTAAATTTATTTTACAGAGCGTGAAATAAAGATTTGACTCTAACACGGGTTTAAGATTAAGTTTAAACAAAACTGAACAGCAAACATTAAATTTTTTAATTATATTAACAAAATTTTATTTTGACATAAATATCCGGAGGGAATTAGGCTCCACTCCAATTAGGCTCGAAAATTGGCATCAGCGAGGTTGTTCAGCAATATTTTTGATGGAACATCTTTAAAATTTCAATGACGTCTTAAGGCTCAATGATGGCTTAAAACTTTCATGGACGTTTATAACTGAAATGTCAGTGATTTGTAAAAGGATTTCCATTTGCAAAGATTTCAGTGGTGCTTCTTGTGAGGAGCAAGGTATTACCTATAGGTGATAAACTCCAAATTCCTGCTTTTCTCCAGCCACAAAGTTTACGATCACAATGCACACATTTGCTTAAAATAGTATTCTCGGAAAACTTTATTCCAAGAGTATTAGTGAATGGATTTTGTCGTCGTCTAATCCATTCACTAATACTCTTGGAATAAAGTTTAGTCTGCACCGACCACCCACCTACCTACCTACCTACCCGCCCGCCCGCCCGCCCACCTGCCTGCCTACCTACCTGCCTACCTACCGACTGGCGGCGGGGAGGCATGCACTGCGGACAATCTCCGCAGAGGCACAAATGTGGCACTGGCTGTGGCAAAACGATAACACATGAGCGAAAAAAAAAGTGAGTGGATGACGTCCATGTTAGGGCAGGACAAGACAAGAGAAAAATACTGGCGACACACATAATCCAAAATAAAATCCAGGAATGAGAAGAATTTTTTAGCAGGAAAGGAAGCATTTATGAAGAGAGTAATTGATCCATTGTTTGAGGCTTTTTATCAGAAATGGCAATATATTACATTTAAGGCTAAATTAAGGCCAGGTAAAATAAAGAGGGGTGAAAAGAGCAAAAAGGAATGTCTGTGGCAAGGGTGAAAGAGAGGCAAAATTAAATTGCAAAAGGGGATTAAAAAGGGGCTTGTAATGGAAAAACCAGGGAGCAAAAGATAGTTCCAAATAAGATTTAATTTTTAGTCTGCACCGTCCAGCGATCCCCACACATTAACACTAACCCACGCACACTCAGGACAATTTACATTTATACCAAGCCAATTAACCTACAAATCTGTACGTCTTTGGAGCGTAGGAGGAAACCGAAGATCTCGGAGAAAACCCACGAGAAGAAGGTACAAACTCCATACAGACAGCACCCATGGTCAGGATCGAACCCGGGTCTCTAGCGCTGTAAGCACTGTCAGGCAGTAACTCTACCACTGCAACAATTTTGGGCAAAAATCATGTCAGAAGTAGGAGCTATGATCTGAAACTATTGAAAACAATGACTTGGATTTTGTTTTTGCATTTTCTCACAATAAGTGCCGGCATGTTTTCGTGCCGAGGCTTGCTAATGTTCCTACAATTTATACTCTGTGATCTGCTCTTAGCCCTGCACTGGCCCTAACCTGCTACAGGATATGTGAGCCCATTTCTTTGACTGGAGATTATAGGGTTATGATGAAGATAGGTAAGCATACAGTAGATGACATTTTTTCCAAATCATCTGTGATTGCTTTTGTGTGTTTAATCATTTGTGTTAGTTGAATTTGTTCCAATTATTTAATTGATTTGTGTTTAATAATTTTAGACTTCTCTTCTATGCAAGAGGTAGTCGGGGGAATGAAAATGTTCAGTTTTGACAATATGGCTGGAAGGTATGTTCTGGGAAATGGAGAATGCAAGTCTTAAGTTCCAGCCACACTACACCATCAGGAAAATCTTGGCTATTAACTTCTTCTCTATTGTTGCCATTGGACCTGCTACATATTTCAAGCATTTTGTTTTATTGGAAGAGGGAACACATGGAATATTTGTAAAAAAATAACAGCTGAGGTATTTTGTTATTCTGCATAACCTTGTATTCTTTAGTTTAGATTTTAGAGCTACAGTATGGAAACAGGCCCTTTTGCCCACCAAGTCCACTTGAACCACAGATCACCCGTTCACACTAGTTCTGCGTTATCTCACTTTTGCATCTACTCCATACATACTAGGGGCAATGTACAGAGGCCAATTATCCTACAAACCCGCATGTCTTTAGGATGTGGGAGGAAACGTGAGTATTCGGAGGAAACCCACGCGGTCACTGGAGGAGCATGCTAGCTCCACACAGACAGCACCTGAGGTCAGGATCGAACCCGGGTGTTTGGCGCTGTGAGGCAGGAGCTCTACCGCTACACCACTGTGCTGCCCTTATCTTACATGCCACTAATGTACCTTTGTGACCTGGAGAAATAGCTTGATGTATACAAACTGTGGTGCCATTTTGCAATGATGAATATCATAAAAACAAATCTTAAACTTTCCTATTTTTTTAGCTAGCCTGCAAATGAATTCATATCAAATTTATCCATGCACTATTATAACTCCGTCATTAAGCATATAACAAACTTAATTTTTCTGGGGTTGAAGTTCTTTGTGGTTTATTTATTTCAATTGGTTTAATGACTTTGTTAAATTAGCATGCGCATGACTGACTAATTACACCACAAAATAGTATGCAGAGGAATTTCCAACCCAGCTTAACAAGGTACTGATTCCAAAATGGAATACGATAGGCAATTTTACTCTCCGTCTCCAATATATCAAAACACAAGCTTATTAAAAGCAAAGATGAGTACATTAAACAAAATTGTGGTATGGCTTTTAAAAGTAGACACTGATGAGTTGCTAGTTTACATGTTAATGCAAGGTCACTGAATGAGGACAGTTTTTCATTTGGATCGGATGGTATCTGAATCACGTTAATTGCGTGTATCATACTACATTGCCTGCGGATGGCTGTTAGCTGTTAAAGACAAAAAATAGTCTCATAATATCTAAAAATACATTTAAAAAGAGCCATTTTCATAGCTAGCTCACTTTGTAAAACTATATTGTGGCTGTTTCATGGATAATGCAGTCAAACCATTTAGTTCAAGCTCATTAAAACTACAGTGCACCTATTGTGTTAATGTTCCCTTATGTGGCAGACCTGACAACTGACATTTACTTCTGATTTGATAAGGATCTGTCCATTAATCTCAATGAGAAAGGCATAAATTGTAAAGCTATTTAAAAAAAAAATATCTTCACAGCCATACCACTTTCCAACTGTAAAAGAATTGCATGCTTCAGCTTGTATAAGTTGAACACACTATCTCTGTGGTTCCTCTGAAAATATATGTGCTGCCAAAAAGTCCATTATGAGGACAGAAAAGGAATCTCAAATTACCCCTAAAGCTTATATATGAACCTTGAATCACCACAATGTTCTTGTCTGGGAAATGATTCAAAAATGTTACCTCATTACATCAAGAACAATGGGATTGGCCCCTAATACAGTTAGAATGGAAACACAAAAATGGGCTTCACAATTCATAAAAAGATTAACACTTGCCTCGTGCAACTTGGGAAACATTAGGCTTGGATTTTGCTTTGGCTCAGGCTGTGTTCACTACTTGGTATCCCCACTGCCATTCACTTCAAAGTCCGTATCCAGAAACTGAACGCTGGCCAGTGGGACCCTTGACTTGAACCCCACAGAACATCAGGGCCTTGCACAATAGAATCAGGAAACGCGACAAGCCAGAGAAGTTCCCTCGCCCCATCCCCTTTGCCGAATGCCAAATCTAACAAGTTTATGGGAAAATAAATCAATGCCCCTGATATTCAGCAGCTTTCAAAAACTATTAAAAATTACAAAGAAGCAAAGTGACTGAAGAGTTTAAAAAAACACCTAAAGACGTTAGAATCTACTTTCTTCACAGTCCCAAACTAGGGAGCGAAATTGGACGATTCTCAATAGCTCGGGCTGATTAAAGCACATTTGCAAATAATTGAAGTATTAATTCCATGGGGGTCAGAAGTCATCAATTAATAACTTTCACTATGCATGAAATTCTCCTAGAAATTCTCCTAGAATTTGAAACTCCGAGACCCTAGGAGTTAGCATCCACATCTGCAAATGAATCCTCGACCTCTGAACCCATCGACCCCAGTCAGCGAGGATAGACATCAAAACATCCGCAATGATAATTCTCAACACCAGTACCCCTTAAGGATGCATTTGCAATCCCTTTCTGATACGCCACACTCACAAATGTGTGGCCAAATTCCGCTCTAACCCCATTTACAAGTTTACATCGTGGGCTGGATATTGAAAAATGACAAGATGCAGTATGGGATTGAGATAGAGAGTTAAGTAACTTGGTGTTAAGACACCAACCTCTCCTTCAATGTCAGCTGGACAAAGGAGCTAGTTATTGACTTCAGGAAGTGAGGTATTTATTTCACAAAATGCTGGAGTAACTCAGCGGGTCAGGCAGCATGTCAGGAGAGAAGGAATGGGTGACGTTTCGGGTCGAGACCCTTCTTCAGACTGATGTCAGGGGGGCGGGACAAAGGAAGAATATAGGTGGAGACAGGAAGATAGAGGGAGAACTGGGAAGGGGGAGGGGAAGAGAGGGACAGAGGAACTATCTAAAGTTGGAGAAGTCAATGTTCATACCGCTGGGCTGCAAGCTGCCCAAGCGAAATATGAGGTGCTGTTCCTCCAATTTCCGGTGGGCCTCACTATGGCACTGGAGGAGGCCCATGACAGAAAGGTCAGACTGGGAGTGGGAGGGGGAGTTGAACTGCTCAGCCACCGGGAGATCAGGTTGGTTAAGGCGGACTGAGCGAAGGTGTTGAGCGAAACGATCGCCGAGCCTGTGTTTGGTTTCGCCGATGTAAAGAAGTTAACATTTAGAGCAGCGGATACAATAGATGAGGTTGGAGAAGGTGCAGGTGAACCTCTGTCTCACCTGGAAAGGCTGTTTGGGTCCTTGGATGGAGTTGAGGGGGGAAGTAAAGGGACAGGTGTTGCATCTCCTGCAGTTGCAGGGGAAAGTGCCCGGGGATGGGATGGTTTGGGTAGGAAGGGACGAGTGGACCAGGGAGTTACGGAAGTGAGGTGGTGCACACGGCCCCTGTCAACATCAATGAAGTTAAAGTAGTGATGATCGAGAGCTGTAAGTTCCTTGGTGTAAATATCACCAACAATTTGTCCTGGAACAATACATTGAAGCCATGAACTACCAAGAAAGCACACCAACATCCCCATTTCCTCAGAATACTAAGGAGATTCGGCTCTTCTCTAACAACTCTTACCAACTTCTACAGATAAACTGCAGAAAGCATCCTATCAGGATATATCACAGATTGGTTTGGGAACAACAACAAGCCCACAAGAAATTGTGGATGTAGTACAATCCATCACACAATTCAACATTCCCCCCATTGACTCCATTCACACTTCATGGTTCCTCTTTTCCCCTCTCCTGTTGGGCAGGAGATACAAAACTTTGAAATCACATGCCACCAGATTCAGAAATAGCTTCTTCCCCAGTCTTCATTCAGACTACTGAATGATCTTCTCAGAAGCTAAAGATGTATTCACAATCTCCCAGCATACATCATTGTGGCCCTTGCATGTCCTTTAACTACACTTTCTCTGCAACTGTACCTTTATATCATTGTAACAGTATATTCTGGTATTATCGTCTTTGCATTACCTGTTGTACTTGTGTATCCATATTATGCTTGATTGTATCCATTTACAGCAAGATTTGACTGATATAGAGATTTAGAGATACAGCACAGAAACAGGCCCTTCGGCCCATTGGGTCAGCGCCCCCGCACACTAACACTATCCTACACCCACTAGGGACAATTTTTACATTTGCCCAGCTAATTAACCTACAAACCTGTACGTCTTTGGAGTGTGGGAGGAAACCGAAGATCTCGGAGAAACCCCACGCAGGTCACGGGGAGAACGTACAAACTCCGTACAGACGGCGCCCGTAGTCAGGATCGAATCTGAGTCTCCGGCGCTGCATTCGCTGTAAGGCAGCAACGCCACCGTGCCGACTGGAGAACATGCAAACTGTACCTCTGTATGTGTCGGTAATAAACTTATACTTATTACCTATTCGCATGAGAATATTGTAAATGATAATTCATATGTGAATTTGATCGATGAGTTTAAGAACAAGTTTAAACAGGTTTATATTGGTTACAAAATTTAAGTCCTCACCATAAAAGTGCAGAAAATTGTAAAGTCATTTTACCCTAATTCAAGGTTGAAAAACTGTGGGATTGGGTACAATGTGAGCTTTGTATCTGGTCAATGTTACACTTTATTGACTCGCTCAGAAAGCAGAATCAAATGTAAAACAAGCTTTGCAGCTCATGCTCAGCACCAGTGGGTTAGGTTACCGTTACCCACTGAGTGACAAGGAGAAGCTGGCCCTGACTGGCAGCAACCTCAAGAGACATTGTGCCAGAAGCTGATCACATATTCATCAGTTTGAGGCACATGGACATTCGTTCATCAGTAAACCAGTAAATGCAGAGTCTTTCGCCCAGAGTAGGGGAATCAAGGACCTGAGAACAGGTTTGTAGTGAGAGGGGAAAGATTTAACAGGAACCTGAGGGGCAACTTTTTCACACATAGGGTAGTGAGTATATGGAACGAGCTGCCAGAGGAGGTGGTTGAGGCACGTACTATCAAGTCAAGTCAAGTTTATTTGTCACATACACATACAAGATGTGCAGTGAAATGAAAGGTCACCCACAGTCCAGCAATAGAGCAATACAAATAAGCAATTTCACACACAATCACAACCAACACACAAAAAAAAAAAGAAACATCCATCACAGTGAGTCTCCTCCAGTCACCTCCTCACTGTGATGGAAGGCCAGAATGCCTTTTCTCTTCCCCTGCCGTCTTCTCCCGCGGTCAGGCTGTTGAAGTTGCCACGTTCCAGGCTGCGCCGGACGGTGAAATGTCCGCAGCGGGCCGACCCAAGCCCCGCAATCCGGGGCGGGCGAAGACGCAGCCGCTGCACGTCGGGCGGTCATGGCTCCCGACATTGAAGCCCCCACTGGGCAGAGAAAATCCCGCGGCCTATTTCATGCCGCGCCGGACGGTGAAAGGTCTGCAGCGGGCCGACCCAAGCCCCGCGATCCGGGGCGGGTGAAGACACTGCTGCTGCCAGATCTCCCGATGTTGGCCCCCACCTAGGGGGCTGCGAGCTTCCGATATCCACGCGGCCCGCGGCCGAAGCCTCCAAAGGCGAGTCGCAGCCGCTCCCGCAGAGCCACCACAGCCTCTGAAGACAGCCAGCTCCGCAGATGGTAAGTACAGTCTGGTCCGCGGCCTCTGCGAACCAGAGCCCAGGTGGTCCCAGCTGGAGGTCGCCAGCTCCAGGTGTTTGGCCGATGGTAGGCCGCAGCGGGAACGGAGACACGACCTAGAAAAACGGTCGGGTCTCCGTTTGGAAGAGATAATTTTACAGTCCCCCCCCCCCTCTTCCCCACACATAGTACACAACTACAACAAACACTACATCACATCTACACACCACTATCAAGACAAAAAACAACAAAAAACACAAAAGACAAACGGACTGCAGGTAAGCCGCAGCTGCTAGGGCAGCGCATATAAACAACATTTGGACAGGTATTTGGATAGGAAAGGTTTAGAAGGATACTAGACCAAGTGGACCCGTTGGGCCCAAACCTTTCCTGCATTGGTGCAGCACCCTCTCCTCCCCCCCTCCCCTCTCCCCTTCCTCTCTCCCCCCTCCCCTCTCCCCTCCTCTCCCTCCCCCCTCCCCTCTCGCCCTCCCCCTCCCCCTCCCTCCTCTCCCCATCCCCCTCCCCTTCCCCTCACCCCTCTCCCCTCCCGCTCCCTCCACTCCCCCTCCCACTCCCCCTCCCCCTCCCTCCACCTCCCTCTCCTCCCCTCCCCCTCCCCCTCCCCCCTTCCCCTCCCCCCTTCCCCTCCCCCCCTTCCCCTCTCCCCCACTCCATTCCCCTCAACCCCCCTTATCCTCCCTCCTCCCCTCCCTCCCTCCCTCCCCCTCCCTGGGAGATAGATTTAAACTTAAAAATGTGAATAACTTAAAAAATATAACACCGATTTCAATGAAACTTCTTCCATTAGCACCAAAGGGACAACGGTGAGTAAGGTGGGCCTAAAATTGTCGCACTATCGTGTACCGTTTTGGCTGTAGTTCAGGAACAAACAAACAAACAAATGAGAGTTTTAGTATATAGATGGGCCAAATGTAGGCAGGTGGGATTAGTGTAGATGGGGCATCTTGGTCAGAGTGGGCAAGTAGGGCTGAAGGGCCTGTTTCCATGCTGTATGACTATGACTCAAAATTGGAAGTTATCTTTATCTTGCTCTTTCTAGCAAAACACAATAATGGGAGCACTATTTTTTTCAGCATGATTGATGTAACAATTTGGATATTGCAATTCTGTTCCCAATGAAAGATTCAGGAACATACTCAGGTTTAACAGTTTGATTAAACTGCTTGATTTAATCTTAAATTTGATTACATTTTAAATTGCTGGTAGGATTTGGTCTCTTTGTAGGGGGCTATTCATAACTTGAGTGCGATAAGGCAGTTTTACAGAGGTGGTCCCAAATCCTTTCCTTCTTCTTCACCTGAATTATAGCTGAGTTTTGCTTACTGATTATTACCTCCAGATGACAACTGGAAAAATAGTTAGACTATAGCACTATCAGATCTCAAAGCAATATTCACACAGCGATTTAGAAGATTGGCTTGTTACAGTACACTCAAATACATTTAAGAAAAGTTTATTTTTATTTTTTAGAGCACAGTGTAAGATTATTCAAGCACTAATTATTTTCAGTTGTGAGTAGGTGCACCACCACACTCTTCAAGGTTGTTTTAAAGAAGCAGAATGTCTGGGGAAAACATTATGTGATCAAATTTGGAATGTTTATGAACAAATGAAGTGATCACTGACGGCACATCGCAGCGTGGCAATGCCTTCATTTAACATTGCAATTTTGTTAGTTATTATTTTAGTTTTAAAACGATGAGCCCCCTCTTTACATTAAGAAACAATCATTGGAAAGTAGTTCAGGCTTCAATTTCCAATTCAAGTAAGGAGGCCTCATCACGGGTAAAACAGATGGTGTTTTCCTTCTCGTCTTATTCCTCTGTAGTATTCAACCAGAATACTCTGCCAATCTTCTCATTTTCACTGACGTGGTTAAAGATGATTTTGTGGATTTGTAAGTGTTTATGTAATTCCAATGATGTTGGCATTTCTGCCATGGTTTTAAAGAATTTACAGCGGCTTTTATACTTGGACGAAATTTAAGGTTAATGTTTGATATCCTCAATGATGATGGCACAAATGTCTTTGCTGACCAACATTGCCATTTCTATGCTTAAATATTCAACAGATTTTATTAATATACAGATTAATGTCCAGATTTTAAATATGTACAACAGGTTGTGGAATGTTTTTGCTACCAGTCCTTCCTTCAATTCTCAGCCTGGTGTGATAAATCATCTGCCTTTTACAATTCTCAGCATCTAAAACATCCAGTTGGCTTCTTTAAAAAACCCACAGAAGATTGGAGTAACTAGGTGGGTCAGGCAGCATCTCTGAAGGACATGAATAGGTGTGTTTTGAGTCGAGACCTTTCTTCAGACTCCATTTTACTGCAGAATCTCCTAAAAATATGCCCACGTTGAAGAAATCCTCCTCCTCTGTCCGACAGAAGCTCTGTGATACCCTCTCTCATTGCTCCCCCTATGTGACTCTTGCTGCTCTCCTTCTTTACCGCTATGTTCTGACCCAGGCAAACGAGCATCTCCAGTTCCTTGTGTTTCCGGGCTAACTGCCTTACCTACACAAAGAAAGTTACCTCAGTCAAGACCCGTTCCTTGGTCGAATGAAAACCTAAATATCAATACCAAACAAGTTGTGTAGCAAGGAACTGCCGATGCTGGTTTAAACCGATGATAGACACAAAAGGCTGGAGTAACTCAGCGGGACAGGCAGCATCACTGGAGAGAAGGAATGGGTGACATTTCGGGTCGAGACCCTTCTTCAGACTGAGAGTCAGGGGAGGGGGAGATACAGGGATAAGGAAGTTTAAGGTGTGACAACAAGATATCAAAGGGGGTGGAGCTCAAAGGAAATGTAGAATAGATCATTGTTAGCTAAGAGAAGGGAACACCAAGTTGGCTCATCTCATAAACCCAGTGCAATCACAAATATGATGACAAAACAATCATGTCAATATGAAACATAGAAAGATAGAAAATCGGTGCAGGCGTAGGCCATTCGCCCCTTCGAGCCTGCACCGCCATTCAATATGATCATGGCTGATCATCCAACTCAGTATCCTGTACCTGCCTTCTCTCCATACCCCCTGATCCCTTTAGCCACAAGGGCCACATCTAACTCCCTCTTAAATATAGCCAATGAACTGGCCTCAACTACCTTCTGTGGCAGAGAATTCCACAGATTCACCACTCTCTGTGTGAAAAAAAAGTTCTCATCTCGGTCCTAAAAGACTCCCCCCTTATCCTTAAACTGTGATCCCTTGTTCTGGACTTTCCGAACATCGGGAACAATCTTCCTGCATCTAGCCTGTCCAACCCCTTAAGAATTTTGTAAGTTTCTATAAGATCCCCCCTCAATCTTCTAAATTCCAGCGAGTACAAACCGAGTCTATCCAGTCTTTCTTCATATGAAAGTCCTGCCATCCCAGGAATCAATCAGGAACCTGCAAACACTGAGGAATCAAATATATTATCCTTCATAACAGTAAGGTGGACTCCTGATAATGTAAGTTTAAGAAACAATACATATATAGGCACAAACGTAGGAACAAGGAACTGCAGATGCTGGTTTACGAAAAAAGACCCCAAGTGTTGGAGTAACTCAGTGGGGTCAGCAGCATCTCTGGAGAACATGGATGTTGTCGAGCAGGACTGAAGCAGGAATCAGAGGGGGAGCAGTGAGAGAAAATCTCACAGATCTCCCAACGAAGACAGGAGGAGAACCGCTTAAAATTAACCGTACCTTGAGGAGAAGCACTAGGAATCGCAGAAGGGGAGCAGTGAGAGAGGGTGCTCACACAACTCCCATCAGGGAGAGGAGGAGAACTTCTTCAAAGAGCAGGAGGAATCACAGAGAGGGATATACATACACATGTATTTACTGTATGAAGGAGAGGGAGCAAAAAAAAAATAAACTGCTGCTAATTTTATTAACACCAGGTGGCATTCTGCCTGCACGATATACAGTTGATTTGTGCAATAGTCCTTTGCCTTTAATAATCAAATACACAGCTATATCTAAATTAATGTTCAAGGCATGTCTTGATGTTTAAAAAACATGTTAAAAAAAAATCACAGTTCAGATTTACACTTGATGAAAATGTTCAGTTTCCACATAACACAAATTCTCAACAAATGTTTACATGCGGGTTGGGAAACATGTTAATGTTTTTTGTCAAAATACTTTTTACAGGTGTCGGTACAGTCTGGCAAAGTCTATCACAAAAGCAATGCTCTGCAGAAACAACACCTAAAACAGTCTACTTGTAGGAAAAATCAACTGGCAACCCCTTACATGAAACATAATTTATGGGTTTCTGTTGTCAATATAGTTGGCCAGCATGACCTGATATTTGTTGGATGTATTAGCGAGTAAGTAAGTCTATCCATGATTCAAAATGATTCACGGAAAATACCACAAATGCCTCAATATATTGCTAAGATACCAATATAAGATTATGAAAGGCGTAGGTAGGGCAATCTTTCTTTCCCCATGCTAGGGGGATCAAAATCACGAGGGCACTGTTTTAGGGTGAAAGGTAAGAGATTTAAGGGTGTGACCTTGGGGGTAATTTTTCAACACAAAGAGTAGTTGATATCTGAAATCTATTGCTAGAGAAAGTGGTGAAATCAAATATAATTACTGAACACAGAGGAATTTTAGATAGATTTAAATAGGCAAGGTATAGGAAGATACAGTTCTAATGTGGGCAAATGGGATTAGTGTAGAGGGCAAAAAGGTTGGTATGGATGCAGTGGGCTGAATGGCTTGTTTCCGTGCTATATAACCCTATGTCTATATGAATTATATAATGTTATAATCAGTTTACAATTCCACCCTCACCTCATCAGTCCGTCCCTGCTCAGAAAGTGAAAACCCCCCAGGAAATCCAATTCATGATTGGGTCTGATTGAAATATACTCTGGCTGGACTGCCTTGCTTTTCTTCGATTAAGAAAAAAACACTTTACCTTGCCAATGGGAAGAAGGGCCTTGACCCAAAACGTCACCCATTCCTTCTCTCCAGAGATGCTGCCTGACCCGCTGAGTTACTCCAGCTTTTTGTGTCTATCCTTGCCAATGGAGCCCAGTTATGGGTTGGTTTCTTCCGCACTCACACAAGATAGACCTACTTATGAGAAAGGTGAGCTAGAATCTGCTTTTTTTAATGGAAACTGAAATTTCCCCAAAACAAATGATAGATGGAAAGGCTGCTTGCCGAGAGACCTCTTCCACCCCTGTGGCTTTTGCAAGGCTACCTAATTAGAGGATCGATTCAAGCAGATTCAAGCAGTTTCATGGCTAAAAGCAAAAGGGGAATGCAAACTAACTAACATGACAACTTGCAGATAAAGGACCACAATGCACAAAACCGAGGTTTAATAGGTAAGAACCAAAAATGCAAGCAGCTTTCAAATTAGTTGTGTTCTTTTAATCCACTAATGTATAGGTTGCCACCACTCAGTTTGTTTCCTTGTAGTGTTCGCAAGCCTCAAGACCAATCAATAAAACGTGAGTAACCTTGCCTGTGAACCAGAATGAATAGTTCAACAACGGCAGGAACTGAAGAAGGCAGGGACCTTTTCATGTCCTTTCATGTGTACTTAAAAGGACTCTCCCGATTAGAAACCCTTTTTACAAAGTTAAAATAATTATGATTAATGCGTAATGTTGAAGCGCTAAAAAATGGCTGAATTACCTGAGGCAAATTGTGCTGATTTTTACCTTAGAACCTTTGCAGTGCTGCCCGGGAACTTCCCCGGGCCAATCTTCCTGGCAATGTCATCAATACACACTTCGGCACATGAAAAACTCAAAAATTATATGGAAGAAAGAAAGGTTGGTAAAGTTCACTGAAGTGCTCTTGATGAGGAGTCTTAAAAATAATATGCTCCTTCTGTAATCCGAAGAGAGCAAAAAGTGCAGCAATGTTTGAAATTTGTGATGGAGCTTTGACTGCACAGTTATAACTAAGATTATAAGTACCTGCAGAGGTCCATTCAGAGGGAAGCAGTTTTAGAAATAGGTGTCAATGCAAGAAATGGCAACTACAGTCACTGCTGAATTCATTATCCGATTCTAATTGTTGGATGTGTGAGCAAACACGTGAACGGGATTAATTTGTTCACTGATTTATAAAGAAGCTGGACTTACTTTTTTTTAGTTTATTTTTTAAATTTAGTTTAACTTAAAGTCACATGTATAGGTACAGTGAAAAGCTTTTTGTTGTGTGCTATTCGGTCAGCGGAACGATTATACATGATTACAATCAAGCCATCCACAGCATACAGATACAGGATAAAGGGAATAATGTTTAGTGTAAGATAAAGTACAGTAAAGACCAATTAAAGATAGTCTGAGAATTTCCAATGAGGTAGACGGTAGTTCAGGACCTCTCAGGACTTCCCGACGGGCCGCGGCTGTGGACTGGGATTGCGGCCTGAGGCCTTTATCGAGGCGCCGTGGTCTCGATGTTTCCCGGATCGCTGGGTAGAACCCGGGTCGGGGCTCGGCCGGGGCCTTGCGGGTCGGAGTCCGGGTCGGCAGAGCGGCTGACGGAGCCCGCGGCTGGGGCCCGGATTGGCACCACGGAGGCGTGGTGGGGCATTGACAGTGGTGAGGCCCTGACAGCAGTGAAGTGGTGGCAGCGGTAAAGTCTCGCGACGATGTGGCCTTGGCAGCGACGATGCCTCGCGACAATGGGACCTCGGCGGCGACGATGCCTCGTGGTGGCAGCAATGTCTCGCTGGTCGAACCGCGATCAACGGTCGATGAGAGCGTGGAGGACCACTGTGAGGGGAGAGGGGAAGAACAATGGAGGACCCGGTGTGGGGGAACTGTTGGGGGGGACGGGGACGGGGACAAAAGGGGGAGCTGGTGTGCTTTGTAACTTTGTCAGTGCCGTAGGTGGCTGCTATTTGTATACACTGTGTATGCAAGCAGACAATTTCACTATGGCAAGTCACATATGACAGTAAAGTATTCCTATTCCTATTCCTATTCCTCATGAGAAATGTTCTGGCCACTGCTTTACATGCAAATGCTCGGAAAAACCATGGGACTGCAACTTCTGTGCTTGTCGGAAATCTCATCTGTTGACAACAACGAACAAGAAAGGTGAGATTTCCCATTGAATTGCGTTGCATTGGTGCTGAGATTAAACTCGAGCTGCTCACCACAGCAGCTAAGCTGACGTTCTCAGCAAAAACGTGCTCAGCAAGACGGGCTGAGCCAGGAGATTACATCCAGCAGTGAACGTGGAGACACTACACCGGGTCGAACAGCTCATTTCAGAAGGCGGGACACTTGAAAGCTCTTCATTTGAGGTAAAAGGTAGGCAGTTGAATACATCCATAAATTGCTTTTACCCTACATCTGCTCCAGATCTGTTACGAATATGGAGGGTCAAAGGCAGAAAGTACGGGTCTCACACAGCTAGTTTGACCATTTCGACAATGTGCTGGTGATGGTGTTAGGGAGGGGCAGGTGGGAGATGAAGTGACAGCGGGGGGGGGGGGGGGGGGGGGGGGGGATGGTGCAATCTGACAATATGTTACAATGTGATTATAGACTTCATTGAACATCCACTCGGTTATTTGGCTAATGGAAGCAATTGTACTTTTTTTTCCTGTGGTATCTCACTGAAGTTATAGATTCATGATATCAAGGAGGATCAGAGGCATTGAAAGGCTTGCAGATGTGCAGCAAGGAGCCTGGAATGACAGTGATGTTGCTAATGTTTCATTTGGATCAACCGATGATGAAGATATCAAAAGAGATCAGTGGGTCTTACTGACAGCTAGCTCAATTGTTTGCATCTGTTCACTCTGCATTCCACATGTCTGGAATGGATTACGCTGGCCTGTGCTGAACAGATTTCACCTTCGCAAACAGATGGGCTCCTGTAAAACCACTGCTTTAAGTTAACTTTGGAAACTTATTCCGAAGTCCGATATAAACGTTTTAAAAAGAGGCCAATAAATTTCTACATTGACCCAGAGTTTGTTGGAAAAGTAACGGTGAGTTTCTAGGACACATGGCTATTGATTTGTAAATTAATTAATGATGAAGGAGAGAGAAGTTATGAATTGCAGTTTGCCATGAGTAGCTGAAAATCAATATTCCTGCATCATCCACGCAAAAAATGAGAGTTTCTGGATAGCCTCCTCATGAATTTCAGGAAATTCCTACAGATCTGTCATTAAAATAGAATGATGGGCTGCTATTTAATAAAATAAGAACCCTTTTTAAGATGAGCTGTGTATTCTAGCAAAGCCGCTTAACCTCAGAGGGAACTTTGAAAATGTGTGATCACACCCCCACAGGTAATAAATTGCTTACAGAGCTTTTCAACTTTTAAATGAAAAAATAAACTACTTTTCTGTCTGCTCTTTCCTCAACTGTTAATCTAATTTATTTTTCCTCTTTATTTATCAGAATCTAATTTTACTCTAATGCATCTAATGTAGGCTTGTATACACTGGAATTTAGAAGGATGAGAGGGGATCTTATCGAAACGTATAAGATTATTAGGGGGTTGGACACATTAGAGGCAGGAAACATGTTCCCAATGTTGGGGGAGTCCAGAACCAGAGGCCACAGTTTAAGAATAAGGGGTAGGCCATTTAGAACAGAGATGAGGAAAAACTTTTTCAGTCAGAGAGTTTGTGAATCTGTGGAATTCTCTGCCTCAGAGGGCAGTGGAGGCCAATTCTCTGAATACATTCAAGAGAGAGCTAGATAGAGCTCTTAAGGATAGCGGAGTCAGGGGGTATGGGGAGAATTCAGAAACGGGGTACTGATTGAGAATGATCAGCCATGATCACATTGAATGGCGGTGCTGGCTCGAAGGGCCGAAGGCCTACTCCTGCACCTATTGTCTATTGTCTATCTCTACTCATTTTTACTCGAACTTTTCTTTGCCACTTTTCCTGTTCTTCACTTCCATTGGAAAGGAGATGGAGAAACAAGGAACTGCTGGTTTACAAAAGAGAGACAGAAAATGCTGGAGTGGCTCAGCGGGCCAGGCAACATCCATGGAGATCATGGACAGGTGAGATTTTGGGTGGGGACTCTTCTTCAGATTCCAAGGTGAGTCTGAGAAAGTGTGTCGACCCAAAACGTCACCTATCTAATGTCCTCCAGTGATGCAGCCTGCCCGTTGGGTTACCTTAAGGAGTGCCTTGTGTCTTTCCTTAAGGAGTTGGACTGTTGTTCTCAAAATTTGTCGAGGTCCTTGTGCCTTATCCTGACGGTGCAGTTGCCAGTTTGCATTTCCATCAATTTCAAGTATAATATTTTTTGAGCTGAAAGGTGAGAAGGCAATAGAAACATAGAAAATAGGTGCAAGAGTAGGCCATTCGGCCCTTTGAGCCAGCACTGCCATTCAATATAATCATGGCTGATCATCAAAAATCAGTACCCCGTTCCGGCTTTTCCCCATATCCCTTGATTCACTTAGCCCCAAGAGCTAAACCTAACCCTCTCTTGAAAACACCCTGTGAATTGGCTTTCTCTGCCTTCTGTGGCAGAGAATTCCACAGATTCACAACTCTCTGGGTGAAAATGCTTTTCCTCATCTCATTCCTAAATGGCCTACCCCTTATTCTTAAAATTTGACCCCTGGTTCTGGACTCCCCCAACATCGGGAACATTTTTCCTGCATCTACCCTGTCCAATCTTCCAAGAATTTTATATGTTTCTATAAGATCCCGTCTCACCCTTCTAAATTCAGAATCAGAATCAGAATCGCCTTTATTGTCATCCATAAAACATGTCTTTTGGACGAAATTCTGTTACCCACAGTCCAACAATAAGAAGCAATAAAAACAAAGATATAACACACACAATCACAAAACCAACACAAAACAAAAAAGAAACATGCATCACAGTGGGCGGCACGGTAGCGCAGCGGTAGAGTTGCTGCTTTACTCAGGTTCGATCCTGACTACAAGTGCTGCACTGTAAGGAGTTTGTACGTTCTCCCCGTGACCTGCGTGGGTTTTCTCCGAGATCTTTGGTTTCCTCCCACACTCCAAAGACGTACAGGTATGTAGGTTAATTGACTGGGTAAATGTAAAAATTGTCCCTAGTGGGTGTAGGATAGTGTTAATGTGCGGGGATCGCTGGGCGGTGCGGACTTGGTGGGCCGAAAAGGCCTGTTTCCGCGCTGTATATATATGATATGATATGATATGATATGATACAGTGAGTCTCCTCCAGTCACCTCCTCACTGTGATGGAAGGCCAGAATGTCTTTTCTCTTCCCTACCGTCTTCTCCCGCGGTCAGGCTGTTGTAGTTGCCACGTTCGGGGAGGTCGGGACTCCCGACATTGAAGCCCCCGCCGGGCGGAGAAAATCCCGCGGCCTATTTCAGGCCGCACTGGACGGTGAAAGGTCCGCGGCGGGCCGACCCAAGCCCCGCGATTCGGGGCAGGTGAAGACGCTGCCACTGCCGGAGCTCCCGAAGTCGGCCCCCACCCAGGGACCTGCGGGCTTCCGACGTCCACGCGGCCCGTGGCCTGCGGCCGAAGCCTCCGGAGCCTCTGAAGGCGAGTCGCAGGCACACTCGCAGTGCCACCACAGCCTCCGAAGGCAGCCAGCTCCGCAGGTGGTGAGTACAGTCCGCGAGCTCTGCAAACCAGAGCCCCAGGTGGTCCCAGCTGGAGGCCGCCAGCCTCAGGTGTTAGGCCGATGGTAGGCCGCAGCGGGAACGGAGACACGACCCAGAAAAAAGGTTGCGTCTCTGTTCGGAAGAGACAATTTTACAATCCCCCCCCCCCACACACATAGCACACAACCACAAAAAACACTACATCACATCCAAACACTACAAAAAAGACAAAAACAACAAAAAATACAAAAGACAAACGGTCTGCAGGTGAGCCACTGCTGCTTTGCAGTGCCGCCACTTCCCGCCCCCAGTGAATACAAGCTCGGTCCACCCACTCTTTCATCATACGTCAGTCCCGCCATCCCGGGAATTAACCTGGTGAACGTACATTGCACTCCCTCGATAGCAATAATGTCCTTCCTCAAATTAGGAGACCACGATTGCACACAATATTCCAGATGCGGTCTCACCAGGGCCTTATACAACTGCAGTAGGACCTCCTTGCTCCTAATCTCAAATCCTCTCGCAATGAAGGCCAGCATGCCATTGGCTTTCTTCACTGCCTGCTATACCTGCATGCTTACTGTGGAGGAGTATGCCACAAGCTACCAGTTCAGATAGTTCTGGGCCATTATTTCATTTTTAATGGCTTCACATCCCATTCCTATCACACAGCAGCTTCAAGATACTGGCCTGAAATTTGGGTTGAGGAGTAATAATGCAGTTACATTGGAATAAATCTCTCAGCTATATTCACAGTTTATTACGGATATCTAAAAGTTGTTCTGGTGATTCCCTGCTCACCTGTAGTCTCTGTTAAGCCTTCTTTAATGCACCGACAAGAACCTCCACTAATTATGAATTGACTATAAAAAGCTCAGGTATGTGACATTTTATCCATTGAAATGTACATACAACAAGCCATTATTACTAGAGAAACAAGGAGATGTTGATACGGGTTTACAAAAAAAGATACAAAGTGCTGGAGTAACTCAGTGGGGCAGGGAGCATCCCTGGAAAACATGGCAAGGTGAAGTTTCATATCGGGACCCTTGAGTTATGGCTGACTCTAAATTCTCAATTAGTGTGGAATGCCATTCTTTCAGGTAATTCATCCAAAACTACTCAGTTATTAAAATATTTTTAAAAATCTTTTATTTTCCTAAAGTTGGCTATAATGTTTCAGCTCCTGCCATAATCAATACACCCTGTATTTATTTTGTGTTCTGTAAAAGTTTGTTAAAAATTAAACATTCTTTCCTAATATACTGTCTGTAATAATTCTTCCTTCACTGATCCTTTGAGGCTGGTGCCAGAGGAAATCCATATTGGAAAGTGGAAATCCACTTCACCAAGTCTGCCAAAGGGTTGTCAGCACCTGTTCTTGAGGTCAATGCTGATCACTCTCACTTTGACCTGAGTAGCAAAATCATGGTCTTTATTTTTTCTTTTAATTTGACTGAAGAAAACATTCAAGAAAACAAAGGACTGAAATATTTACACTCTCCAGGGGTAGAACCTGGAGCTGCCAGCAAGTTCATACCATGGCTCCTGGTATCACAGCAAGAGCTAGATAATCCCCAGTGGAGTGAGCGATGATCTATTTAATAATGTGAAATCCTGAAAGGTATTGCTGGCATATGTCGGGAGGTTACTCCGTCTCTCTTGACGGTCTAGAACAAATGCACCACAGCCCCAGCGATCCAGGTTCGATCCTGACCTTGGGTGCTGTCTGTGTGGTGTTTGCGCGTTCTTCCTGTGACCTCATGAGTTTCCTCTGAGTGCTCCGGTCTCCATCCCTGTTCAAACGGCATGTGGGTTTGTAGGTTAATTGGCTTAATTGGCCTCTGCACTAATTTGCGGAGGCCAATTAACCTACAAAGGGAATAGATGCAAAACCAGGATGACATAGAACTAGTCTGGTAGACATGGACAGTGGGTTGAGGGTTGATTCCATGTTATAGCTCTAAAATAAATGGTTGTTAATTTATGGGCAAGATGAGAAGAATTTTCTTCACATAGCGGATCATTAGCTTCTGAATTCTCTTTCAAATGGAATCAAGCTATGAAAGGTGGGGTTCCAGAGATGCTGCCTGACCCACTGAGTTACTCTAGCTCTTTGTTTGCTGCTCAATGAATTTAAAAAAGGGTTCTGACCTGAACTAACCCAAAACATTGCCCATCCATTTCCTCCACTATCTCAGTTCCCTCTCCCCTGACTCTCTGTCTGAAGAAGGGACTCAACTCGAAACGTCACCCATTCCTTCTCTCCAGAGATGCTGGCTGTCCTACTGAGATACTCCAGTATTTTGTGTCTATCCTCCAGAAATGCTGCCTGACCTTCTGAGTTAGTCCAGCACTTTATGATTTTTTGCTCAAGCTACAAAAGGATCAGAGAACAAGTAGTGTGAGGTAAAAAATCTTATTGAATAACCCAGTGTACTTGAGGAGATTTGTTCCCAAATCCTTTTGCCATTCCTAATCTTCTAATGAGCTTGGTAGTTTAGTTTAGTTTAGTTTAGTTTAGAGATACAGCTTGGAAACAGGCCCTTTGGCCCACTGAGTCCACGCTGACCAGTGTTCCCCGCACACTAAACACTATCCTTCACATTAGGACCGAAGCCAATTAATCTACAAACCTGTAGAAACATAGAAACATAGAAAATAGGTGCAGGAGTAGGCCATTCGGCCCTTCGAGCATGCACCGCCATTCAATATGATCATGGCTGATCATCCAACTCAGTATCCCGTACCTGCCTTCTCTCCATACCCCCTGATCCCTTTAGCCACAAGGGCCACATCTAACTCCCTCTTAAATATAGCCAATGAACTGGCCTCAACTACCTTCTGTGGCAGAGAATTCCACAGATTCACCACTCTCTGTGTGAAAAAAAACTTTCTCATCTCGGTCCTAAAAGACTTCCCCCTTATCCTTAAACTATGACCCCTTGTTCTGGACTTCCTCAACATCGGGAACAATCTTCCTGTATGTGTGTGTGAGGAAACCGGAGCACCCGGGGGAAATCTACGCAGTCACGGGTAGAACGTACAAGCTCTGTACAGACAGCATCTGTAGCCAGGATCGAACCCGGGTCTCTGGCGCTGTAAGGCAGCAACTCTACTGCTGTGCCACCGTGCTGCACTTTACTTAAAACATGAAATTTCATAGGTCGGAGCATATGCCTATAGACATACTGCAGGTACACCTGTCTCACAAACCTGGTGCAAGATGACTTAGGTTAAATTTGCTAAAGAGCTGAAGCCAACATGAAGTCTTCTTGCAGAAACAAAGAACTGCAGATGCTGGTAAATACACAAGAAGACACAAAGTGCTAGAGTAACTCAGCAGGTCAGGTAGCATCTCTGGAGAACATGGAGAGGTGTTGTTTCGGGACGAGACCCTTCTTCATTTCTGAAGTCTTCTACATTTGCCAACTGTTCTCTATATGGTGGTTGACATGGATTAATTGGCATTTCAGTGTGATCAAGGCCCTTGTTTCCTGCAGATGCAGAAGACAGGTAAACTGGGAGACATCTTCCAGAAGGATAAATTCTCCTTCCTATTTTCCGTACCACACATTCCCCGAGTGACCACTGTGCCGGTAGTAATAGCAGTGAAGTTCTGACCGAAGGCTCTGTTCCTGTCTGGGGAGCCTTCAGGAAACTGTGGTAATTTCATCCCCAATGCTCAGTTTGCCCAGTTTCTCCTTGCCTTCACATTGCAGCGTGGAAGCAAGAGAGGAGATGGTAGTCATAGAGGCATAACATTATACGGCATGAAACAGGCCCTTCAGCTCAACCTGTCCATGCCGACAAGGATTTATAAATGAGCTCTGATCAACCATCAACCTTTCAGCTTTCCTGCTGGGCTCACCGCCAGGTCAAGAGCAAACTGCAAGGGGATTGAGCCGAGAGTCTGGATGCACTTTAATCCAACTTCTCACCCACACACCGGGAATAGCTTGTGTGAGTTTTATGAAGCCATTCATTTGAAAGAGCCAGTGACCTTGATTAAAAAGTTTAGTGCAGGTAAAAGTTTTGTCTTTACCAAATATTAATATTTTAAATGAATTTCTAATAGCTCACGATAGTGCAAGGTAAATGTATTATAGTTTTCTTGTACCTTATTAATAATTTTAATTATTTTAATGATTTATATCTACTACACCAGTTTCTGTTATCAGCCTATGATAGGGGTGAGCTATCAAAGGTCATTGTGGTGTTTTAATGGCTGAGCCTAACAATCCGACATCTGAAACCGAGTTGCCATCACAAAATGCTGGAGTAACTCAGCAGGTCAGGCAGCATCTAGGAGAGAAGGAACCAGGGGCCACAGTCTTAGAATAAAGGGGAGGCCATTTAAAACTGAGGTGAGAAAAAACGTTTTCACCCAGAGAGTTGTGAATTTGTGGAATTCTCTGCCACAGAGGGCAGTGGAAGACAAATCACTGGATGGATTTAAGAGAGAGTTAGATAGAGCTCTAGGGGATAGTGGAATCAAGGGATATGGCGAGAAGGCAGGCATGGGTTATTGATTGGGGACGATCAGCCAAGATCACAATGAATGGCGGTGCTGGCTCGAAGGGCCGAATGGCCTCCTCCTGCACCTATTTTCTATGCTTTCTATGTAATTTTCTATGAATGGGTGACGTTTCGGGTCAAGACCCTTCTTCAGACTGAAGAAGGGTCTTGACCCGAAATGTCACCCATTCCTTCTCTCCTAGATGCTGCCTGACCTGCTGAGTTACTCCAGCATTTTGCGATACCTCCGATTTGTACCAGCATCTGCAGTTATTTCCCTACACAACTTACCATTTGATAATCCTCTTTGTGGGACATTTTATAGCATTGTTTAATTCCTCAGACCTGCAAAAGGTCGGAGAAGTCACAGGAAAAGCTCAGGAGAGCGCATTGAGGAAAGGAGAATGCGTAAAGGAGCAAGTGTGGATAGTGGGTCAGACCGAGTATAATCTGGCCTGTAACACCAAGATAGTTTGCAGCAATAAACAAAAAGTGTAAAAGAAAATAACGTTTAAAATTTTTTGATTTATGTATCTTTATTGAGTTTTTTGTTAATGGTCAATTAAGTAGCACAGAAGCCAGAGCTAAATCCATATCTCCCTGTAATGTAGAGAGAGAGAAAGAGAGAGAGAGAGAGAGAGAGAGAGAGAGAGAGAGAGAGAGAGAGAGAGAGAGAGAGAGAGAGAGAGAGAGAGAGAGAGAGAGAGAGAGAGAGAGAGAGAGAGAGAGAGAGAGAGAGAGAGAGAGAGAGAGAGAGAGAGAGAGAGAGAGAGAGAGAGAGAGAGAGAGAGAGAGAGAGAGAGAGAGAGAGAGAGAGAGAGAGAGAGAGAGAGAGAGAGAGAGAGAGCAAGTGACTGTAGAAAACTAGGATAACACAATGGAGAGAAAACCTGTTGTTCGCAGGTTGCCAGGACATTGTGGCTTCTTCCTGTCAATGAGCAGGTGCTATTTACCTAGTGGGGATTGCACTGGGCAGCTGGCTGACAGGACCCTCCAGCTGGACATTTGCACATCATTCAGACCACTACACCTGTCCCCGACTACAAACAAGAGCCTTTCTTCAGACAATCAGTCAACACAAAGCCATTGGTTCAATCAAACTTTCCCAGCTGCAATATTTTGTGATTGCCTGCGATTCTATCTGGCCTTCACTATAAGCATAATGTTCCTGTTCCCCCTTGGCACGCCATTAACACAACTTCTACATTATCTGCCAATATCACTTAATCGGCTTTATCCTTGCCGATAATAATCTTTTAACTCAATAGGTTGTGATGGGAGAATAATGGGTGCCTTGCATAATGAACAGCAAAATATTTTAATGAAAGATTAATGACTTCCTGTAAGCACTTTGTATCTGATATTAAATAATTACAAAATTATGCCCAGAAGGAGGAGAGCTGTTGAGAAGCACTGACTTGGAATCCATTGCCAAGGAAATGACTGACTGTACTCTCCAGGGCCAACTCAACCACATTTACTTATCATATTTATTTTGTTCACGATCTACAAGGAGCCTTTCCTGGAATTTATGCTACGTATATTAAAATAAATTAAAGTAAAAAATGCTTTGACTAAGGGGATTGTAACACACTGTATCCATTAGAAAGAATCGCTATTATGGCTGTTTGTACTTTAGAAACCTAAATTAAGCTTTACATTCAAAAGCATTCTTTTGGATTTGATATCAGCGGAAAGGGTGGAAAATGTGACAGTTTTGAATTGGGATAACAGTTCATAATAACTTGCTTCTCCCTATTTAATCCAGAAATAGGCACGGGAATTTTATAAATATCGGCTTCACATACAGTACCTATTTTCTTAGATGAGTACTGCACAGATGGTGATCCTTTGGCCCACCATCTTTGCCTGTCCACACTAATCCCATTAGCTTTCATTAGGACCATTGTCCACCATTGCCTTGCTTATTTAATTGAAGATGGACACAAAATGCTGGAGTAACTCAGCAAGACAGGCAGCCTCTCTGGAGAGAAGGAATGGGTGATGCTTCAGGTCGAGACCCTTCTTCAGACTGAGTGTCAGAGGAGAAGGAGACGCAGAGATATGGAAGCGTAAGGTGTGAAACTAAGAGATCAAGGGGGACGTAGATCAAGGAAAATGTAGAATGGTTCATTGTTAGCCGAGGGGAAGATGACAACCAGGCATACAATCAATGAAATTTAACCAGGAGGACAGTGAAACTAGTCGGAGAACTAGGATGCGGGAGAGAGAGGGGATGCAAGGGTTACTTGAAGTTAGAGAAGTCAATATTCATACCGCTGGGTTGTCAGCTGCCCAAGCGAAATATGAGGTGCTGTTCTTCCAATTTGCATTGGGCCTCAGTCTGACAGTGGAGGAGGCCCAGGGCAGAAATATCAGTAGGAGAATGGGAGGGGGAGTTAAGTGCCTGCCTAAATGTTTGGATATCTGCCCGTACATTTTCATTTGAGGCAAGGTGTCATAGTTTGTGTGATAGTGTGGTGCTACTCTGAAGCGCTATGGATTATTATGCTCCATAATAAAAATGGATACAAGATGTTGATCTGAAATGGATCAGATTACAAGAGCAAAAAAGAATTCAGATGCCTGTTATCTGAACAAAAGAGGAAAACGGTGAGATTATTTGAATTGTCAACCTGAAACTTTCACATTGTTTCGTTCACTAAGGGTGCTTTCTGACCCATGGTCCTGATGCAGATTGACCATCCCTTTGATGGTGCTGGTGTTGCTTGACCCACTAAGTTCCTCAGCAGTTTGTTTTTTTGTAGTAGATTACCGTCTCTCTCATTTCATAAAATTTCTTCTCAAATATCCCATGTAAAACATGGTTGGGATGGAAGGGAGGTTTGAGGGGAAGGCAAAGACCACTGTAATCTCACCTTAAAAAAAGAGGCACAAAGTGCTGGAATAACTCAGCATGTCAGGCGGTATCCCTGGAGAACAATGGCTTGTGGTTACACAGATACTCCAGAACTTGGAGTCTTTTTTTGTACAACAGCATCTGCAGTTCCTGGTATCTAATCTCACCATATATTGTTATGCTTCCTTCAGCTACAAATATATAAAAGCCCTGAAGGCTCGTGAGTCGGCAGGACCGGGAACCCACCTGAAGGCTTGGCGGACGGCGTAACCGGAAGGGAGCTGAAGACTTCGGATGTGAGGGGCATGGGCCAGTAGGGGGGTGAACTGGGGTAATGCCTCCAGCGCCTTCAAGGTTGGCTGCAGGAATGGCCTCCGCTTCATTCTAAGACTGTGGTCCCTGGTTCTGGACTCGCCCAACATTGGGAACATTTTTCCTGCAACTAGCTCGTCCAGTCCTTTTATAACTTTATATGTTTCTATAAGATCCCCTCTCATCCTGCTAAACTCCAGTGAATACAAGCCTAGTTTTTTCAATCTCTCCTCATATGACAGTCAACACCATCCCAGGGATCAATCTCGTGAACCTACGCTGCACTGCCTCAATTACAAGGATGTCTGTCCTCAAATTAGGAGACCAAAACTGTACACAATATTCCAGATGTGGTCTTACCAGGGCCCTATACAACTACATGTTGGGCTGAGACCAAGATCTGAAGGAATGGGGGAACAGGTTCAAGGCGTACTCCCTCTCTGATATCATACAATACAATACAATACAATACAATACAATATATCTTTATTGTCATTGTACAGGGGTACAACGAGATTGGGAATGCGCCCAATATATGCGCTCATATGTTCTTATCTAAATAATATGTCAAACCATCCTGGCTCTTCAAACAAAGATGAATCAGATTGGAGATAATGTACGGGGATCGCTGGGCGGCACGGACTTGGTGGGCCGAAAAGGCCTGTTTCCGGCTGTATATATATGATATGATGATGATATGAGAAGCAAAACAAAACTGCAAATGCCAGAAACCTAAAAACAAACATAGAAAATGTTGGAATTATTCACTAGGTTTGAACAGGTGAAAGGTTATCAGCCTGTAACTTTAGCTCTATTTCTCTCTGCAGACAATAGACAATAGACAATAGGTGCAGGAGTAGGCCATTCGGCCCTTTGAGCCAGCACCGCCATTCAATGTGATCATGGCTGATCACCCACAATCAGTACCCCGTTCCTGCCCTCTCTCCATACCCCCTATCATTAAGAGCTCTATCTAACTCTCTCTTGCTGCCCGACCCATTGATTTTTCAGTTTTATTTCTGAATTGAATTACTTGCTTATCTCACACATAACCTTTTGTGGCAGCACCCATATAACTTACTATCATTTTATACTGTCCCACATCATTGGACAATTCATCCAACAGCCTCTGACTGACAGACAGTCTAAAAATAACAGGGCTTTGTGTGCTGTAATGTGTAAACATCTGATTTCATGAGCTGCACTGGGTACCTCAGTATTTACAGCGTGAGGTTGTGGGGATTCCAGATGGAACCGAGACCATTGGCTAGAGATCTCCAGTTACCAGTTCCATTATTTTCCTCCTAAAGGGCCAAATAATCGGTCCTCGTGATGCTGTTGTAGATTGACAACCATTTATCACTGTTTAACGAGAAGATCATCACGCCACCGTTTTATACTCCAATGTCATTTTTGAATTTTAACTTTGTTTTAGAAACATTATCTCTTGTACATCTGCCCCTATGCATCTGTGGAAGGAGCTCTCAAGCGGGGCTTTGTATGATATTAATCAGAGATGCCAGAAATACTTCAAAATAAACCCACAAAATTCCATTAAAATCAATGAAGTGCAACCCTGCATGATCACATTTAGTACAGAAAGAACCATTATTGGCTGTTCACAGCAAATGACCACCCATATTTTGAGAATTTCAAAGAATCTGAGAGCCGTCAGACTTCAGCAAGTACATGCCATGTTATTTGTCCGACACAATAAAACCTTTGTGCAGGAACTCCAAAGTCTACCCAATCTTCCCCAGTTCAAAGGTCAATTGTTCCTTTTCCTATTCCTTCAGGAGGATAAGGACAAAGTTATTTACACGCTGAAATAACTGATTTATTAAGACATTTGCGCCGTTTTTGGATTTCCCTTCAAAGTTCTAAAAGTCTGGTCATGCCTTCATAAGCAGAAAACATTAGACGTGAACAGTTATTCACCCACTTTCAAGTGAGAATTATCTTCCTTTGCCATTTTTTATTCCAACGTTATAGTTTTTTTCCCCTGTAAAATGTTCCTCTGTGTCTGCGTGGCTCGAATATGATATTAATGGATTTGTCAAAGATTTTAATGAATAATTCCCAAATTAGCTGAGAGTAAGTGCCTTTTGCAAAGTGACAGTAATTGTGAAAGCTGATAACTGAGCAGGAGAACAAAACAGCTGCATTTTACAGTATCACCTGCACATGGAGCGATTTCATGTGGTTGAGAAAATGTAAAGGATCACTTGTTATGACAGAATCATATCTAAGTCAAATAAATGCAGCACAACCATAAATTAAAATCTTCAAAATGTATATGATGAAACGCAAAGAGAGAGGTAACTTGTTCAATTCATTATTATAGGTCAGCTGAAATTTTGCAACTGAAGTCTTTCATACAGAAAATATATATTTTCTGATATAAATTAATATCTTCTATGGCAAATCAGGGAGAAACCAGTCTTGCATCGAATTCTGTGTATGTGGCTGATTGCCACACACAGCTTTGACAGGATCAAAGCAATCCTTCTGTTTAGTTTAACGCTCTTGAAACCTAAATTAATTCTTGTGATATTAGTTTCTTAGGGTTATTCTCAGGTGACGTGATAGGATAGATGTTGAGATGTTTTCTAGAATGCCAGAGGTTGCGGGGAGACCTAATAGAAGTATATCAATTTATCAGAGGCATAAATAGATGGACAGTCCGAACCTCATTCACAGGATGGAAAAATCAAATACTAGAGGGCATAGCTTTAAGGTGAAAGTGGCAAAACCTAAAGGAGATGCGCTGGCTTTTTTTTTTCACACAGAGGGTGATGAGTGCCTGGAATGTACTGTTAGTGATGGTGCTTGAGGCAGGTATGATAGTGGCATTTAAGAGATTTTTGGAGAGGCAATGGAGGGATGAGAGGGGATCTTATCGAAACGTATAAGATTATTAAGGGGTTGGACACGCTTGAGGCAGGAAACATGTTCCCAATGTTGGGGGAGTCCAGAACAAGGGGCCACAGTTTAGGAATAAGGGGTAGGCCATTTAGAACGGAGATGAGGAAAAACTTTTTCATTCAGAGAGTTGTGAATCTGTGGAATTCTCTGCCTCAGAAAGCAGTGGAGGCCAATTCTCTGAATGCATTCAAGAGAGAGCTAGATAGAGCTCTTAAGGATAGCGGAGTCAGGGGGTATGGGGAGAAGGCAGGAACGGGGTACTGATTGAGAATGATCAGCCATGATCACATTGAATGGCGGTGCTGGCTCGAAGGGCCGAATGGCCTATTCCTGCACCTATTGTCTATTGCCTATTGTCTATTGTCTATTGATATGGAATATGTGCAGGTAGATGAGAGATGGTCTTGGCATCATGTTCGGCACAGACATTGTGGGCTGAAGGGCCTGATTCTATGCTGTAATATTTTAAGTTCTATGCTTTCACCAGTGGGAGGGTCTCAAATGCAGAGCCTTGCTTACTAGATAAGGGAGTGGTCATTAGAAAATTGAGGTGCATTGGAATTTCTTTTCACAGAGTGTGGTGAACCTATGGAATCTCCTGCCCTGGAGGGTGACAAAGATTAGATCCAAAATTTACTGAGGAAGTAGATGAATTTTTGAAAGATCCAAGAACTGAAGTGTATGTGGAACAAAAGTTGTGTCCTGGGATAAACCACCCAAGGTCATACTGAAGGGCATGGCAAGATTCAGGGACAGGTGTATCCAGCTTCTAATTTGTTGTGTTCTTCTGTTCTCTCTGTGCGAGAATGGTGGGTGTATGGGGACATGATGGGTGTATGGAACAAGCTGCCACAGGTGGTAGTTGAGGTAAGGACTATCCCAATATATAAGAAACAGTTAGACGGGTACATGGATAGGACGGGCTTGGAGGGATACGGGCCAAACGCAGGCAGGTAGGACTAGTGTAGCTGGGGCATTGTTGGCCGGTGTGGGCAAGTGGGCTGAAGAGTCTGTTTTCACGCTGTTTCACTCTATGACTCTAGAAACCAGGGGCCAATTCAATCCTAGATTATTCATTGATGCAGAGGTTGTTCCTTCTATCTGAGAATAACCCAGGTAGAATGGCTAAATACCAGTTGCTTCAATGCAAGTGCCATTACTGTTTTGTTTAGTTTAGTTTAGTTTTGTTTAACGTGGAAGCAGACCCTTAGGCCCACCAAGACCACGTCGGCCAGTAATCACCCATATATTAGTCCCAACCTATACACTAAGGATAATTTACCTGCACGTCTTTGAAATGTTTGAGGAAACTGAACACCCGGAGAAAACCCACGTGGTCACAGAGAGAATGTACGAACTCCATACATGACTGTTGTATGAGGACTCTTGGTCTGTCTTCAACCAAGATATATCTTCAATTTAATTGAGAATACAGTGCATTATACGGAGAGAAGCAATAAGATTCTGAAACAGCCTCTCCGGAGCTATTTTGGGAGGGCGTGCTTGCCTTGTATTAGAATAGTTCAAGGTAAAAAGAGATTATATGTGGGTAATAAAAATAATAATGTGGGTAACAGATATAAAACTTGCCTCACTGTTTGCATTCCACCTCAGGTGATTTTATAAACAGAATTAGTTGTAGATTTGAAGAAGTGATATATGTGCACCCCTTTGCTTTCACTGGACTCGAAAGCAATCAGAGAATTCAATCTGTAAAAGTGACTGTTCCATCCACACATAAGTTTTTCAGAGCAAGATTTTGAACAATAGACCTCTGCAATGGGAATTTAGAATCCTAAATAGTAGGCTATTCGAGTAGTAAAACGTTAAAAGGAAGTTCATAGGCTGGTATCGCAGGTGTGCAATAGGTGTCTTTGTTCTGGTCTCTTTGTTGCAGTGCCATTATTTGATGTTGCCTCAGATATCTGGAGGGAAATGTCTCCACTTGCAAAACAATTAAGAAAAATGGAGCAGGAGTTTTGTAAAGACACGTCTCAAATTCCCAACAACTGCACCTGGTGGAAAAATAAAGGCAAACATTCGGGAATCTTTTACAATGCAGGAAGTTAAAACAATTGGATGGATGCCAGTAGCATGGTATTAAATAGAACATGGCTAAAGATCATGGTACATAACATTATTACCAACTAGATTGGTGGAGTTGATCCAAATTCCAATGAGCACTTACATTACTGCTTGACTACTGGTTACTGCCACTGATGTTAAGCAATGATTCAGTGCTTATCATAAGTGTAAGAAAATAACTGCAGATGCTGGTCCAAATCGAAGGAATTTATTCACAAAATGCTGGAGTAACTCAGCAGGACAGGCAGCATCTCAGGAGAGAAGGAATGGGTGACGTTTCGGGTCGAGACCCTTCTTCAGACTGATGTCAGGGGGGCAGGACAAAGGAAGGATATAGGTGGAGACAGGAAGTTAGAGGGAGAACTGGGAAGGGGAGGGGGGGGGGGGAAAGAGAGGGACAGAGGAACTATCTAAAGTTGGAGAAGTCAATGTTCATACCGCTGGGCTGCAAGCTGCCCAAGCGAAATATGAGGTGCTGTTCCTCCAATTTCCGGTGGGCCTCACTATGGCACTGGAGGAGGCCCATGACAGAAAGGTCAGACTGGGAGTGGGAGTTGAACTGCTCAGCTACCGGGAGATCAGTTTGATCAATGCGGACCGAGCGCAGGTGTTGAGCGAAGCAATCGCCGAGCCTGCGCTTGGTTTCGCCGATGTAAATAAGTTGATATCTAGAGCAGCGGATGCAATAGATGAGGTTGGAGGAAGTGCAATATAACAATATTTTTATTACGTCTTCTTTTTTGCAGTTACGTCTTTTACATTCACCTCTTCAGAATCTTTGATTCTCATTGACCATATAAAACATATTGACCAGCCTTAGGTTGATACCTACCCCTATTTCCTAAGTTTTTCAAATTGGATTTTATGATATCCTAAAGAGAGTTACCACATTCCAGTTAAAATGTTGTAAACCTTTGGTTGGCATGAGGTAATATACTAACGTGAGTTTAGTTGAATTTAAGTTTAGTTTATTGTCATGTGTAACGAGGCACAGTGAAAAGCTTTTGTTGTGTGTTAACCAGTCAGCGGAAAGACAATACATGATTACAATTTCATATTTATTTCAGATACAGCGCGGAAACAGGCCTTTTCGGTCCACCCAGTCCGCGTCGCCCAGCGATCCCCGCACACTAACACTATCCTACACACACTAGGGACAATTTTTACATTTTACCCAGTCAATTAACCTACATACCTGTACGTCTTTGGAGTGTGGGAGGAAACCGAAGATCTCGGAGAAAACCCACGCAGGTCACGGGGAGAACGTACAAACTCCTTACAGTACAGCACCCGTAGTCAGGATCGAACCTGAGTCTCCGGCGCTGCATTCGCTGTAAAGCAGCAACTCTACCGTTGCGCCACCGAGCCATCCACAGTGTGCAGATACATAATAAAGAGAATAACATGAATAATGCAAGATAATCTGATCAAAGATAGTCCAAGGGTCTCCAATGAGGTAGATAGTAGCTCAGGACTGCTCTCTAGTTGTTGGCAGTATGGTTCAGTTGCCTAAAAGCAGCTGAGAGTATATTAAAATGAGTCTGATTTGTAATTTCATGTTTGCCAGGAGATGAAGTAGAAGATTTTTCGAATAAATGAAATTAGCTTTAGACTTTGGAGATGCAGCATGGAAACTGGCCCTTCGGCCTACTGAGTCTGCACCAACCAGCTTTCACCCAGTACACTAGCACTATCCTACGCACTAAGGACAATTTACAATTTTACTGAAGCCAATTAACCTACAATTAACTTGGAGTGTGGGAGGAAACCGGAGCACCCGGAGAAAACCCATGCGGTCACAGGGGGAATGTACAAACTCCGTACAGACAGCACCTGCAGTCAGGGTTGAACCCGGGTCTCTGGCGCTGTATGCCAGCAACTCCACTGCTGTGCCACCATGCCACACCTAGCTATTGAACTTTTGCTTGATTGACATAGTACAATACTTTCCATGTTTAGGGCCCTGAAATATATGAATTCAGCAGAACAAGCACATGCATCAGCAAAGTGGAAATGCAAGAAAGTTGCTGACATTTTGAAATTCTCCTGTGTATTGGAACTATTTCACTTACCACAAGTTTTATCGAAACACATTGTGAAATTAATAACACGCTCAAGGTATTTTTAAATTAACTCTCTCTTTCAACTTGCAACTGAGATGTAAAATCAGACAGATAACTTGGATCCTTAAATATAAAATGTACAGTATTCACATCCATGAATGCCGAAGGAAATGAAGGTTGTCTGGGTTCTATGATGGGTAGATCACACCGCACACTGGGTTACTACCCAAACAGTGGAAATATATCTCTTTGTCTATTTGTCTTTAAACAAATCAAACTGCTGAAATCTGGTACCTTTCGAAAACAATTGATGGCCATTACTTTTCCAGCTTGCATCAATTCAATTAGTTTTGGTCCAATAATTCAATTTGTGTGATGATGAATTAATGGTTTACGCAAGTTTGAAAGTTAGAACAAAAGCAGCAGAAATCAGATAAAATAGACCTGTCATAGTGGATTTGCTTGCAATGGAAAGTGATAGGAAAAGGTTTAAATTAATTTACCAGCAATTTTGATTTTGATTTTAACTTCCTTTACGAGAAATGTTAGAAACACTCTGGGAGCAGCCAAAGTGATTTGTGGTGTGCACTGTTAAAGCCTTCGATAAACCAACTTGCTGCTAGACTCACCACTGATCTACAAGCTGTTTTATTTAGTGTCTGCACCCATCTGAGTAAAGTCAGATACAGGCTATGTGTATATCACAATATTCCCTCCTACAATTGACGTAGTTGGCAGGATACGACACACGATGGCTGACTGTATTGGGGCTTCTAATCGGGTGAGTATGTTTAATGTTACCAACCATAGTTAGAGGAGTAGATCCCATATTGTTGTCCGGCGACCAAAGGTTGCAGCGTCAAAAGAACAAAGTGGAGGGGAAAAAAGAAAAACATGGTGTCTTTACCGGACAAGTCCAGTAAGATATTAGGTACTGTCGCAAAGATAACGTAAGAAGGCTGCTACTCACGCATGACCATCAATAAACCAACTTGTTCAATAGACTCACTACTGATCTATGAGGTATTTTCTTTTGTGTTTGTGCCGAACTGAGTAAAACCAGATACAGGTTATGGATATCGCACAAAATGGCACAAAATTCTCTCCTACAGTTATTAAATCTCCAAACAGTCAAAGGTCTTTTTTTAATGTCACCAAATGAGCCAGCCAATGGCGCAGCCCATAATGTTCACGGGTTCTGCATATCATTCAAGTCTGATCCATTGTCTCTAATTATGTGCAAGATTTAGTCACTATGAGCAAACAAAGGAAGCAAATCTTTACATCATGAAGAAAACAATTAAGAAAAAGGAGCATTATGAAAACATATGTAAATTTTGACTGGAGGAGGTGATTGTAGATTGTTGGCAGTATTTCTGTCTAATATGCATTATGATTTCAGGCTAGCTGGTACTTGTTTACCATGGAAACAATAGACAATAAACAATAGGTGCAGGAGTAGGCCATTCAGCCCTTCGAGTCAGCCTCGCCATTCAATGTGATCATGGCTGATCATTCACAATCAGTACCCCGTTCCTGCCTTCTTTCCATACCCCCTGACTCTGCTATCATTAAGAGCTCTATCTAGCTCTTTCTTGAAAGCATCCAGAGAATTGGCCTCCACTGCCTTCTGAAGCAGAGAATTCCACAGATTTACAACTCTCTGACTGAAAAAGTTTATCCTCATCTCCTATTCTTAAACTGTGGCCCCTGGTTCTGGACTCCCCCAACATTGGGAACATGTTTCCTGCCTCTAACGTGACCAATCCCTTAATAATCTTATATGTTTCAATATGATTCAACAAGTACCAGCTAGTCTGAAATCATAATGCATAAATCAAGGAAACTTGTTACTTGTTTACCATGGAAACAAGTATGGTTTGCTACTTGTGGAGAGTGCAGATAGAAAAAAATGAAATGTGTGAAACTGAATTCAAACTGGTAAGATTGTGATAAGAATTCAAACAGCCCAGATTAAAGATCCAGGTTAATGCACAGGAAAGAATTTGAAGGACAGTTAGCATTATATACTTTGTGCCTTTTCAAAGGTCTAGACCTGTATTAAAAATGCATGTCGGTGAAATTGATCATGTGTTTCATGTATGTTGAAAGAAGGAAATATAGATACCTCCTTGTCTCCAATAGTGTCTGTAAGGTATTAAATACATTCCAAGGTGCTTTGGCATTCTTCCAAAGAATGGCAGGAGAGGAAGTCATTTTGTTCCAAAAAAAACTTCAAGTTTTAACTAGTATATGTGAGGGATTCCGTTTTGCCAATCATAAAATGTCACATGCTTCTAATGACAACCTGGGGGGAAGGATATATACTTTCATTCGAAATTCAGCCTGTTGCTGTTAAACAGACAGCCGTTTATTATTTCATAGGCTCCAAATCCTTATGCAATGCCGCCTATATTTTTAATAATTCAATTCCACACCTGACTTAATAGACAATAGACAATAGGTGCAGGAGGAGGCCATTCGGCCCTTCGAGCCAGCACTGCCATTCAATGTGATCATGGCTGATTATTCTCAATCAGTACCCCATTCCTGCCTTCTCCCCATACCCCCTGACTCCGCTATCCTTAAGAGCTCTATCTAGCTCTATTGAATGCATTCAGAGAATTGGCCTCCACTGCCTTCTGAGGCAGAGAATTCCACAGATTCACAACCCTCTGACTGAAAAAGTTGTTCCTCATCTCAGTTCTAAATGGCCTACCCCTTATTCTTAAACTGTGGCCCCTTGTTCTGGACTCCCCCAACATTGGGAACATGTTTCCTGCCTCTAACGTGTCCAACCCCTTAATAATCTTATACGTTTCGATAAGATCCCCTCTCATCCTTCTAAATTCCAGTGTATACAAGCCTAGTCGCTCCAGTCTTTCAACATATGACAGTCCCGCCATTTCGGGAATTAACCTAGTAAACCTACGCTGCATGCCCTCAATAGCAAGAATATCCTTCCTCAAATTTGGAGAACAAATCTTCTGTCTGACCAAATTTGGTCTCCTGCATAATCAAGTCAAGTCGAGCTTATTGTCATATGCACAAGTACGGTGAGGTACAGGTACAATGAAGTCTTGCTTGCAGCGGCTTCCCCGGCACATAGAGGCAAACATCGCACAAAAACATAAATTACACATAAATACACATCAATTTGTTCAAGATAGGGAAAAGAGAAAAAAGACTGTGCAAAAAAACCCCAAGACATTAGTGCCAAAAAAAAATGTAAAAACAAGATATTAGCAGGTAGCATATTATTATTTAAACAGCTAACCATAACACTGAGCATGAAAATAATCATAAGATCATAAGTGATGGGCGCAGAATTAGGCCATTCGGCCCATCAACTCTACTCCGCCATTTAATCAAGGCTGATCTATCTCTCCCTCCTAACCCCATTCTCCTGCTTTCTCTCCATAACCTCTGACACACAAATCAAGAATCTATCTATCTCTGCCTAAAAAATATCCACTGACTTGGCCTCCACAGCCTTCTGTGGCAAAGAATTCCACAGATTCACCACTCTCTGACTTAAGAAGAAATAATATTAAACTTTTTCACTTCCCCATACTGTACACTAAATACTTAATTAAAAATGCCTCAGAACTAGCATTTATTTTGTGTGTACATGTTAAGTTCTATAGTTTCAGCTCACTGGGAGTTATATTGATCAAAGGTGTCCGAAAGAAAAATCTATCCAATTTATGGGTATTTTTAAAGAGAAATTAACCAAGGTCAAGAATTATTCTTAAATATTATCAGTTATTTAATGCTCTTCCTTGATTTAAATTGAATTTCTGAACTCCACGGTCAAAAAGGCCCAACAGAGGATGTACTTCCTGTGGCAGCTGAGGAAACACAATCTGCCACTGACAATGATGGTCCAATTCTATATTGCCATCATTGAGTCTGTCCTCACCTTCTCCATCATGGCCTGGTTTGGCTCAGCCACCAAGCATGACATCCGGAGGCTGCAATGAATTGTTCGATCAGTTGAGAAGGTTGTTGGCTGCAACCTTCCCCCCATTGATGAATTGTACACTGCAAGGGCAATAGACAATAGACAATAGGTGCAGGAGGAGGCCATTCGGCCCTTTGAGCCAGCACCGCCATTCAATGTGATCATTGCTGATCATTCTCAGTACCCCGTTCCTGCCTTCTCCCCATACCCTCTGACTCCGCTATCCTTAAGAGCTCTATCTAGCTCTCTCTTGAATGGCCAGGAAGCGAGCGGGTAAGATAATTTCTGACCCCTCTCACCCTGGCCACAAACTCTTTGAAACACTTCCCTCTGGAAGGCGACTCCGGACTGTCAAAGCAGCCACAGCCAGACATAAAAACAGCTTTTTTCCCCACGAGTAGTAGTTCTACACAATAACCAAAAGTCTGTAGTCTCTCTTTGCTCTGGTTTATTTCACTCACGTGTTTAAACTGTAATGTTGTATTCTTAATGTTTTAATGTTTTATGCTTTATTCTTAATAGTTTACAGTATGTTTGTGTTGTTACTTGCGCACGGAGCACCAAGCACATACATACTTGGCCAATAAACTTATTCATTCATTCATTCATTCATTGATCCAGTTTTTTTATAAGTTTGAGCTGGTGAAGTGAGACCCAACCAGGTGGGAAGGTATTAAAAACAATAATGGGCGGAATTTGTTGCCCTAAATTGTGTTACAATCCCAGGTGCACTTTCTTGATTCCTGAAGATTTTTTATCAGTAACATGTGAGGCAAATAGTCAACACCTGCCCTGAATCGATGATGTGGGTTTGTTCTCTGCCTGGAGGCATTCTTTCAAACCTTGCTCTACAACAAGTGATGCTTTAATGTCAAACTTGACAGCAGGAATTTGTAAATTCACTAATCTTTGCCAACTGAGGTTTACACTGATACAAAACTAAAATGTGACCTCTCAGCAACTTGTAATGCTGAATTAAATGTTTATCCTTTGCACTTCCAAGGCTTATAATGAGTACAAGTTGAATGACACTACACACTAGGGACAATTTACAATTCTTACCGAAGCCAATTAACCTACAAACCTGTACATCTTTGGAGTGTGTGAGGAAACGTTATCGAAACGTATAAGATTATTAAGGGGTTGGACACATTAGAGGCAGGAAACATGTTCCCAATGTTGGGGGAGTCCAGAACCAGGGGCCACAGTTTAAGAATAAGGGGTAGGCCATTTAGAACAGAGATGAGGAAAAACTTTTTCAGTCAGAGAGTTGTGAATCTGTGGAATTCTCTGCCTCAGAGGGCAGTGGAGGCCAATTCTCTGAATACATTCAAGAGAGAGCTAGATAGAGCTCTTAAGGATAGCGGAGTCAGGGGGTATGGGGAGAAGGCAGGAATGGGGTACTGATTGAGAATGATCAGCCATGATCACATTGAATGGCGGTGCTGGCTCGAAGGGCCGAATGGCCTACTCCTGCACCTATTGTCTATTGTCTATTGAAACCGGAGCACCGGAGAAAACCAGCACTGTCATGGAATGAACGTACAAACTCCTAGACACAGCATCCATAGTCAGGATGGAACCCGAGTCTCTGGTGCTGTAAGGCAGCTACTCTACCACTGCACCACCATGCCTGCCTGTTTGCTGTTTAACCAGTAATTCCAGCATATGTTCATAAATGTATTGCAGGAATTTTGATTTTTTTCTTTGAACCTTAAATTCTAGACCAATGAATCTTGTGACCAACGGGTTAATGTTCTGATTTCTCCGTATCTTTGAAATGTTTAAGCACCCCTTGAAAAACCTGACCCCTATTCCCATGGTGGTCCTTACCAGCTGGGTATATGCTGCTACTGACTGAGTGAATAAAATCAGAGGTGTTAAGTAACTAGCATTGGAGATGGCAGGAGTGAAGGAGAGAGTTAATATATGGAAAGACAAACCCATGGAGGAACCTGCAAACAAATAAAAGTGTTAGAAGGGCACAGGGGTGAAAACTGAGTAGTATCTATTGTAAGAAAGACACAAAATGCTGGAGTAACTCAGCAGGACAGGCAGCATTCTTGAAGGGCCTCGACCCGAAACGTCACCCATTCCTTATCTCCAGAGATGCTGCCTGTGTCTATTTTGTGTCTATCTTCGGTTTAAACCAGCATCTGCAGTTCCTTCCCACACAGTATCTATTGCAAACAAGGATGTGAAGGGCAGAACAAACATCATTAGAAGATTTAATTCCATCTGCCTCAGATATCAACAAAATGGCCTACTATTCATCACTTGTTAAAGAATTAAAATGGCCTACTATTCATCACTTGAGTTAACGATTTATTTATTTATTTTTCAAAATATTTTCTAATATTGCAAACACGGCTCTGAGACTTCCCATACCATGTCTGTTGTATCTAGCATAATCTAAATACCAAAATGTCTTTTAAATGTTGTTATTGTACCTGGCTCAGCCACTTCCTCTGGCAACTCGACCCATATACCCACCAACCTCTGTGAAAAAGTTGCTCGGCAGGTTCTTATTAGATCATTTCCTCTCTCAACTTAAACCTGTGCCATCTAGGTTTTGATTCTCTTACCCTGGAAAAAAGACAGTGCCTTCACTCTATCTATTCCCCTCATCATTTTATACACCTCTATAATATCACCTCTCAGGCTTCTGCATGCTCTGACATGGTGGCGCAGATAGAGTTGCTGCCTTACAGTGCCAGAGACCCGGGTTCTATCCTAACGAGTTTGCACAGAGTTTGTACATTCTCCCTGTGACCATGTGGGTTTTCCCCGGGTGCTCTGGCTTCCTCCCACATTTCAAAGACATACAGGTTTAAAAGTTAATTGGCTTCTGTAAATTGTCCCTAGTGTGTAGGATATAACTAGTGAATGGGTGATCTCTGGTTGGCGGTGGGTCGAAGGGCCTGTTTCCATGCTGTAACTCTAAACTAAACTAAACAAAAATCAAAAATAGGCAGGATTTAAAACATATCGAAAATTTTAATGCGAGAATGATGGATACAAATGCATAAATTATTGTAAGCGAAACAGCGATAGCTTTGAAAAGGTTCTGTGCAGACAACCATTTACATGCCTTGCCTAGAACATTAACTACATTGTGCAATAATTTGGTTTGGCAGACAGTAGCTTGGCATTCATTGCATTACAGAACATGATGTTTGACGATACAATACGGAACATGGTGGGTTGTTTTAAATAACATCTATATACTAAAATTCTCGTTTGTTTGTTTGTTTGTTCCTGAACTCCACCAAAGCGGTACATGATAGCGCGACAATTTTAGGCCCACCTTACTCACCATCGTCCCTTTGGTGCTAATGGAAGAAGTTTCATTGAAATCAGTGTTATATTTTTTGTTATTCACATTTTAAAGTTAAAATCTATCTCCTAGGAAGGGAGGGAGGGAGGGAGGGGGTGGAGGGAGGGAGGGAGGGGGAGGAGGGAGGATAAGGGGGGGTTGACGGGGATGGAGTGGGGGAGAGGGGAAGGGGAGGGCAAGGGGGGAGGGGGGTGGAGGGGGGGAGGGACGGGGATGAGGAAGGAGGGAGGGGAGGGGGAGGGAGGGGGATGAAGGGGGGGAGGGGGAGGGGAGGGAGTGGGGGGTGGAGGGAGGGGGAGGGGAGTGGTGGGGAGGGGTGGGGAGAGGTTGAGGGAGGGGGGGAGGATAGGGTGCTGCACCAATGCAGGAAAGGTTTGGGCCCAACTTGGTCTAGTTTTGAGATATAATTCTCTTCCCCATTAACAAAATTAATATCTTCATTTCCAATTAAAAAGACTTCTGTCTGATGATCGGCTATTACATCAGGAAACACAAGTGCTGCCTGCCATGATACTTTATTCAAAAATGGATGCAAATTACGGGCAATTTTTATTAGGCAAAGTGAAGTTAAACCTTAACAGATCCTATCAGCATTTTCCCTGACATTTTCCATTGCATGTTATGTCTGCAAAGAAATTGAACTGAGGGCACTGATTGTGTCTGTGTATAAGTGGCTGTGCAAATTATGATGAATGTAAAAATGATTAGCTGGTGCGGTAGATTAGAAAACTGGTCACTTCTGGGATGTTAACTCCAGTCCAACCAGATGCATGGAGGCTTTCTCTCCCTTTGTTCTAATGGCTATTAAGGATTTCAAATTGCATTAGTCCCAGCAGTTTCAGCACAATGACAATGGATATGAATCCACAAAAATTAAATTAGCCAAGAATTTAGCACAAAAATTGCCTTTAATTGAGAATCAGTGGTTGTTGTAAAAGAATGGAACCCCCCTCGACAGCACAGTCATTAATGCTCTCTAGCTCTCAGTGTTGAGAAAAACAGCAGAGAAATTGATGGTCAATTTTGGACCCGATTTAGAAATATTAAACCGCTTTTCCTTTCTGCTATTTTTAGCTTATTTTAGTTTAGACATACAGCATGGAAACAGACCCTTCAGCCCACCGAGTCCATGCTGACCAGCAATCCCAGTACTATCCTACACACATTAGGGACAATTTACAATTTTAGTAAGCCAACTAGCCTACAAACCTGTACGTCTTTGGAGTGCGGGAAGAAACCGGCCCTCTCGGGGAAAACCCATGCATGTCACGGGGAGAACGTACAAACTCCGTACAGACAGCACCCGTAGTCAGGATCGAACCCGGGTTTCTGGCGCTGCAAGGCAGCAACTCTACCGCTGCTCCACCCGCGGTATACACTCCGTGCTATTCTTGGCTGAAAAAGGAGCACTCTGAATAATGCCTCCCATTCCTACAGTGCTGTTTCTGACATCATAATAGTTTGAACTAAATATAATGACATCTAGGAGCAGACCAAAAAAGCAGAAACGATAACCAAAGATCAGAGGGTCACTTCCTCCTTTCTATTTTATGTCCAAAAAAGTATATTTGTTTTTGTTCAGCATATGCTAACCCATGTCGGGCTGCCCATTTTGAGAACAATAATATCCTCTGTGCTTTGAGTGCATTTCAATACTCAAGTCGATCAAAGCATGTAGAATAGATGGATTCAGGAACACAAAGAGTAGAGTTCAAAGGGGCAGGCTCAATGACAATATTGTCAGGACACTGAATGAAGGACATCGATTGAGGGCAACTCGACAATCACATATATGTAAGTTTAAACATAAAGGTAAATGAAACTGTGAAGAAGAGTCTCAACCCGAAAAACCACCTATTCCTTTTCTCCAGAGATGCAGTTCTGACCTGTTGAGTTACTCCAGTTTTTTGTGTCTATTTTCGGTTTAAACCAGCATCTGCAGTTCTTTCCTACACAGTACAATATTACTTTCAGGCATAAAACTGTACTTTGAATAAACCTGATTCAATTACTCTAAATTTCAGACCTAAATCAAAACCATTATAATTTTTCATATAGCCATGCATCCAATCACTATCTTCCATTATCATTAAGAGGGCTTTTTGCTTCAGCAATAATTAAATCTGAGATATTTAATGCACACACTTAACCCCTAAGGTAAACTATTTATCATTCTCCTTAGCTCTTTCTCTTATAAATAAACAGTGGAAGTCATTAGGTATCTATCCTGTTGAATTAGTTCTTTTCTGATGCCTTTTTGCAGAGAATCAGCAGCACAGGCGTAATAAGTACAACATCGATTCAGAAATATGCCATGTTTCATACTCAACATATTGATTATCCTAACTGTCTTCATCTTAATGTATCAGTGTAGTCACTATTCTTCCCTTTCATTATTCATCTAGGTTTCTTTGAATATACTACATTTTCTTGTGAACAACTATTCGGCTGTTGCTCCTACCCCAAAAGGAACGCACTGTGACATTTGCTTAAATATTTTGAGGTAGACAATAGAAACATTGCCTGGTCGGTCACGGTGGCGCAGCGGTAGAGTTGCTGCCTTACAGCGAATGCAGCACCGGAGACCCAGGTTCGATCCTGAGTACAGGTGCTGTCTGGACGGAGTTTGTACGCTCTCCCCGTGACCTGCGTGGGTTTTCTCCGATATCTTCGGTTTTCTCCCACACTCCAAAGACGTGCAGGTTTGTAGGCTAATTGGCTTGGTAAATGTATAAAATTGTCCCTAGTGGGTGTAGAATAGTGTTAATGTGTGGGGATCGCTGGTCGGCGGAGACCCGGTGGGCCGAAAGGGCCTGTTTCTGCGCTGTATCTCTAAACTAAAATACTCCTAACAGTGCTAATTCTGTATTTTAAAACCCTGCCAAATTGCATGAGTGCAGCCAATTTGTGAGATGCTTTTGCAATCCCAGTATAAATGTCTCTGCGGGTTTGAATTTGAGTTGGAGTTTAGTTTATTGTCACGTGTTACAGTGAATAGCTTTAGTTGCGTGCTAATCAGTCAGCAGGAAGACAATACATGATTACAATCGAGCCATCCATAGTGTACAGATACATGATAAAGGGAATAACGTGAATAATGTTTTAGTGCAAGGTAAAGTCTGATCAAAGATAGTCCGAGGGTCCCAATGTTACATTAACTCAATGTTACCTTAACTGGTAATCTGTGCAAGTTCTGACAATTAGTTCTTGAAATCTGTGCCACTAGTAGCCCATTTCTGCACAATGATATTAGGGATACATCCCTAATTTGGCACACACTGCAAAGGCCACAGACTTGGGAAGTATATGTGCTGCTTGTGAACTGGAGGGGGAAGGGCAACATACTTCCAGTTTCACAATCACCAGCCATGGGCCTTATGGTCGATTAATAAGAAAGTGGCCTGCACCAAAAGTGCAAATGGGTTAATTTGGCAATGTTAGTGATACAACCGTGTCAGTTAGAAATTGCAATCACATTCACTCTTGGACTTTCACATGGCTGGGAGCAATACTGCAACATTTCCCATGGTTTGACAAGGTTTGTGAATATGAGTACTTTAACACTCAATTATGACTCACCTTTGTTCCCTATAAGCTCAATGGGCTGACAAACACACCGCTCAAACCTACACGCAGATACCTGTTCCACGAGAGCGTCTGTTCCTCCATCTGTCTGCTGTGACCCCTTTCTCAGCAACATCTGTGCCTGCAAGACAAACACAGACCCATACAGACCTGGACACACACACACACACACACACACACGCACGCACGCACGCACGCGCGCACACACACACACACACACACACCCACACACACACACACACACACACACACACACACACACACACACAGACCCCCCCCCACACACACACACACACACACACACCCAGACACACAGACCCAGACCCACACACACACACAGACCCACACACACACACACACACACACACACACACACACACACACCCGTACAGACCCAGACACACACAGACACACACAGGCACAGACCCAGACACACACACATAAATACAGACCCGTACAGACCGAAACACACACTCATAAACACACACACGCACACACGCACACTAAATTAACTGTTTTGAATGACCCTTACGATTGAATGACCCCTACTACAAGCAACTACTTGAACTTTATCACTCATCCTTTGCTTATTTCAATGAATGTCATGTCGATGAGTGTGTTGAAAGGAACTGCTGATGCTGGTTTATACCGAAGAAAGACACAAAGTGCCAGAGTAACTCAATGGGTCAGGCAGCATCTCTGGAGAAAAAGGATGGGTGACATTTCAAGTCGGGAGTCTTCTTCAGACATGGGTCCCAATCTCAAAAAGCACCCATCCTTTTTCTCAGGAGATGCTGCCTGACTCGCTGAGTTACTCCGGCACTCTGTGTCTGTCCTGTCTCTGAGTACTGGTGCATATGAGCATGAAACACTCTTGACTCTTGCTTCCATGCTAACACAATGCATGTGGTGGATATATGCTTCCTTTGAGGCATAGGTGGAACTTTAGTTCAGCATTCAACACAATAGTCCCCAGCAGACTGGTTGAGAAGCTGCTGGAACTGGGGCTTAGCACCCCTCTGTGTGCCTGGGTCCTGGACTTTCTCACTGCCAGGCCCCAAGTGGTCAGGATGGGGGAACACACATCTAGCTCCCTCACCCTGAACATAGGATCCCCCCAGGGCTGCGTCCTTAGCCCCCTACTGTACTCCCTGTACACACATGACTGTGGGGCCAGGTTCAGCTCAAACTCCACCATCAAGTTTGCTGATGACACTATGGTGGTGGGCCGAATCTCCAACAACGATGAGAAGGCCTACCGGGAGGAGGTGGCTGATCTGGCACTCTGGTGTCAGGACAATAGCCTCCTCTTGAATGTCACTAAAACAAAGGAGCTGATTGTGGACTTCAGAAGGGCTAAACATCCAAGGACGTACACGCCACTGGAGATAAATGGGTCTACTGTGGATAGGGTGAGCAGTTTTAAATACTTGGGAGTCCGCATCACAGAGGATCTGACGTGGGCAACGCACATTGCCGCACTGGTGGGTAAGGCTAAGCAGCGCCTTTACCACCTTAGACAACTGAGGAAATTCAGAGTGTCTCTGAGGATCCTTCATTGCTTCTACTCTGGGGCTGTAGAGAGCATCCTGTCCGGCAACATTACAGTCTGGTTTGGGAACAGCCCAGGACAGGATGGCCCTGCAGAGAGGAGTGCGTTCGGCAGAACGCACCATGGGAACTACACTCATCCCCCTGCAGGACCTATACATCAGGAGGTGCAGATCCAGAGCAAGCAAGATCATGAGGGACCCCTGCCACCCCAGTAACGGACTGTTCCAGATGCTACGATCAGGCAAACGCCTCCGCTGTCACGCTGCGAAAACGGAGAGGATGAGACGGAGCTTCTTCCCACAGGCCATCAGGACTGTCAACTTTTATAACCCCAGAGACTAAATTTTTGTCGACACTAATAGTAACTTATTAACCTTATTTGTATGCTGTAACTGTAATTCTTTTTTGTGCACAACCCGCAGGCATTGCCACTTTCATTTCACTGCACATCGTGTATGTGTATGTGACAAATAAATTTGACTTGACTTGAAGCTGTCCACAGTTTCTGTGGCCAGACAGTGACTTACCATGAAGTACTTGTTTCTGGTCTGTTTTTGCAATGATTTGGCTGCTTCAGAAAGTATCTCAGCTGTGTAATATAACCTAACGTAACATTTTTACAAGTATTTAAAAGGATGATATTTGCAGTATATTTGGATATAAAATCCTTAACCAACTAACCTGATAGAGGAGATAAGCAAGGACCTCTCAGTTCAGCTGGTTCAATAATGTGCTTACTGATAAGTAGTTGGAAACTAGCCAGATTCAGGAGGCAGATTCCATCAACCTATCAGTTTCAATCCTTGCCCAGTCAGTTTCATGGAAATAAAGGTACAGTTACTGTTTGACCAGTCAGCCTGCATTATTAATTGGATCTCGAATTGTAGATGTGTCACGCAGGCCTGGTTTTTATTTTGCCCACTCACCTTCAGAGAACTCTGCTAGGCTTGTGCATTTGGAATAGGTGCTGCGCACAGACAAATGGCAGGGAATGTTCCATCTTCCACATCACTGAGCCAGCCATGGTTTTAATTTCAGTTTATTTGAATAATTATCATATTAATAATCGTATCACTATTCTATGCTGACTGCACCCCTTCCATTTTCTGGTGCTTAATCTCAATACTGCATAGAAACATAGAACCAAAGAAAATAGGTGCAGGAGTAGGCCATTCGACCCTTCGAGCCTGCACCGCCATTCAATATGATCATGGCTGGTCATCCAAAATCAGTACCCCGTTCTTGCTTTCTCTCCATATCTCTTGATTCCGTTAGCCCTAAGAGCTTTATCTAACTCTCACTTGAATACATCCAGTGAATTGGCCTCCACTGCCTTCTGTGGCAGAGAGAAATTCAACAGATTCACAACTCTCTGGGTGAAAAGGTTTTTCCTCACCTCAGTCCTAAATGGCCCACCTCTTATTTTTATTCTTAAACTGTGACCCCTGATTCTGGACTCCCCTCAACATCAGGAAGATTTTTCCTGCATCTAGCCTGTCGAATCCCTTAAGAATTTTATATGTTTCTATAAGATCCCCTCTCATACTTCTAAATTCCAGTGAATATAAACCCAGTCCTGGAATATCCACCCCAGGAAATAATATTCACAAGGTGAGGCCTAAAGAGAGTGTCTCCCAGGGTCGGTGGGTTAAAATACTTGCTTCCCCAGGGTTGGCCGCAGATTGAATGACTAGATTTGAAGAGGTGCACAGAAAACTGCAAAGTACAGCTGTGGTTATGGAAGAATACTTTGCTTTTGCTTTGACTTATCTGTATCAAATAGCTGAGGTCTAACCTGGGACTGGTATTTTCTCCAGGGCAATATTCCTAAGCACAGCTGAGTCCTATCATAGTGCCTTTCAAGACATTTGGGCTCAAGTTTCAGCAAACTGATTCTTAATCAATTTTCATAATTACCAGCAGCTTTGCACTCTGCCAGTGGATTAAGGATGTGTAGGAAAGAACTACAGAAGCTGGTTTAAATCGAAGGTAGACACAAAATGCTTGAGTAACACAGCGGGAAAAGCAGCATTTCTGGAGAGGAATGGGTGACGTTTCGGGTTGAGACCCTTGTTCAGTCTGAAGAAGGGTCTTGACCTGAAATGTCACCCATTCCTTCTCTTCAGAAATACTGTCTGTCCCGCTGAGTTACTCCAGCATTTTGTGTCTACAGTGAATAAAGGATGCCGAATTAGTGCTAAATACGAGGATCAATACTGGAGATGAAGGCATGGATGAGATATAACTTACCTCTGAAATGTGTGCAGCTTTGCAGAAATCAGATTCAGGGAATTTATGTAGATTCAGGAGATCAATCGGCCTAAGAAGCCACAAAAGAGCCACATTTATAGGTACATCACCTGATTGCACATGGATATCAGTTAATCCTTGAAAAGATATAATGACCTGTTCTTTTCCAGTAAATCTTTGGTGAACATTTTTAAGATATTCCAGTTAGATACACACCATTGCCTTATTTAAGTAAACAACAAAACACAAGGTGCTGGAGTAACTCAGAGCGTCGGGCAGCATTTCTGGAGTATGTGGACTGGTGACGTTTCAGATCAGAACCCTTCTTCAGTCTGGTAAACTGTAATTTTATAATGCTGAGCCAGCATTTAATTGACCATTCCTAATTGCCCTTGAGAAGGTGGCAATAAGTTGTCTTCTTGAACCACTGCAGTCCTTGATGAGTGGGTATATCCACAATGCGATTAGGGAGGAAGTTCCAGGAATTTGACCAGAAACATAGAAACATAGAAAATAGGTGCAGGAGGAGGCCATTTGACCCTTCGAGCCAGCACCGCCATTCATTGTGATCAGGGCTGATCATTAACAATCAGTAGATATGCCTGCCTTCTCCCCATATCCCTTGATTCCACTAGCCCCTAGAGCTCTATCTAACTCTCTTCATCTAACGATGAAGGAACAACAATGAATTTAAGTTAGGATATTGTGTAGCTTGGTGGACAACTTCCAGTTGGTAATGTTGCCATGTGTTTTCTGTCCCAGCTGGTGGAGGTCATGGGTTATGGAAGTGGCTCTCTAAGGAATCTTGGTGAGTTGCATCTTACAGATTGTACAAACTGCTGCTACTGTGCATTGCTGGTGGTTGAACGGTTCAAGATGGTGTGCCTTTCAAGCAGGTTGCAATGACCCTGTATTATTGCAATTGACCCATTGCAATGACCCTCTACTGCAATGACTACGAACTTCTTGAGTGTTGTTGAAGCTGCGCACATCCAATCAAATGGAGAGTATATTCCATCACACCCTTAACTTGGGCATTGTAGATGATGGACAGGCTTTGGAGAGTTAGAGGTGAGTTACTCTCTATCGGATTATTGTGCCCAAAGTTACTCCAAATCAGTACCTATTTGATGGCAACCCCAGGATATTGATAGTGGGGGATTCAGTGACGGTAATCCCACTGAATGTCAGTGGGTGATGGCTGGATTTTCTCTTGTTGGATATCATCCTTGGCTGGCACTTGTGTGGTGCAAATATTATTTGCCACCGCTCAACCCGGGCCTGGATATTGTCCAGGTCTTTCTGCATTTGGTTGTGGGTCACGAACAGTGGAAAACATTGTGCAGTCAGTAGTCACGGTCCCTAATTCTGACTTCATGTTTGAAGGAAGGTCATTGATGAATCAACAAAAGGCACAAAGTGCTGGAATAACTCAGCATGTCAGGCAACATCTCTGGAGAACAGGGATAGGCGATGTTTTGGGTCATGACCCTTCATCAGGCTGATTGTGGTGAGTGGGAGAAAGCTGGAAGTATGGTTGGGGTAGGACAAAGTCTGGCAAGTGATAGGTGGATACAGGTGAAGGGGGTTATTGATTAGCAGATGTTTAGACAAATGGCAGATTTTTATACTCAATGTCCCAACCTATGAAGACAAGTGTGTGAAATGCGTTCTTTACCACCCTATCTACTTGTGTTGCCACTTTCAGGGAGCTATGGATTTGCATCCCCAAATCATTCTGTACATGTGGTTCTAAGGATCCTGACATTTACTGTAATATTTTCCTTTTTTTCCCTCTGGATTTTGATTCCCCTGTTCTGGGCAAGAGACTCCGTGCATCTACCTGATCTATTCTTCTCACGATTTTGTACACCTCTATAAGATCACAAAATTCCAAAACAGAATCTGACAGGTAGAAGCATTTAAAGTCAGGATGAGATTCTAAATGCGACCTTTTTTCAAAGAGCTATCACAGATAAAATGGGCTGAATGGACACCTGTAAAACTGTAACATTTTCTGATCAAATGATTTTGGTTATGCTGACTTATTATGTGCTTGCTGTAGAATGCGATGGTATCCCTTTGGGAGATGCAAGTGGGAAGGTTTTTAAAGAATAGTATGATGTTTCCACGAATTAAATGAATCAGAAATGTCTACTGAGTTTACCTTGCAAAATATGGTGTATTTTTGAAATGATCCAATAGGCAATAAAACGTTCTGGAAAATCCTTTTTTTACTGTCATCTTTTCTGTAATTTGTTCCAGTTCATACTTGGACTTGCTAGGTTTTTGTATTTCAAATAGGTTGTTATGTATTTGGAGTAGGGTGTTCACTTTATTTATCATTGTTAGGAGGCTGGCATTTCTCCCATTGTCCTTTCATTTGGCAAAGGTACGGCTAAATAAAACATTGGATCAGCTGCCATTAATTTAAAATGCTTTGCTTTGTAAGTCATAATAGCGTTCTGTGTTGAATTTCAATGGGCTCAATTCCTCTCAGCCATTTGGTACATACTATTCAACACTGGATTAATGATTATAATATGTTATCCACAGTGGTGAGCCACGAAACATATTCTAAATGCGGAAGTGCAGTTTCACTCAAATAATTCTTGCTGTTATTCATCAAGAAAATAACTTCCCACAGTGTATGGTCCATTCCTACTTCTATACGTTATATATGAGGTGGTTCAGAATGTTGCCGAGTGTATTGAACTTCTGTAGGTGTACGGTTACATCATGGCGGGTTCGGTAACTCCAAATGCTCAGATCCAAGCAGGCTGCAGAAAGTGGTAGACGTTGCTAGGTCCGTCATGGGTACTGACCTCCCCACCATCAAAGGGATCCACAGAAAGTGCTGCATCGAAAAGGCAGCTAATATCATCAAAGCCACACTCTGCCACAGCCCTGTACAGCCCTGCCACACTCTCATCTCGCTACTACCATCGGGAGAAGATACAGGAACCTGAAAACTATGACCTCCAGAGTTCAATAGACAATAGGTGCAGGAGTAGGCCATTCGGCCCTTCGAGCCAGCACCACCATTCAATGTGATCATGGCTGATCATTCTCAAACAGTACCCCGTTCCTGCCTTCTCCCCATACCTCTTGACTCCGCTATCCTTAAGAGCTCTATCTAGCTCTCTCTTGAATAGTAGTTTCTTTCTGGCAGCTATCAGGCCCTCGAACACTGTACAATACTAACAACCACCATACCTCACCAACCATGATTCATTATTGGCCTTGTATTGGTTGCACTGCAGACTTTTGTTTTTGCTCAATCATGAGCTGGTTACCTGGTATCACCGATCAATTTATCGTAGCGGGGGTGGGGGTGGGGGTGGGGGGAGGAGGGGAAGACAATGGGGACCCGGTGTGGGGAGACCCGGTGTGGGGACCGCGTGAAGAACAATGGAGGACCTGGTGAGGGACGGTAGGAGAACAAAGGGGACCCGGTGTGGGGGAGAGAGGGGAGGGGGGGGGGGGAGGGGCACTCTAGTTTAGAATCCTCTGCCCAGGGGATAGGTCTGTAATCGTTTGTTTGTTTGTTCATTTGTTCGTCTTTTTCTTTTTGTTTTCACTTTTAGTTTCATTTTAATTTCAAGTTTTCGTGTACCTTGTGGTGTGTTATGACTGCTGGTAGACCAATTTCCCTCTGCGGATGAATAAAGTTCTATTGTATCGTATCGTGTTATTGATTATTGAATATTCATTCTGTGTTGTTCCATTAGTGGGACTGCAATGCTGCAGGAAGTACAAATTTCAATGCTGATTGCTGGAAAATATGATAAACAAACATGATATTCTTAACTTTTGACTTCTGATATGAATTTGGATTTAAAAAAAATCATACAACAGTTGCAACACTCTCTATTGCTGCATTTAATATATGCAACATGTCTGAAGGAATAAAAGTATCAATAAGGCATTTCACTTGAAAGTTTTCTGAGACATTCAGGATATTCTGCTGAATTATCCCTGTTTTGATCCCTTGTTTATTTTCAGTGTTGCTTGAAGTGGTTCGTTGAACCTTTCATGTGCAAAATGTCTGGATTCAGAATTCCAGATTGAACTTTAATCACGCTACTGATTTTTTTTATACTGGTGCCAACCGCTCCAGCAAAGCATTCTTTCTCTTTATGACATCCTATTTCTCTTTCAAAGATGTACAGAATGCAAACTTCTTTTATACTTTTATTTCCTCCCATTTTTTTCCTTCATACGATGGCATCCTAGCATGGACTCAATGTTTTTGCATCAATTTTTTTACTGTAATCAAATATTAACGGGTACGATTTGAGTAAAGGCAACTGCTCTGTTTTCAGTTCTCATGAAAAATTCAGAACAATTTGACCATTTCCACTTTACAACTAATAAAAAATATACTACACAAATAGAAAAAATTCATTAATTTATTGCATTTCCCAGTAGTTTTTGACAGCTAATCTAATACTCAGAATGTGTTTGCAATTACAATGTAAAATAGTATTTAAGGGAAATATTATGGAAGTGACTTCTTACCTTTTCATTTTCATATGGAATCAGAATAAAAAGTTGCATCGCATAAAATAACACTAGAGTTTGTAATGACCAAAAATTAGATTGATTACAAGCAAGAACAGATTGGAATCCTTCTTCAGGTCCTTGCAGCATTCAGATCTCTGGTCTTCTCAATCAGCTCCATTGACACAGGAGCCGAGAATCCCGGGCTGTTTATTTTAGATTTGCGGCTAAAAGTTGTAATCTTTAAATTTAAATCTTTAAAACTCTGCTTTAAGTGTCGAATAGGTCAGGAGGACACATTATTGGCAACAATGCCGAATACAAGATTCAACTGTCAGCTCCTTATGCCAGTTTACCCACTAAACAAAAATCAGATTCATTTCTGGTTTCTGGAGGGAGAGACAGAGCATTTTGCAATGATCTTTGAAATAAAACACAGGTTTCTAATGACGACACAATTCCAGCATTGAGTTGGATGCAAGATGAGATGTTTCTTACTCATGACACAGGGTTGATTGTGCAGCTCACAATACATTCAGAAAACTGCCTGGTTTACTTTAGTTTCGAGATACTGCGCAGAAACAGGCCCTTCGGCCCACTAAGTCCGCGCCGACCAGCGATCCCCGCACACTAGCACAATCCTACACACATGAGGGACAATTTACAATTTTACCAAGCCAATTAGCTTACAAACCTGTACGTTTTTGAAGTGTGGGAGAAAACCAGAGCACCAAACCCACACAGGTCACAGGGAGAACGTACAAACTCCATACGGACAACACTCATAATCAGGATCGAACCTGGGTATCCGGTGCTGTAACGCAACAACTCGACTGCCGCGCCACCATGCTGCCCAAGAGGTTAAAGAGCAGAGGAAACACATCCTTAGAGTGGAACTATGACAACTACAATGACTGACAAAACGAACAGAAATTCCGGAAATGGATGATAGGAATTACATCTTTCAATTGAACCTCTGCCACTTCAGCAGGAGATCAATGTGCATAAAGGTGGAATTACACAAAGATGTCCATCACCACTGTACACAGCCAGAATAAAAGGCATTGAAATCAATTGGACAACAAAGCAACAATGGGAAGCAATTTCATTAACGGGGTAGAATGAAATTCAATGGCAGTGAGAGTGTGGTGGTCATCGTCTGTAAAATTAAACAAGGATTTTGAGATTCAGATTCATACTGAAATAAGTAAAAGTGGCACCTCAAGAGCATCCAAAGACGTACAGGTATGTAGGTTAATTGGCTGGGTAAATGTAAAAATTGTCCCTAGTGGGTGTAGGATAGTGTTAATGTATGGGGATCGCTGGGCGGCACGGACTTGGTGGGCCGAGAGGGCCTGTTTCCGGCTGTATATATATGATGATGATGATGATGATAAGGTCGTGACATTGTAATTTTCCCCCTGTGCTGCTATAATGATGGTAAGCATACTGGTACTCACTGGTACATAGTAGAAAATGACACAATAACATCAGGAGACAAGTAGATGGGTGGCTCTCTGCGAGTGTCCGAAGCTTCAGTGTGCACATGTGGTGAGTCAGCAGATAGTGCTGCATCCTTACAGATCCAGTGATCCGGGTTTGATCCTGTCCTCTGGTGCTGCCTGTGTGAAGTTTGCACACTCTCCTTGTCCTCCCGTTTCCTTGCAAATCATGGTGGGATGAGCCGGTTGACTACTGAAAACCAAACCTTGTGTATGTGGGTGGAGAGAATTGGGGGGAGTTGATGGGCATGTGAGTGAGAATAAGCTGCAGAAACAGGTGGAGGAATGGGGGTCCCTGTGAGAGTTGGCGTGGGCTTGATTGACAGAATGGCTTGCTGATATGGAAAGAAGTGAATGTCATGAAGTTACAGACGTACACAGCAGAATGGGCGGCACGGTAGCGCAGCGGTAGAGTTGCTGCTTTACAGCGAATGCAGCGCCGGAGACTCAGGTTCGATCCTGACTACGGGTGCTGCACTGTAAGGAGTTTGTACGTTCTCCCCGTGACCTGCGTGGGTTTACTCCGAGATCTTCGGTTTCCTCCCACACTCCAAAGACGTACAGGTATGTAGGTTAATTGGCTGGGTAAATGTAAAAATTGTCCCTAGTGGGTGTAGGATAGTGTTAATGTACGGGGATCACTGGGCGGCACAGACTTGGAGGGCCGAAAAGGCCTGTTTCCGGCTGTATGTATATGATATGATATGATATGTGAACTAAACTTGGCCAGAAATTTCATCTTGTCATTAAACAAATAACCGCCCTATTTAGTGATGTAATTAACAACCTTGCTCTTAATGTCAGTAAAACCAAGGAACTGATTGTTGACTTTGGAAGAAGAAGGCCAAGGATCCATAAACCTGTCTTCATTGACAATGGTGGAGAGTCAAAAACTTCAAATTTCTGAGTGTGCATTTCACTGGAGATTTGTATTGGATGCAGCACATTGATGCAATCATCAATGCCTCTACTTCCTTAAAAGATTGAGGAGAATCAGTATGTTGATGAATACTTTCTTGAACCAGTGTCCAGTAGAGAGCATATTGACTGGTTGCAACATGGCCTGGTTCAGCACCTTAATGCCCAGGAACAAAGAAGACTGCAAAAAGTAGTGAATATTGCATACTCCATCATGGGTACTGACCTCCCCACCATCAAAGGAATCTTCAGGAGGAAACATGCTCCCAATGTTGGGGGAGTCCAGAACCAGGGGCCACAGTTTAAGAATAAGGGGTAGGCCATTTAGAATGGAGATGAGGAAAACCTTTTTCAGTCAGAGAGTTGTAAATCTGTGGAATTCTCTGCTTCAGAAGGCAGTGGAGGGCAATTCAATGAATGCATTCAAGAGAGAGCTCGATAGAGCCCTTAAGGATAGCGGAGTCAGGGGGTATGGGGAGAAGGCAGGAACAGGGTACTGATTTAGAATGATCAGCCATGATCACATCGAATAGTGGTGCTGGCTCGAAGGGCCGAATGGCCTCCTCCCTGCACCTATTGTCTATTGTCTATTCAGAGTCGCTGGCTCAAAAAGGTGGCAGCAGGATCAGAGACCCACACCACCATGGCCATACTCTCAATAGTCAATATACCAATAGTCGTTTATTTGTCACATACACATAAATGTGTAGTGAAATGAAACATTACCCGCAGTTGAAACACTAAGACCAATAAGAATAATCAATAAAAATGCAATAACACATTCAATCATACACTAACACCAAACAAAAGAAACATCCATCACAGTGAGTCTCCTCCAGTCCCTTCTCACTGTGATGGAAGGCCAGAATGTCTTTTCTCTTCCCTGCCGTCTTCTCCCGAGGTCCCACTCTTGCCATCAGGAAGAAGGTACAGGAGCCTGAAAATTGTAACGTCCAGGTTCATGAGCAGCTTCTTCCTTACAATTATCAGGCTATTAAACACTACAAACCAACTCTGAACTACATGGTCTTAGGACATTGTTTTTGTCTTTGCACTATTGTTGTCTTTTTGTTTTTATTGATATACTAGACCAAGTGGACCCGTTGGGCCCATTCCTCATAGAGGGGGGAGCAGGGAAAGGGAGAGGGTGTCACTGACCTCGGTCCCGTGGTGCCAGCGCTGCAGCCAGAGCGAGCTATGGACCCAAAGCCTCTCCTGTATTGGTCTAGCACCCTCACCCCACCCACGCTCAATCCCTCTTATCCACCCCTCCCCCCCCCCCAAATATATGTGTATGTATATATATATATTGGTATTTATTATGGTGAAGTACTATGTCTACATATCTGTTGTCCTACTGCAAGTAAGAATTTCATTGTTCCATTTTGGGACATATCAAGTCAAGTCAAGTCAAGTCAATTTTATTTGTATAGCACATTTAAAAACAACCCACGTTGACCAAAGTGCTGCACATCTGATTAGGAAAAAAAAGAAACATACAGTGGCAGGCAGCCAAACACAACAGCGCGGCCATCTTGAACAAAATGTTTAACTAAAGCAGAATGGTGTCCGGCGGCCGCGCCGCACCGGGCGATGGAAGGCCCCGCGGCCGAGCCGCACCGGGCGCTGTTCAGTCCCGCGGCCGAGCCGCGCCGGGTGATGGAATGATAATAAAACACTTGTTAAAAGCTGCCAATCCATGTCATCAGATTAGAATTATTTCAAGTGTAGAGCCTCAATCTTTCTGGTTTTGAACCTTTCAAATCAAATATCAAATCTTAATTTTTATTTGCTCTCAAACTTCTGACCCTCTTCCTTAATCCAATCTCTCTTTCCCTTTCTTTGTTTCACTTTATGTGCTTGATTAAGCATAGAGTTCAACCTCCTCAATCCTTCTGCTGGTTATTAACCAATCCTTCAATCTAATTGTCACAGGAGATTCACAGCAGGTTTTCTGGTCCACTCCACTGCCAGATGTCTTTTTGGGACGCTGCACTTAAATCAGCTTGCATTTTCAGTCATCTTAAGGGTATACCTTCTTCAACTGAAGGGGTGCAGGGTCAAACTTAATGAGGCGCAGATGTGGTTAGATGACCTGCTCCAGCAAATTCTGGCCCTGTGGAATACTTGATTTTGTGGCAAAAAATTAGGTGCAATAATAGTAAATCTGGGAAAGCCACAGACAAAGTACAACACAGCTATAGGTTTCACTTTACAAGAAGGCTATTAAGACCCATTGTTTTGGCACTTCTTCTTCCGTGTCCATCATCCATGTTTCAAATGTTACATCACTGTCATCGTCCGTCCTGAAAAGGACACAGGCTTCCGGCGACAATCAGTGGGAGCCATCGCTTGTACAATAGATGATGGTGGTAGCAGAATTAACTCAGGACACTTCCAGTTTCCAGCCCCGCGACGTGGACGCTTCTGCAATGGGGTCGTTTGGTACCTCAGCTGCATGGAGGCAGAGAGGAGAGCATGGAGGCAGAGAGGAGAGCTCTTCAGCAGGTAGTCCATAGAGCTCAGAGGACCATCGGAACACAGCTACCAGCCTTGGAGGGCATCTACAACACACGATGCCTCAGAAAAGCCACCAGCATCCACAAAGACTCTTCACACCCCTGCAACAGTCTGTTTGAACTTCTACCATCGGGCAGGTGATTCAAGGCCTTCTACGCCCACACCTCCAGACTCAGGAACAGCTTCATCCCCAGGGCCATAGCTGCTATGAACCGGTCCTGCTGAGCCGGATGGTCACATCGCACAGTGATCCGGCACAGATCTACTTGCACTTTATTCTGTTTTAAAACTGTTACAATTTGTTTCATTGGGTTGTTTAAATGAATACTGACTAGCTAATTAAATTATTGCATCGTATGGGAGGCGCATTCCCAATCTCGTTGTACCCCTATACAACGACAATAAAGATATATTGTATTGTATTGTATTGTATTGTATTGTATTGTATTGTTTTGTCACTAAGAATACCAGATTAACCCCATCATGTCATTTGTTATGGGGATTTCATTCCAAATGACACATTGGTGAGATTGTTGGTGAGTTCAGACCTCATATCTGCCAGAGGTTCACTGTTGACACTAGAGATACTCAACACCCCAGAAAATGGGTTCTCTTAACCTCACACGACTGTACAAGAGGTCAGCAGAAGGTAGGAGTCCCAACAACACTGCTTAATGGATTTATTAACTGCTTGCTGGCTAGTTGGTGATTGATTATTGCAGGCAAGTGGTGTCATCATCCAGATGACTTGTTTCACAGAAATCTTTCAAGTTGTTGATGTTGACAGGGCATGTATACAAAGTACTGAAGGGATTTATCCACTTTCAAGCTCTGGGATAGTTGGTAGTTGTCAGTGCTGGCATAGGCTTGATTGGCAGAATGGCCTCCTTCTATGTGGTATAGAAATGAGTGATTCTCATGAAGTTGTATTTATACGTAACAGATGTGAACTAAACCTGGCCATGAATTTCATTCAACAAATAACCACCCTATTTAGTGATGAGATCATTGTTAATTATTGTCAATCAATATCATTGGAACAGCATTATTTCAAGTGTAGAGTCTTGTTCTTTCTAGATTTTCAAGTGGGTTTAAAAGTATCAAATCTTAATCTCCGGTTGTTTTCTAATGTCAAACACTCTTTCTTAATCCAAGATATCACAAAATGCTGGAGTAACTCAGCAGGTCAGGCAGCATCTAGGAGAGAGGGAATGGGTGACGTTTCGGGTCGAGACCCTTAATCCAATCTCTCTTTCTCTCCTTTGCTCCTTTCACGGCTATCACCTCAATGGGCCATTATGGGCGCCATCTTTCCTTGGCCATCTGTTGCTGGCCCTGATATGTTCTGGGCTTTTCCTACATCCAGTTGCTTCTCCTCCCCCCTCAGTCTAAAGAAGGGTTCTGACCTGAAATGTCGACTGTTCCTTTTCTCCAGGGATGCTGCCTGACCCTCTGAGTTACTCCAGTACTTTGTGTCTCTCTTTCCCTTTCTTTACACCTCAACATTACTTCCAGATTTTTGCACGTTCCCTTGGAGAAGAAGCAATGGCAAGAACAGAACAAATTCTTAAAAGAATAAGGAGATGGAGTTGGTGATGAAGGGCCCCCACCAGCAAGCCATATCCAACTAGTCTTATCAGGAAGCAACATCAGTACATGGATCCCAGCTACTAATGTTGCGTGAGAGGTCTGGCCTTCAGTAACGCTATTCACACTGAAATTTGTCAACAGCTCCAGTTGCATTTGTAATTCCAGAGAACGCAAGGACTACATTGCCAATGGCAGTCAAGGTTAGTGGCGACACAGTGGCGCAATGGTAGAGTTGCTACCTCACAGCGCCAGAGACCTGGATTAAATCCTGACCACGGGTGCTTCCTGTACTGATTTTGAACATTCTCCCCGTGACCACGTGGGTTTTCTCCGGGTGCTCTGGTTTCCTCCCACACTCGAAAGACGTAAAGTTTGTATGTTAATTGGATTCGGTAAGTTGTAAACATTGTCCTTAGTGTGTTAGAATAGGGGGTCTTCGCTGGTCAGCATGGACCCGGTGGGACAATGGGCATTTTTCCGCGCTGTATCTCTAAAATCTATAAAGTCAGAGTTAGCCATGAGTATTTATATTTCAGCATCTCTCCGGGTTGGACCGTGCAGATATTGTCAGCATCTTGTAACTTGTTCTCAACTGTGGCATGATCAGTGGCAGGATGATTGCTTGCGTAAGAGATTGGATGGACTGGGACTGTTTTTCCTGGGAAACTGAAGGGTGACCTTATGGAGGTTCATAAAATTACGAGGGGCAAAGATAGTCATAGTCTTTCTTTCCCAGGACAGGAACGTCTAATACTTGAGAACATAGGTTTAACGTGAGAGTGGAAAGATTTAAAGGGGATCTGAGGGGTAAATGTTTCACACAGAGAGTGGTGGGTATACGGAACAAGAAAAGACATGAGCACTTCAACTCCCCCTCCCATTCCCAGTCTGACCTTTCTGTCATGGGCCTCCTCCAGTGCCATAGTGAGGCCCACCAGAAATTGGAGGAACAGCACCTCATATTTCGCCTGGGCAGCTTGCAACCCAGTGGTATGAACATTGACTTCTCCAACTTTAGATAGTTCCTCTGTCCCTCTCTTCCCCTCCCCCTTCCCAAATCTCCCTCTATCTTCCTGTCTCCACCTATATCCGTCTTTTGTCCCGCCCCCCTGACATCAGTCTGAAGAAGGGTCTCGACCCGAAACGTCGTCCATTCCTTCTCTCCTGAGATGCTGCCTGACCTGCTGAGTTACTCCAGCATTTTGTGAATAAATACCTTCTATTTGTACCAGCATCTGCAGTTATTTTCTTATGATTACAATATTTGGTCAGCATTGGCAAACTGGGCTGCGGGGCCTATTTCAGTCCTCTCTCTCCATCCCTCTCCCACCCAAGTTGTATCCCCTCTCTCTCCATCCCTCCCCCACCCAAGTCGTATCCCCTCTCTCTCCATCCCTCTCCCACCCAAGTTGTATCCCCTCTCTCTCCATCCCTCCCCCACCCAAGTCGTATCACCTCTCTCTCCATCCTTCCCCCACCCAAGTCGTACCAGCTTCAAAGTCGTCTTGTTAAGTCTCATTGTCTGTAACTCATTTTCACTCAACCCATAGCTAACAATGGCCTGTTTCCTTTATCACCATTACTTTTTTACATATCTTGCATTCATTTGTTCTACATCTCTCTCTATCAACGTCGATATCTCTCGTTTCCCTTTCCACTGACTCTCAGTCTGAAGAAGGGTCTCGACTCGAAACGTCACCTATTCCTTTTCTCCAGAGATGCTGTCTGACCCACTGAGTTACTCAAGCTTTTTGTGTCTATCTTCAGGCCTATTTCTGTGATGTATAAGTCTATGCATCTATGATTCTGTGCATCTATTTCTATGAAACCACATGGAATTGATGGAAAATATATTTCTTTAGGATACTGTTTGCTGCTGTGATAAAAGACCATAAGACATAGGAGCAGAATTAGGCCATTTGGCCCATCGAGCCTGCGCTGCCATTCGATCATTGCTGATCTATTTTTCCCTCTCAACCCCATTTTCCTTCCTTCGCCCTGTAACCTTTGACATCCTGACATCTCTGCTTTAAAAGAATGGCCTCCACTGCCACCTGTGGCAATGAATTCCACAGATTCATCACCCTCTGGCTAAAGAAATTCCTCCTCATCTCTATTCAAAAGGAACGTCCTTTTATTTTGATGCCGGGCCATCTGGTCCTACACTCTCCCACTATTGGAAACATCCTCCCCACATCCACTCTCTCCAGGTCTGCAACTGAAAGCATGTCCACTTCCTTAATCTGCTTCTGATATTTAACCAGATACAGCACCATCATGGAGTTGCATGGCCATTATCCTGGTATCCTGGCGAGACCTTCAGCCCTTGGCATCCTGCAGAAGCCTTGCACAAGGTTGATGTGGATTGTTGTTGGTTCTTGCACAGATGGACTATCTGATCATCTTTTCTATGCAGAACATGTTCTCTCCCATTTTCTGTCATTCTTAAATATTTTCCAAGTCACCATCAATTCCAATGCCTTCTTTCATGTTGGAATTTCACTATTATTATCGTGCTCTGTGGTTGTCAATGAACATGCTAATTCCCTACTCTTTCCCTTTGGCTACTTTGGACTCATGGGCATGATGTGCTCTTGACATCACCTACTGAGTTTATTGATATTTCACCATAAAGTATGAAGGGACAACCTATACCTTCCATATCTCTGTCTCCCTCTCCCCTGACTATCAGTCTGCAGAAGAGTCTCGACCCTAAACGTCACCCATTCCTTCTAGCCAGAAATGCTGCCTATCCTGCTGAGTTACTCCAGCATTTTGTGTCTAACCTTTCTTCACATGTGCCTTTTACAATATTTGAAAAAGGAAAGGTCCTGGACGCTGGCGTTGTTTATTCGCCGCTTTTCCGTTAGGATAGTTTGTCTGTTTGTTTTTATGTTATGATTGTTTATGTAAAGCGCTTTGAGCTTCCGGAAAGGCGCTATATAAAATAAATGCTTATTATTATTATTATTATTAAGCAAGAGAGCTCATATACCACTTCAAACTCTGCAGAAATGTAATCTACCCATGAGGAATTTAGGGCATCAGAGCACGCCAAGTGATGTAGGCTGGTATGGGCATGTTTGGGAAACTGCTGTACAGTATGTTTTGTGAATCCCAAATATAAACTCAAACTTGAAACTAATTCAGTACTTCATATGAAGTCCAGAATTGATTTGAAGTTTGAGTTCATATTTCACTTGATCTAACAATTACTTCAATGGTACCATTTTGCTTTCATTGTCTTATGTGCAAAGTGCTAACATAGTGAAATTCTTTGTCTTACAGACAGTCTTGTAGAGTATTACCTTACCCCCAATCCCTAATTAGCAAGTGTATACAAGTAGTCTACTGAGCCCGCATGCAAGAGACGCCATGTTTTGGTGCTATTTTCAAAGTCCACGCTCTAGTTCTTAAGAATGGTGCCTGTTCCGGGGAAGTCCAAGGCTTTGGGGGGGTCTCCAGCCATCTCCTTCTTCGGATGACACATCCCCTCTACACCTGTCCACCTTTGTGCCTCGAGGGTGCCTCCTGCAGCCAACCACAAAGGTGCAGTAGGCCTGACCCCGGTTCCCTCTCCTCTCCAACCGGCCTTACTCCTCACCCAACATTGCTGGCTCCATCCTCCTGGTCTCTGGTCTTCGGGGGACGAGTGGGGGCCAGCACGGGGGCCTCCCCCTTCCAGGTCGGCAGTCCGCCAATCCAACGAGCAGGGTGACTGGCTCAGCGACCTGCTCCTGCAGGCCCCAATCCACCGTTCAGCAGACCAAGCCGACCAGTGCTAATCTAGGAAGGTAAGAACTTTGGGACAGGAGCAGGCATTTGATGAGATCATGGGTAATCCATCACTCAATTCCATACAAAATCATTCCTCATATTCCTTAAATACTTGGTTATCAAAATTGACCAGAGCAATACAAGATTTATTATCAGGATCAGAAGCATTTTACTTAATTGCAATAATGTTTATGCTCTCAAAATATGTAATAATTTGAATTACTCCCAGATGTAAATGCAACATAGTAGCAGGAAAAGGAAATTTGTCTCATAGTCCACTTTTCACTTGAACCATTTTCCCTTGATTCCCTTAGAGCCCCCAGATCTAAACAATTCAGTTTTGAGCATACTGGAGCATCCCTTGCTCTCTGTTGTAAGAGAAATACAAAGGCTCAGAACTCTCCAAACATGAAGGCATTTCTCCTCCACTCAGTCATAGATGGCCAATGGAGACTTTGATCCTTGGTGTCTCAACACCCGTCCCATTCAACTCTCCTCAGAATACCTTTTACTGAAGCCCCATCAGTCATTGCTTAGTAAAGAGGTGCAATGTGACACTGATGGCATAATGAGTCTCGGACCTCACTTACAATTCGAAGGCTGCATGTGACCACAGTGTACTATAAAGGTTTTCTAAATAAATGCCGGGCCTCTTGTCCTACTTTTCAAGCTGCTTAGAATGGGGCCATATGTCTCTAAGACCTCTGTTGGGTTCAAAATGTCAGTCCCTGGAAGTGGGCCCACTGGGCCCACTTATTTTGCACATAACATGGGCAAAACAAGGTCTAATTTCTATTGCAAAGTGCTTGGGTTAACTGGGTCTCAACTTTTTTTCCCAGGCATAGTTCCTACATGGAGACGCCGGCAGTTATTAATGGACACATCAGTGAAAATAATAGAACCGCTCGCTCTCCGACTGGATTAATGGGTTCCTATTTTGTTTCTTTAGCAGCAAGCGGTGATGCAAATTAAACATACTTTGACTTCTTCTGTTGCATGTCTGTTTGCTGAACAAAATCCACACACAAATATGCAAAAGCAGTTTCATGGGCAAATCAGAAAGTGTACCATTATTAGTCCTTGCTGAGATAAAGCATGCATGAAATGTTATTGGACAAGTGACGCCAATAATGACAACGGATTAAAAATAACTTTTTTTTAACTTTCACAGTTCGTCATGAGCTCAGCTTTTGATTGCCAAGGGATCTCACAAATCCAGGCCTGAATCGTGTACACTACAGATAAGGCTCTGATTTATGGCAACTCAGTTAGTCCACTTCTGTTTTAGCATGCTATTCCTTTTCTTCAACCAGTATTTTGGGAATTGCATTCTGTTAGTCTGTCTCGGTATAATTAGGACCACCAGTGAACAGTCCAGTTTCATTATTATTATATGGAAATACAGCATTTTTACCAGTGTGTCGGGATTATCACCAGTGATCACGAACCAATTGGTAATGAAACCAGCAGACTGCGCACAGTCGGAAAATGAGCAGGAATTAATTTTCTTGAATATTTGTTCGTCAAGAAAAGATAATCAACTGAAATATTTCCCCTCAGCTTGGTGGGTCACTGAAAGTGCATGTCAGTGGAAGACTCATTTTCCACGAGATCTCGTGTGCTACAGACAAGGCCTTTTAATAACAAAGGCCTTTCAATTGCATTCTCCACCAAAGTGAAGATTGCGAAGGAGAATACGTAAATTTACGGAACATACATGTTGAATAAGGCATTTATTATTAGCTATCATTATTGTTTTACTTTTGTACCACTTTAAGAATTGCACCACATGATGATATACTCTATTTATTTTCCAATAATGTTCAGCAGGAGTTTTCCAGTAAGCCTTTCTCTGGAATACGAAGCCACATTACTTTAAATTGTAAGCCTTTTATTGGTTTGATAAAGTGGCATTATTTGTTAGTTTTAGCTACCCACAGTATCTGAAAGAGGTTGCAGGTCCTCCACTGGTAATGACAGGGTTTGTAAGAAGAATTTGGTTTGTAACCGCCTGGTCCCCTGTGGACAGAATACTTCCTTCTCGGTCTCCACCTGTCTCCTTGCTGTCTGCTCTTCCACCCCCACCCTATATTGCGCCTTCTTGCATGTTCCAAAGCAGGATGAGCAATTGCTGCAGCCACTCTGCTGCCTTTAACATGCTGGCAGCACATGCTATGCCCCCCCCCCCCCCCCCCCCTCCCTACTGAGCTTGCAGCCACTGGGCAGCCTGGATTCCTTAGAAGGCTTAAGAAGTTTGACATGTCCCCAACAACACTCACAAAATTCTACAGAACGCCGTAGAAAGCATTTTATTGGGATGCCTCACAGCATGGTTTGGGAACAGCTGCATCCTAGACTGCAAAAAATTGCGTTGAATTGTGGATGCAGCCCAGATCATCACACAAACCAACCTCCCTTCCATTGACTCCATTTATATCTCACACTGCCTCGGCAAGGCCAGCAGCATAATCAAGGACGAGTTGCACCCTGGCCACTCCCTCACCTCCCTTCTCCCATCAGGCAAAAGGTATAGAAGTGTGAAAGCGCACACCTCCATATTCAGGGACAGTTTCTTCCCTGCTATTATCAGGCAAGCAAACTATCCTACCACAACTAGAGAGCAGTCCTGAACTACTATCTATCTCATTGGAGACCCTTGGACTATCCTTGATCGCACTTTACTGGCTTTATCTTGCACTAAACGTTATTCACGTTATTCCATTTATCATGTATCTGTACACTATGAATGGCTCGATTGTCTTTCCGCTGACTGGTCAGCACACAACAAAAGCTTTTCACTGTAGCTCAGTACACGTGACAATAAACTAAACTAAACTAAACTAATGCAAGCTGCAGACCACAATCACGAAAAACCAGCAGTCTGGCCTACTGCTTGCATTGCAAGCAATATATGCAGGCTAATTCCTGTGCCCGTTGTCAGCCCTATCAAACGTTAGCTTCTACACCTTTAATAAAGCAGTACATCCCAAGCCAAGTCATGGGAGACTATTGGGAAGAAGGTTTCATGATGCATCCATAATTAACCACAATATACTAATCGGCATAGCTGCGAAATTGAATGCAATATTTCTACCTGAAGATAGGTTTTATTTTTGCCTTCTGTGTGATAATCATAGGGGCCAGATATTGCAAGACCACCCACTCTCGCTGACCTGATAGAGGGCTGATATGAGCTGACTTTCCACACTCATGGATGAGGCGTCAGGAGATGTCATCCAGCAACTTGTCCCTGGAATTCTCTGATGGCCTTTCGTAGGAGGTAGAGTTGGGATTGGAGTTTCATCCCCTGTCAAAGCTGTCCAGACCATAATAACGTTTCTGACCTTCAACGCTAGGTAAATGATTTAAAAAAACAAAACTAAAATCATTTCAAAAATAAACAATATATTATCAATTATTAATACATCAAAGCACCAAGAATTATTGAGAAGCATTAAAGTAAATATAAATAAGATAGCTTTACCCTCCTCATTTTCAAGGTGGAAAACTTCATTCAAAATAATGGGATCTCTGATCCCATACCTTGTTTGACCCAACACTGGGATTGGAGATGTGTGGCTCAGAGAGCAATGGTGAGGAATTCCACCTGGGCAAGGTTCCACACTCCCAACCTTCATGTGGGAGCTATTTTTAGTGTGCAATACTGGTAGCACACATTTTTAATGATACCCAATTCGCACCTTTTCTACCCTCAAGTTTCACAATTCACAACTCTTCATCTCTTCAGGCTCACGGCTGTCATGAGGTGATTTACCTGTACCGGCGGTAAAGTCTCCTGAGAGGGGAGAAAATGTGGGTTTGTTCCGTACACGTGCGGGATGCACCTGCTGGCCTAACCCCAAGTACAGGGACTTTGTCAAATATTGACAGTGGACATTGACATTTAACCGGTTCACTGATTAATGCTACTCATTCTAGTTGCTTGTTACATGTGTATCTTCCGGTGCATAATTGTAGTTTCTAGTGCTTACATCTGTATATTATGATGTTGTAGTTTATATATATTAAGCTTACGATTAACGATATATATATATATATCGTTAATTGTAAGCTTAATTCTAAGAGGGAGGATGTGGATCAATCATATTAACTGACTTGATCGTGTCTGTGTTCTATGATGTATATCCGGTTCCTGATCCAGTCCGGGTTTTTCTACATGCTACCAGCTGTTGGTAGGGTGGGACTCAGCCACCAGAGGGTCAGAGGGAACTAGGCGCGGAGATGACAGCACGATGTATTGTATCCTCTGAGCATTCACGCAATGAAGAATTTATGCTTCAGCTTGACTCACGTTGATTGAATGGGACAAGAACAAATAGGAGTAGAATTAGGCCATTCGGCTCATCAAGTCTACTCTGCCATTCAATCATGGCTGATCTATCTCTCCCTCCTAACCCCATTCTCCTGCCTTCTCCCCATAACCTCTGACACCTGTACTAATCAAGAATCTATCTATCTCTGCCTTAAAAAAGGCCGTTGGACAAAGGCACTTTGTCCAACAGTCTGCCCATCAGAAAACCCCTTTGCGTGTATTCACTATCACCGTCCATGTTCTGTCCTGCCCCACCTCTTTTCCAGCTTTCTTTCCCTCCTCCCCTGTAATCAATCTGGAGCCCAACCCAAAATGTCACCTGTCCATGCTCTGACATGTCCATGCTCTGACCCACTGAGTTACTTCAGCATTTTGTGTCTTTCTATTTTTGATGATGTTGTTAGCAAGTGAGATTGAAACTATTTACATAGTTATTACACTAACCTTTAAGCATTATAAGAGGATTCTGGATACTCCACCCAATGAACTAAGATTCCCATCCTGCTTTGAGAAAACAAAATACCCAGATTAACATACCTGCAACAAATGAAGACTCAGAGATAGACACAAAGTGCTGGAGTAACTCAGCGGGTCAGGCAACATCTCTGGAGAAAATTGGCAGGTGACATTTCATGTTGGAACCCTTTCAGTCTGACGAAGGGTCTTCACAGGGCCTGAAACATCCCTGTCCTTTTTCTCCATAAATGCTGCCTGACGCCCTGAATTACTCCAGCACTTTATGTCTATCTTTGATATAAACCAGCATCTGCACCTCTTTGTTTCTAAATGAAGGCGCAGATCCACTTTTTTTAAAGCATTTGACACACGCTACATTTTGGAAAATGGCCATGAGTAGCAGAAAATTACTTCAGTCAGAGCTTTCACATGAAATATCACATAACCGTTACTCTAATAGTTAGTTTAAGATGCTTCTGTTGTGTTTTAGAACTTCTAGTGCAGAGGATATTTACAGAGTTTGTAGCAGTTTGCTTAATCTAATGGGTATATTCCCTAATTCTGTTTATATTACCATCAATCAGAAAATTCGGTAGCCTTTCTGGTATTTGTTTGACAGAATTCGAGTGCAACATATACCCTTGTCATGTCAAATAAATAGATCTGACACTGGAATTAGGAAATGAGAACTTCCTGTCCAAAGGCAAAAAAACTCCACATGTGAAGCTGTGTCATAACCAATATGCTCATAATCAAAGGACTTTTCTCTCTTGGTTTAAATGCAGGTAAAGAACTTCCTACTACAACGTTTGTCACCTATACCTGAGGAGATAAATTAAGGAATAGATGTAAATCAACACACTCAAACATTAGATTTTTTCAAACATTTTGCTCCATTTTGATTATTTCTAACATTTTGTTAAATTAACCTATCTTCTTAAAAATTGTATACAACATATTTGAACAATAACAGTCCCTCGTTCAGACTTGTTTTACCGATTTTAATACTTTAAAACCCCAAAAGGTTTGTGTAGGGAACAAATAAATTGGTTCCTTATACTTATAATAAATGAACTCCACTCATGAAGTTACTTGATGGCAATAACATAGAATTTTACTATTTAAAACTTTTAGAACTTGTATGATCACTGATATTCATATAATTTCAGATCTAGTTGCATAATGTATTTATCACATAAATAGAGATCAGACCTAAATTTCAAAAATAATGTTGATGCAAAATGTCAATAATCTGTAACTTTGCCTAATTTACAAGCTTATTTGCACTGGTTTAATGTAAATTTAAATGCATTTGTTTTAAAATAATCATTTTAGATCAAATAAGAGCAACTGTTACAGAATCTAGAAGATTTTACAATTTTTACCAGAGTTAAACTTTCCCCTTTTTGCTTTCTGAACTGTAATTCTTTCAATAAATTCATATGCAGGTCTGGAGGTACCAATAATACTGATCCTTTGTCCATCTATTGGGCAATGTCCTTCTTTTTATGATTGAGTAGAAACCTAGTCCATAGCTTCCCGTGTGGTAAATTATTTTGTCTATTCCTCAATTAGAACCATATGGCTGCATTCTTTTCATCTGCGGTTCCAACTCGAGCTGATTGCAGAAACCCATTTTGCATTTGCTATTACTGAAATAGCTTTTAACTGGTGGACATGAAAAGAGGAAGAAATGGGGATATATGAGAGGTAACGAGAATTGAGATGTTTAAATAATCCATTAGAGCCAGAGAAATTGTGTACAAAATTACTTGTAAGCTGGAGATATGAAGAGTGTTTGTTTCACAATGTCATTCAAGCAAATTTACAATTTTTCCTTTTTAAACAACTTTAAACAAGGAAGAAAGCCAGCCATTTCCTGTTGGTTTCTTTTGACTTTGAGTAGGAACCAGTTTCATTAGCATAGGCCCATCTACAGACGACCTATCCCAGAGACCGGAAGTTGGTTGTGATTGAGCCCAGCATCAGTTCTATTTCCAGGATTTGCATGCTGTGGGTTTACAGAAACGGCAAGGACTTGCAAATGTGGTCTCAGGGTATCGCAGTATTTTGCCACTTACTGTGCAGAGATTATGGAAGCACAACCCTTGTCCAAGAAGTTAGAGCTGGCTGAATCACAACTAGATTGGATTAAAAATGAAGCAAACGCTGAGAATCTGGTGACTGTGGGATCTTGCTAGAAAGAGTGAAGATAATTTCTGAAACCAAATGAAAAAGGAACGGAATTTCCCAACTTCTGTTAATCATCTAGATATCTGATATTTAGATAGCGACTAAGTGCTGGAGTAACTCAGCGGGTCAGGCTGCATCTCTGGAGAAAAATAATAGGTTTCGATCTCTACTATCATTCTGAAGAAGGGTTCACCCGCAAAGCGCCACTCATTTCTTTTCTCCAGAGATGCTACCTGACCCGTTGAGTTAGTCCAGCCCTTTATGTCTATCTTTGGTATAACCCAGCATCTGTAGTTCCTCGTTTCTATAGTTTCTATAGCTGCTATTTAGGTTCCTTTTGTTATTATCTTGATGCTTCTTATTACTCTTGAGTTAGCAATTTAGTTTTAGGGAAGTTTGCTTTTACAAGTGATGAGAAGTGTGATGAAAAGGGAAAATGCTCAAGATTCTTAACAGGTCAGGCAGCTTCGATGGAGCTGTTGGATTTAGTGGAGAATTTACCTGTAATAGGTGCAGCACGTTCGTGCTTTCTGTGCACGCGTGCATGGATGTTGAAGAGCTAAGCTCACTGACAGCTGTGTGCTGACCTTTTACCAGCTGCTTTCCAATGACGAACCTCTCATGGAGTCCAGCAGCAGAGCCCCAAATTGTGGCTGTTCCCCAGCATTTACCATTAGGAATCCATTGGAAGACCCTGCACTAAATTAGATTGGGTACCATATGCTCTGCAGCACTAATTTAAGTGGAAGAGAAGAGTTGTGAGATATTAAGATCATTTTAATATCCTTCAATGATTAATATCCTATGATGTTATTTTAATAGATTTTGAGGTTTTTTTAATTGTATTTTGGGTATTTAATAAGTATTTAATTGGATATTTAGTTTTCAACTAAAAAAAAATTAATCTTTGGAATATTTTTTGGTATGAAATGCCTTTGAATATATCTGAACGCTGAGAAATATTCATGTGCTTGAATGATTTTGACAGCTGATTAAGCCTGGAGATGTGGCTTGATATCAAAGTTAGTCAATAGACACAAAATGCTGGAGTAACTCAGTGGGACAGGCATCTGGTAGGTAAAACTGGTGGCTTGCTCTATTTCAACAGTTGTACACCATCTGACGTTGGACATCTTGTAAATGTTGCATGAAGATTCTGAGTGACTGCTGCATGACATTCCCAACCTCTTGTATTTGGATCTCAACCAAGTATGGAGGGACAAAAATTCAACAGATATCCCTTGTCTTCAAATATCCTCCATTTGGTCTGTCTCAGTAGTTGAAATATGGCAGGCACAACAACTGTTGCTCGATCAATGAATCATGATGCTCCATCTTTATTTATTGGCCTGATTTGGATACCATCTGAACATTAAGGTTTGATATCTCTTTCATTTCTTGTATATTGGGACATTATTATGGTGTTCTCAGGGCAGTAAGCCCACATTCAATAGCTTTCTGTAACAATGAGAGTCCTTCTATCCCTGAAAGTACCTAAATTCACTCACTTTGTCTCCTGACCCTTGTCCAAAGAGAATGAGATGAGTTCTGGCCTCCTTAAGTACAGTGCACCCATACAGGTCATGATGGAGTGGGAATTGTAATTTCTAGATGTTACTTACATCAGAGGAGTGAACCCAGAGGAACCTGCAGGCAGCAATGAAGTGACCAGAAATGGAGGAATACAGATATCTTGGAGGGCTACAGGACAGAGGTGGGGAGATCCATAAAACAAGGGTGGGGATTCTAAAATCAAGATATTGCTTAACAAGAATCTAGTGGTAGATCAACAAGCCGAAGTGCGATTTACTACATGCAATGCAGAGTTTTGAATAATCTCATGTTTTTGAGAGTCACTGGCCAGGAATGCATTGAAATATTCAAGTCTGGAAGCAATAAAGACATAGATGAGAGAATTAGCAGGTGATGAGCTGAAAGAAGGCTTATACAGGACAATGTTACAGAGGTGGAAATAGGCAAAGAACAGAAAGAAAATCTGAGGTGTAATTTTTTAGGTATGTGTAAGATATTACGGCAGTGGCATGTGGATGGAAACAAAGCACAGGTTTTCAGTCAAGCCGTTGCCAGTGTGGGTCTTTCTTATTTTACAAAAGTACGTTGTGGTGCTGGCTCGAAGGGCCAAATGGCCTCCTTCTGCACCTATTTTCTATGTTACTCTGAGCATACACAAACACAACCACATATTCAGGAGCCGGATCAAATAATGAATATATCACATGACATAATTCACACCATTCTGGTACTCAATTCTTAAAGGTACAGTTCCATTATATACACTACAGTATGTTCTTTGCTCTTCGGAGTAGGAAGATTGCTTGATCTGAGACTGAAGTGGATCAGGTAATGAACCTTATGGTTAGAGAGCATTTGAGAATCATGGTAATATTGCAAAGTTTAGATTGTGTATGGAGAAAGACAAAGGGTAACCCCGGTTATTGGAGGAGAGCTCATTTAAGTGAAGTAAGGAGAACCTGGTCTAGATGAATTGAAATCAAAAACTGTCAGGCAGGACAGTAATGGAGCAATCAATGGTCTTTAAAGAAGAGTTGATTCAATTATCATAAATACAATCCCATAAGGGGAAAGAAAGGACAACCAAAGACCGCAAACCCCGGGCTGACAAAAATATAGGAAAGCTGCAAATTTTACGGCATGCTGATGTATTGTTTAATGCTCCTATCATTATATGTCTCTTTTTTTAACTTTCATGGTCATGTTTGAATAATGCAAGAACATGAAGAAACTAAGGGAAAGATCCAAACCAGAGTAACTTAATAATTTAATAATTAACCCCTTCCCCCCCACCACCAATCCCATCCTTCAAGGCTCTCCAACCTTCTTGTGTTAACACATCCACTTTTTATGGTTTGAAGTTTAAAACTGTTAGTATTAAGTCAAGTCAAGTCAAATTTATTTGTCACATACACATACTCGATGTGCAGTGAAATGAAAGTGGCAATGCCTGCGGGTTGTGCACAAAAAGAATTCATGCAATATGATTTCATGCAATGGTGCTAATACTTACCGTAATAATATTAAAAATATTTTTGTGATGATTTGGGAGGCAGAACCTTGGTTTGTTTTTTAGGATCCGGTAGCAGACACTGTTAAACCTTATGCCTCCTCCTAAGCTGAGAGCAGACGTTTCTCTGCTTTTGCACAGCACTGTTTTAAGCTTTCATTGTGCATTATAAAGTTACCAGTTTAATTTTATTGCTTATATTTAACCGCACTACACAGAAATATTTTATTTTCATTACTACCGTCTCAAGAGAACATGAGGTCATTTGACACTCATTTCTGACTCTTTAGAATCAGTAAAATTCTTTTCAATTAAATGCTCGTTTTAACAGATGTTGTTGGCATTAGTGAGGGTCCATTCTGTCTACAGCAACAAAAATTAAGATATTTCAGGAATTAACCTATAAATCATTATGCATGTAATGGTCTGCAGTATTTCAATGCAGAAAGTGGTAGCAGATGCGATTTTAGTCCATCTGTTTTATTGTTGCTCTGATGTATCAGTTTCATCACAGTGTCTGGGCAATCTAATTGCACGTTAGCTATGAAATATGGCAAAAATTGCAAGTTATCCGTTGGTCATTAAATGTACCCCACCCCAAATCTAAGGTTTCTACAATAACACCCATATAGATTACCACCCACTGAGAAACATTTGTCAAAATTCTATAATCTGACAGAGATAAAAAAACATCTTTAAGATATAAAGTCCCTGAATGATTGAAAAGCTTTCAGAGCACTGTATGTCGAAAACACGTCATGCGTGAATAATTTATACAGTGACCCGATCATGAGGTTGTATCAGTTTCCACCGTAAAACCTGGGCCTGGAAATGGGGTGGGGGTTGTTGGTAGGAATACGTCTACATCTGTGGCAGGCAAAGGTTGACAATCGCACAGCCTTTCAGGAACCAGAGCCAGAGAAAACTGTAATAGATTTGGACAACCTCAATATTAAGACTGTGCAGCAGCTTCTGTTTAAGTGTAAAGAAAACAATCAAAGATCTCCCACTGTTATTAGCAGTTTTGCTGCTTTGCCATCTTTTTCATCTTTAACTTTGGACCAGTTTTTGTTGACCATCTCACTGTTTGGAGTTGCTCCCCTTGCCTGGACTTCAATGGTTCAACTGATATTTATTGTCACATATGAAATTCATTTTCCATATAATGGTGGCGCCCCAATGTTTGGCGTCATTTCATCGTTCTATGTCCTAACCTGGCAAAGTGTGGCCCTAGTATCCTCCACTGCTGCCCCGCTGCTGTGAGCCTTGTCCAGTCCATGTGCTTGGTCCAGTGGAGCCCCAGGCTACTGCGGGGCCTCCGGCGGCCCATTCCACCGTCGAGGCACTGCAATCCCTCCCACAGCCGATTTGCTTACCGGCCCTCTGTCTAACTCCTTCCACTCAAGACGGGCGCGCCGGGCCTTCCAGGTGGGTTCCCAGTCCATGGCGCGGGTCCTCGATCCGTGATGCGGGTCCTCCATCTGTGGTGGGCCTGGGGGTCCTTGGCCTTGGGCCAGGCATGGACTTAGCTGTTCCGGATGTGAAAGGCCAAACTCGCCAGCCTGAAATGTCCCAGTGGCAAGGCCTAATGTTGGCAGGGGCACTGATGGAACAATGAAGAAGCACTGCCCCTGAAATGCCCCCTAGTCTAGGCTGGCTCGATAAACCAGTGAATGAAATTGAATCGGAAAACACAAGTAGTACGTCATTTCATAGAAACAAGGAACTGCAGATGCTGGTTTACAAAAGAAAGACAAATGTTGGAGTAATTCAGCGGGTCAGGTAGTAACCCTGGAGAATATGAATAGGTGATGTTTTGGGTTCGGGCCCTTCCACAGAAGAAGGATGTGAAGGGTCAGAGTCTGAAGAAGGTTCTGACTGGAAAGGTCACCTACCCTTGATCTGGCAATCAGGGCATTTGATTCCTCAGGCCTGCCCTGCCATAGTTGTGCTGAGCTTCCTCAATTGCTCTTCTATGCCATCTCCTGGATCTTTAAGAAAATATTTACCTCTGCTTTAAGTACATCCAGCAATCTAGCCTCCACAGCCCCCGGGGGCAGAGATTTGGATGAGTGAATTGAAGACTTTGTGGCCAAGTTTGCAGATGATACAAAGATTAGAGAAACCAGGGATTCTGCAGAAGGACTTGGACAGGTTGGGAGAGTGGGCAGAGAAGTGTCAGATGGAATACAGTATGGCAAAATGTGGAGTCATGCATTTTGGGGGTAGGAATAAAGGCGTTAACTATTTTCTAATGGGGAGAGAATTCAGAAATCGGAGGTACAAAGGGACTTGGGAGTGCTGGTGCAGGATTCCCCAAAAGTCAATTTGTAAGTCGAATCGATAGTAAGAAAGGCAAACGCAATGTTAGCATTTATTTCGAGAGGACTAGAATACAAAAATAGGCATGTAATGGTGAGGCTCTATAAGGCGCTGGTCAGGCGCATTTAGAGTATTGTGAGCAAATTTGGGCCCCATATCTGAGGAAGGATGTGCTGGCGCTGGACTGGGGCCAAGTGAGGTTTACAAGAATGACCCCTGGAATGAATGGGTTAACATATGATGAGAGTTTGACGACACTGGACCTCTACTCACTGGAGTTTAAAAGGATGAGGGGGGATCTTCATTGAAACTTACCGAATAGTGAAAGGCCTGGAGAGGATGTTTCCACTCGTGGGAGAGTCCAGGAACAGAGGGCACAGCCTCAGAATAAAAGGATGTTCCTTTAGGAAGGAGATGAGGAGAAATTTCTTTAGTCAGAGGGTGGTGGAATTCATTGTCACAGAAGGTTGTGGAGGCTGTCAATGGATATATTTAAGGCAGAGATAGATAGATTCCTGATAAGTACGGGTGTCAGGAGTTATGGGGAGAAGACAGGTGAATGGGGTTAAGAGGAGAAGATAGATCAACCATGCTTGAATGATGGAGTAGACTTGATGGGCCGAATGGCCTAATTCTGCTCCTAACAATTATGAAGAATTTAAAAATCATCATCAGACCTACAGAGACAATTAAAATAAATAACTTAAAATTAAAGACTACTAAATATTTTCAAACATTAATCAAAAACACCCAAAAACTATTAACCAAAATCACTTAGTGTTAATCACTTAATGGTTAAAAAAACATTAATTTGAAGTGAAACAATTAAACAAAAATAATATACCTTCCCATTTGTTTCATAATCTAGACGTCTACAATCTGGAATCTTGCACCAATTTAATGTAGGATCCAGGAGGCTCTGAGTCCTTTAGTGAGTCTGGGTTCTTCTGCACTTGATGAAGCAGAAAGTCCAGACATTTCTATTTAAACATGTAAACACCAGCAATTTTATTTGAAGCCACTGGGACTAGTTGAGTTACGTTTATTGCCACGTGTAACAAAGCACTTGGTCCATTGTGTATGTGCTGGGAATAGATAGGGTAGCTGCACAGAGTCTTTTACCCAGAGTTTACCCAACAGTGAAAAGCTTTTGTTGCGTGCTATCCATTCAGCAGAAAGACAATACATGATCACAATTGAGCCATTTACAGTGTATGCATGATAAGGGAATAACATTTAGGACAAGATAAAGCCAGGAAAGTCTGATCAAGGCTAGTCCGAGGGTCACCAATGAGGTAGACAGTAGTTCAGAACCAGAGAGCAGTGCTGACAAGGCTGGCGATAAATGACCTAACCTCAGGCAGGGAGATGCCCTGGTTAGCCCAATGTTGGCTAGAGAAAGTGTGATCTCGAGAGGGATACAATGTGGTGAACTGTGGAAAGCGTTTGGTTAAATTATATTCCACTTTGTAATTTTAATGATAAATTACATTTCACTCTACACCAATTAATATCCTAGCTAGTTTCTTGCCAAAGTTAGCAACTGTTGGAAAATATGTATCCAGTTATTTTGTTGAAGTCAGCGTAAATATGTTTCACAAAATGCCTTGGTGTTTCTGGTATAGGTAATGTTGAAAAGTATTAATTAATTCCATATGACACATTTGCTGCCTAAACTAAATAATATGCATTTTTAAGTTTAAAATCAGAGAATTAGCTTCTCAAGGCCACCGTGACACAGTTCCAACATATGTATGAGTGAATTTTTACTTAAATTTCCATGTGATAAATCACTGTTAGAGTAGCCAGAGACTTAAAAGGTCCGTTCAAAATGTTTAATTAATTCTGTCACCAATTTACATAATTTGCATCAATTGCATGGTTAATAGTTAAGACCATTAATCCATCAGCTCATATCATGGCTAAAGTGCAAAAGGGGAACTCTGGAAATATTCAGCATTTGGTGGAAAGAGAAACAGCGTTAATATCTCACATTGATGATTCTTCATCAGTGCACCTAATGCATTTAATTTCCTGAATGGCCATCCCACTCATTCTTCATAAGACTACTTAGACAATGGTTGCATCCACTTGTCAAATTTCGACGCTCACGTTTTTCAGTTAATTATACAATTACAAAAAATGTGCGAAGCACTTGGTCCATTGTGTATGTGCTGGGAATAGATAGGGTAGCTGCACAGAGTCTTTTACCCAGAGTAGTGGAATCAAGAACCACAGGACATAGGTTTGAGATGAAAGGAAAAAGATTTATTAGGAACCTGAGGGGAAACTTTTTCACACAGAGGTGGTGGATATATGGAATGAGCTGCCAGAGGAAGTAGTTGAGGCAGATACTATAACAATATTTAAAATACATTTGAACAGGTAGTTGGAAAGGAAAGGTATAGATGGATACCAGATCAAGTGGACCCGTTGGGCCCAAACCTCTCCTGCATTGGTGCAGCACTGTCTCCTCTGCCCCCCATCCCCCTCCCTCTCCCCCCTCCCCCTCCCTCTACCCCCTCCCTCTCCCCCCTCACTCCCCCTCTCCCTCTCCCAATCCCCCTCCCCTCTTTCCCTCCACCCCCACTCCATCCCCCTCAACCCCCTTATCCTCTCTCCTCCCCCTCCCTTCCTCCCCCCTCCCTTCCTCCCTCCTCCCTCCCCCCTCCCTCCCTCCCTAGGAGATAGATTTAAACTTTAAAATGTGAATAACAAAAAATATAACACTGATTTCAATGAAACTTCTTCCATGAGCACCAAAAGGACGATGGTGTAGCGACCATAGAGAATGGTCCGGGTCGTCGAACCCTCAGATTGGCCAGCAAGGTCACGTGTGAGCGCGACCGTAGGGATTGGTCCAGAGAGCGACATCGCTGATTGGCCAGCGTTGTCATGTGCGCTTTTGGCGCCCGAAATGTTCAGTTCGGAGAAGTCTTCGAAGAAGCCAGTGAGTTTTTGATGGTTGTCCTTTACCTTGTTGTTTAACTTTGTATTCGAATATTGCTGCTGCAATAAACTTCTTCTACAACCAACAAGTTTCCGGACTCGCCATATTGGTGACCCCGACGTGATCTGGACGATCACCGACTATGCAGGAACACGACGCCTCGTTGTTGAATGCCGCGCCTGGCACACCGGAGTTAAGCGCGGTAAGCGTTCACCTTCCGTTGTTTTGGACACATTCACCGCAATCTTGGTTTGTCCACACCGAAGCCCAATTTCATATAAAGAACATATCGGCCGACTCGACGAAGTATTACTATCTCGTCAGCGCTCTATCACCGGAGACGACCACACGCGTGATACGGTTCATCGTTAATCCGCCTGCGGAAAGCAAGTACGAGGCAATGAAGAAATTGTTACTGCGAACCTTCGGGTTTAATAGGCATGATTGCGCTGAAAAACTTCTGCACCTACCGGACCTCGGAGATCGACGGCCGTCCGTTCTCATGGCCGAGATGATGATGCTAGCCGGTGAGCATACGGATTGCCTCATGTTCGAACAGGCATTCCGAGAGAAGCTTCCCGAGGATGTCCGACTGCTGCTCACGGATTGTTCTTTTAAGGACCCCGAAGCATATGCAGAGAAAGCGGACGCGCTCATAGCGGCTAAATCGAAGGCAAGCGGTTCGATCAACAAGGTCTCGACATCGGTGGCCACGCCACAGCGACATCAAGATGGCGCCGCGTCTCCCGCCAGTTCTCCGAAAGCCCGCCAAAAAGATCCGCACAAGCGCGGCTGGTGCTATTATCACCTACGATGGGGTAGAGAATCCCGCAACTGCCGCTCACCTTGTACCTTCGCGGGAAATGCCTCGGCCGATCGTACATAGGGGCAGTTGCGATTGGCCAGAACTGACGCCTCTACGTCCACGATCGATTCACGGACACAGAATTTTTGGTGGACACGGGAGCCATCGTCAGTATAGTGCCGCCGACCGACCTCGAAACCAGAACGGGTAAGACAGGTCCCACCCTCATCGCGGTTAATGGCAGCCCTATTCGCACTTTCGGTATATGGAAGATGTCCCTTGTGTTAGGCCTCCGCACGTACGAATGGCCATTCATCATAGCAGACGTCAGACAAGCGATCCTAGGCGCAGATTTTCTCTGGGCTTTTTCACTGGTTCCTGATGTCCGCGGTAACGACCTCCGACCCTCCGCCAGCGAGGAGCACGTCGCTCCGACAATCACCTCCCCGCCCAGCCCTACTGTCCAGGCCGTCGTCGCGGCCCCTGACTCGTATGCTGAGATCCTGGCGGAGTTTCCAGAGCTGCTCATCCAACGTTTTGACACGCCTTCGGCCAAGCACGGCGTGGTCCATCACATCCGCACCGAGGGCCCTCCCGTTTTCGCTCGGGCCAGGAGACTACCCCCAGACAAACTGGTGGTGGCACGGGCGGAATTTAGGAAGATGGAGGAAATGGGCATTGTCCGTCAGTCCGACAGCCCGTGGGCCTCGCCGTTGCATATGGTCTCCAAGGCATCTGGGGGGTGGAGACCATGTGGCGATTATCGGCGTCTCAATGCTGTCACCACGGCTGATCGCTACCCCATACCGCACCTACAGGACTTTTCGTCTGGGCTGGAAGGAGCGGTGGTGTTCTCCAAAATCGATTTGGTGCGAGGATACCACCAGATTCCGGTGCGGCCGGAGGACATACAGAAAACTGCCACGATTACTCCGTTCGGGTTGTTCGAATGGTTGCGTATGCCTTTCGGTTTAAAGAACGCGGCACAGGCTTTCCAACGACTGATGGACCGTGTGGGTCGGGGTTTACCCTTTTTGTTTATTTATTTAGACGACATCCTGGTCGCCAGCCCCTCAGTGCAGGAACACCAGGTCCACTTGCGGACTGTGTTCCAGCGGCTCCAAGACCACGGGCTCATTATCCAACCCTCCAAGTGTCAATTCGGCCTCCCTTCTCTTGATTTTTTAGGGCACAGAATTACCCCTGCTGGCGCCTCCCCTTTGCCCGAGAAGGTGGAGGCTATCCGGGCATTTCCCAGGCCCACCACAGTAAAAAGACTACAGGAGTTCGTAGGTATGGTTAACTTCTACCATAGGTTCGTTCCGGCAGCTGCGTGGGTCATGCGCCCACTCTTCCAGTGCCTTGCGGGAAAACCGGTAGAGTTGATATGGTCCCCGGCCGCAGAGTCGGCTTTTACAGCAGCTAAGGCAGCATTAGCAGACGCCACCATGTTGGTCCACCCGAGCCTCTCCGCCCCCACGGCCCTGACGGTTGACGCCTCTGACGTGGCGGTGGGCGGGGTCTTGGAGTAGCAGGTCGGTGGCCGTTGGCAGCCCTTGGCGTTTTTCAGCCGGCAACTAAATTCGGCTGAGCTGAAGTATAGCGCATTTGACCGAGAGCTTCTGGCCCTCTATTTAGCTGTTCGTCATTTCAGGTATTTCCTTGAGGGCCGCCCATTTGTGGCCTTTACGGACCACAAACCATTAACATTTGCATTTTTCAAATTGTCTGACCCATGGTCGGCCCGCCAGCAGCGGCACCTGACTGCTATCTCCGAATTTACCACCGATGTCCGTCATGTCGTGGGTAAGCTTAATGCCGTTGCTGACGCCCTGTCTAGACCTGCTTTTTCCCCTATTTCGGCGGTGGACTGCGAAGTGGATCGCCAGGAGCTTGCGGAGGCACAGCTTCTAGCGGATACCGCCTCGGCATACCAGTCCACCACTTCGGGATTGAAGTTGGCTCAGGTAGCCTGCGGGTCGGAAGGCACAAAAGTCTGGTGTGATGTTTCCCTTCCCCGTCCCAGGCCGGTAGTACCGCCCTCCCTTCAGCGCCGGGTTTTTGATGCCATTCACGGGCTGGCGCACCCGTCCATCCGCTCCACCTCTGCGTTAGTAGCAGCTCGGTTTGTCTGGCATGGCCTACGGAAACAGGTAGTTGGGCGCGTTCCTGCGTTCCCTGTCAGACCGCTAAAGTCCAGCGCCATGTCCAGCCCCCCGTACAGGAGTTCGAGGTCCCAGCAGTTCTTTTTTCCACATCCACGTGGATTTAGTCGGGCCTTTGCCTTCCTCCCGGGGCTACACCCACCTCCTCACGGTGGTAGATCGGTTCACCCGGTGGCCAGAGGCTTTCCCATTGTCTGATATCTCGGCAGCCTCTTGTGCCAGGACTTTGGCCCTCCATTGGGTAGCTCGTTTCGGGGTCCCGGCAGCTATTACCACTGACAGGGGGCCGCAGTTCACTTCGTCCCTCTGGGCCGCGCTCGCAGAACTGTACGGTTCCAAGTTACAACCCACTACTGCATACCACCCCCAGGCAAATGGACTTGTAGAAAGGTTCCACCGTCAACTTAAGGCGTCCCTCAGTGCAAGGCTTGAAGGCCCGGACTGGGTAGACCAACTCCCCTGGGTTCTTCTGGGCATCCGGACTGCTCCTAAGCAAGATCTCAGTGCGTCGTCCGCGGAGCTAGTATATGGCTCGCCACTTCGAGTACCCGGGGATTTGTTTCCGGACCCCTCAGACCAGCTGCCTCCAGTCCCATCAGTCTTAGCATCTCTCCGGGCACGGGTGGGTTCCCTGGCTCCAGTTCCGACTTCACGTCATGGGTGTCCCATGGTACATGAACCACCTTCCCTGAAGGACTGTGAGTTTGTGTTTCTGCGAAAAGATTCCCATCGTGCCCCGTTGCAGAGGGTCTATCAAGGGCCGTTCCGGGATTTGCGTAAGGGAACGGCTACCTTCACCTTAGACATGTGCGGCAGGAGTGAGCTCGTCTCGGTGTCCCGGCTCAAACCTGCACACTTGGATCCGGATCAACCAGTCCTGGTCGGCCAAACCCCTAGGAGAGGCCGGCCTCCGTCAGTTCCGCTCAGTCCAGGACCCCCCGTTCCGGCAGTTCCTCCAAGTCCGGAATCCCCTGCTCCTGTGGTTCAGGCTGCCCCTCTCCTTACTCGTTATGGTCGCGAAATCCGGCTCCCTGCTAGGTTCCGTACCTTGGGTTCTGGGGGGGGTCATGTAGCGACCATAGAGAATGGTCCGGGTCGTCGATCCCTCAGATTGGCCAGCAAGGTCACGTGTGAGCGCGACCGTAGGGATTGGTCCAGAGAGCGACATCGCTGATTGGCCAGCGTTGTCATGTGCGCTTTTGGCGAAGTCTTCGAAGAAGACAGTGAGTTTTTGATGGTTGTCCTTTACCTTGTTGTTTAACTTTGTATTCGAATATTGCTGCTGCAATAAACTTCTTCTACAACCAACAAGTTTCCGGACTCGCCATAATGGTGAGTAAGGTGGGCCTAAAATTGTAGCTATCGTGTACTGTTTTGGCAGTAGTTCAGGAACAAACAAACAAACAAGTATATAGATGAGCCAAACACAGGCAGGTTGGACTAGTGTAGATGGAGCATCTTGGTTGGCATAGGCAAGTTGGGCTGAAGGGCTTGTTTCTCTGCGGTATGACTATGATTCTATGACACTATGGTCAAGAATAAGCCATCCAGCCCAATAAATATCATTTAGCACTTGGTCCGAGTCCTCGGTTTACCAAACGCACACGCAAGTACTTCTGTAGCCAGGGTTTTCCAGATTCCTAACACTTGCTGGGTTAAAATGTGTTTCCTCCTCTGCCCTTGAATCTTGCTGCCGGTTAGTTTAAATCTATGCACGTGGGTTTTGATAAACATCTATAAAAGAAAATAAGTAATTCCTGCTTACTTTATCCAGGCCCAACATAATATTATGCACTTCAGTTAAGTCTTCCTCCAGCCTCTTCTGTTTCAGTAAAACCAATCCCAGGTTACCTGATCTTCCCTGATAGCTACAGTTTTCAGTCCTGGAATTTGTAGGTTTCCTCTGCCCCGTCTCCATTGCAATCATATTGTTCTTGCAATGTGGTGTCCAGACCTGAAGCCAGGACTCCAGCTGCAGCCTAGCTACTATTGCAAACGATTCTAACATAAATTGCCTGTTCTTATATTCTATGTCTCAGCTAATATTTAAAAAAACATCTTGTAATTCAGTTCTGCTCAAAGCAAACTTAAAATCTTTTATGGGGCCTAGGTTAATAATGCATTACTTTTTATTCATCACATTTTCAATTATCCATTTCTTCAGAGCAGCTGGACAGCTGTGACAGGCTAGGAGGTGCAAAGGGAGTGCTGGTGTAGGACTCCCAAAACGTTAATTTGCAAGTCGAATCGGTAGTAAGGAAGGCAAATGCAACGCTAACATTTATTTAGAGAGGACTAGAATACAAAAACAGGCATGTAATGCTGAGGCTCTTTTAACTGTGATGGAAGGCCAGAATGTCTTTTCTCTTCCCCTGCCGTCTTCTCCCGCGGTCAGGCTGTTGGAGTTGCCACACCGGAGCCCCGACCGCCCCGATGTGGCAACTCCAACAGCCTGACCGCGGGAGAAGATGGCAGGGGAAGAGAAAAGACATTCTGGCCTTCCATCACAGTGAGGAGGTGACTGGAGGAGACTCACTGTGATGGATCTTTCTTTTGTTTGGTGTTGGTTTATGATTGTATGTGTTATTGCATATTTTTATTGCTTATTTTTATTGGTCTTATTGTTGAACTGCGGGTAATCTTTCATTTCACTGCACATTTATGTGTATGTGACAAATAAATTGACTATTATTGACTATTGACTGCTGATCAGACCGCATTAGAAGTCTTCTGAGCAATTTTGGGCTTCATGTTCGAGGAAGGATGTGCTGGTGCTGGAGAGGGTCCAGAGGAGGTTTATGAGAATGATCCCAGGAATGAGTGGGTTAACATTTGATGAGCATTTGACGGTGCTGGGCCTCTACTTGCCGAAGTTCAGAAAGATCAGGGGGAACCTCATTGAAACTTACCGAATAGTGAACAGCTTGGATAGAGTGGACGTGGAGAGGATGTTTCCACTAGTGGGAGAGTCTAGAACTAGAGGTCATAGCCTCAAAATTAAAGGACGTTCCTTTAGGAAGGCGATGAGGAGGAATTTCTTTAGTCAGGGGGTGGTGAATCTGTGGAATTCATTGCCACAGAAGGTGTGGACGCCAAGTCAATGGATATTTTTAAGGCAGAGATAGATAGATTCCTGATAAGTACGGGTGTCAGGAGTTATGGGGAGAAGACAGGTGAATGGGGTTAAGAGGAGAAGATAGATCAACCATGCTTGAATGATGGAGTAGACATGATGGGCCGAATCGATTCTTGATTAGTGTGGGTGTCAGGGGTTATGGGAAAGTGAATGGGGTTGAAGAAGAGAGTTAGATCAGCCATGATTGACTAGCAGAGTAGACATGATGGGCCAAATGGCCTTATTCTGCTCCTATCACTTATGAACATGAATTTATGAAGGATTAACCAACTCTCCAGGATTGTCCTGTGGTGCCCTAGATTTAGAAGTTAATTTTACTTCCTGCTATAGGTAACTCAAGAGAAAATTCAGTGGAGTATTCCTAAAAAAATATTCTTTGAAAACGTTTGTTCATTTGTTTAAAAAAATGTTTCCAAGGACTCCGAGGAGTAAAGATTGTTTGGAGGTAATCAATCATTTGATAACATTTCTTAGATTTCTGGAAATAAGCAAAGAAGACAATTCTAATCTCAGCAAATCATCATGTTCAATTTCTATTTTGGAAGATGAAAGGAATTCCGAATTAAAAGATTAAAATTCAAATGTATTAAACAGACTTTTGTAACAATTTGTAGTTCTTCTATATGCCTTGTCTGTTGATGTGACAAAGGTCAACATTAATTGGTGGTATGCATGAAAATGTTTAAGAGCAAAGTTGAACTGAACAGCTAATGAATTTGACCCATTTTCAAACTACATCCACAATTAACTCACTGAGATAGTTAAAGATCTGACTAGATTAACCACAAAATCTTAGCTATAACTTGGGCTTTAATGAATCAATGCATAACAAAACCTAGGTTACGGGTACTTTTTCCTGTTTCTATATAGCTTGAATAATGTCTCTAATTTTCAAATCATAATATGTGTAGAAATAAATGACAGAGTTGTGAGGAAGTTGTGAGGAATGACAGGTCTTGGGGAAGAGTTGTGTGCTACATCGCTAGGTAATCTGGGAAAATACCAATACCAAATTCCCCTTCACAGTGAAAAAGGAACATAGAATTTTCATGGGAAAAGCACAAATAATTCACATCCATTGTTCTTCATTTATAGGATAGACATTCCCAGGTTATGAAAATTCCCCCAACATGGGGAATAGATGTGGAACTAGCAATCTTATTGCCTGCTGCACAAGATCTTTTTCACTATTCGGTAAGTATTTCTGCACAAGATCTTTTTGTGGAGAATAAGCCTGACAGTTCAAGTCAATCTCCTTTTCTGGAGAATTTTGGAGGGACTTATAATCATTCTACCAATGTACTCTATCATATCTTCAAGTAAGTCTCCTTCCGAATGGCACGTTTTTCACGCCTCATGTCTGTAGGATCACACTTCAGTTTAATTTATTGTCACATGTACCGAAGTACAGTGAAAAGCTTTTTGTTGCGTGATATCCATTCAGCAGAAAGACAATCCATGATTACAATCACTCCACTTACAGTGTACAGATAGATGATACATGATAAGGGAATAACGTTTAGTGCTAGGTGAAGACAGCAAAGTCCCGTCAAGGATAATCCGAGGGACATCAGAGGTAGATAGTAGTTCAACACTTCAAAGGTTAATTGGACTGTTAGCATAATCTTCAACAATAATCATTCATTTTCCTAATTAATTCGTTGATAAATGTCACTGGTTGCATTCAATGGCAACAATTCAGCATTGCAGAGGAAACTTTTCATCAAAGTATTTCTGTGTTTTAAAGTGCTCTGGGATGATCTAAGATGCTGGAATACCAATGGTAAATATTTACATTATAAAACCAAAGTACAGCACAGAGACAGACCTGATTGATCTGCCCCTTCCATGCTGACCATGATGCTTGTCCACACTAATCCCATTTGCCTGCATTAGGCCCAGTTCTTTCTATGCTTTTCCTATCCAAGTATTTGTTCAAATGCCTTTGAAATGCAGTAATTGCATCGACCTCCCCCAACTTCTCTGGCAGCTCAATCCAGGCATTCATCACCCTCTCCAGAGCTCCTTTCAATTTCTCCTCCCTCTCTCATGTTAAACCCACGTCCTTATGTTGCAGGCTGTCATTCCTACGTTCCAGTGGGAATAAATTTGGTCTTTCTCATCTCAATAGACAATAGACAATAGGTGCAGGAGTACGTCATCCGCTATCCTTAAGAGCTCTATCTAGCTCTCTCCTGAATGCATTCAGAGAACTGGCCTCCACTGCCTTCTGGGGCAGAGAATTCCACAGATTTACAACTCTGACTGAAAAAGCTTTTCCTCATCTCCGTTCTAAATGGCCTACCCCTTATTCTTAAACTGTGGCCCCTGGTTCTGGACTCCCGCAACATTGGGAACATGTTTCCTGCCTCTAACGTGTCCCAACCCTTAATAATCTTATATGTTTCGATAAGATCCCCTCTCATCCTTCTAAATTCCAGTGTATACAAGCCTAGTCGCTCCAGTCTTTCAACATATGACAGTCCTGCCATCTCTTCTGATAACTACAGCCCTCCATGACAGGCAACAGCCTGGTAAATTGCCTCTGTGCTCATCCTTTCCTTCCGGTGGTGTGGCAACCAGAACTGTACATCATATTCCAAATGCAGTCTAACCAGTGCTTTCTACATGGTGCGCCCAACTTTTATAGTCAATGTCTCAGCCTATTAAGGCAAGCATACCAAATGTCTTCATGACCCTAACCACCTGTGTTGCAACTTTGTGAGCTATGGACTTGCATCTCAATGTTCCTCTGTACCTAGATCTATCTATGACGCTGCTGTGAGCAAGATTTCCATTTTAACTGTACCATTTCGTACTTGTGCGTATGACAATAAACTTGGCTTGAATTGACTGGGCTTGGAGATAGATTAGAGTTATGAATTTAAGAGCAGAACTCAAGAGTCACGTCTGTAGGCCCGATAGAGAGGCATGCAAAAATCACTCTGATCAGGATCCACACCGATCTGAAGAAGGGTCTCGACCCGAAACGTCATCCATTCCTTCTCTCCAGAGATGCTGCCTGACCTGCTGAGTTACTCCAGCTTTTTGTGTCTATCTTCATTTTAAAGTAGCATCTGCAGTTCCTTCCTACACACCTGCTTTTATTTGTCTTTCATCTTGTATTGAATTTGAATTACATTACTCGCATGAATATGGTGCGATTCAATCCAATTTCTAGGCAATATTTGATTTAAAGTAAACAATCAGTTCCTCAGTGCAGGATCATATATATCCTTTGACTTCTGCTTGATTTATAATGCGCTCAATTTTTACCACCTGTGGTGGTCACAGCTTCTCCTCAGGCATGAAACATGCCACCTGAGAAATTGACAGAATATATATTTCCTTTCCAAACATTCACTTCCATGCTCTTGCAATATTCAGCCCGGTCGGTGCCAACTAAATAAAGAGGATGATTTAACTAATAGCATGTTGGCTACTTCTGCTTACCCCAGAGTCACTCCTCCATTGTGGGCTTATTCTTTTGAAGGTCTGGGAAATATATATATCAAAGTTTTGGGTTTTGACGGAACGTAGCACACTTAGGCATTGGCACAGTGACAAAAGCAAATTCAACAGAAGGGTTTTCATATTCTCCCACCCCAGAGCACTTCTCAAGGACATGAAAGGTGGGCTGAGTCAAAGTACAGATTATATGCCCCCGCATGAAGTTAACAAAGCTGTGTGAACTGACATCTCTTTCTGGCTTACAGTTATACAGGCCCGGAGCCCCAGGTAAAGCTCTCCTGAAACGTGACAGTTTGACAGGTGAGGCTGCATTAAGTACCAGTCACAGGAAGTACATAAGGAGGCCCAGCCTTCCCTTAAAGAGCTGAGAATAATATCCCATTGTAAATTAAGTTTGTGCAGGAATTGTTGGTGAAAATATTAATCCAACATGCCAGGAAACTGTGTATTTATTTAACACCCTGACATTACTCTTTAGTGCCTTTCAACTTAATTTAATTTGAATTATGTTGGTAGAAATTTTAAACTGTAGCGTAAAATGCAGACAGTCAAAGGAAAACATGCTGGACTAACGGTGATATCCACAGAAAAGCGTTAAGGCCATATTTATATGTACATTTATCCAAAGGTGTGTGACGTTACTTATAAGGCAGACATACGCACACTGTGTCTTCAAGTTCCTGCTGTAGACTGAAGCCTAGTACTGAGGTTCATTTCCACTCAATTCTTCTTTGCCAATCACACATAAGGACTATTTTATGCATGTTTTGGCACAATTCCTTTTGAAATCCCTCTCTTCAGTGAAATTGGACTGGGCACAATTTACCTCAGGGTGGCGAATGTTTTTCCGGTGTAGTTCCCCCCCTGCATGATATCACACCATCAGCATGCTCAGTAGCGATCTCTGCCTTACTGATAGAAATCGCGTTATAATTTGTGAGCTGCAACCTTTTAAAAACTCCTAATGAAAGAAACAACAAAGCCCGGAGTAAGGTGGCAAAGGAATGCAAATGAAAGATTCTCAATAGGACACACTGTAGATGTATAACTGTCTGCCTGAATTTTCAGTGCTATGCATATTTGATAGTATTGTTTATTATCACGTGCACTGAGGTACAATGCAAAGATTTTCCCTCGCGTGCTATCCACTCAACAAAATGGCTGTACATGATGACAATCAGGCCAACCACAGTGCGCAGATAACATTTAGGGAATAACATTTAGTGCAATATAAAGTCCAGTAAAGTCTGATAAAAGATAGTCAGATGGTCTCCAATTAGGTAGATGGTGCGTCAGGACTGCCCTCTAGTTGGTGATAGGATGGTTCAGTTGCCTAATAACAGCTGGGAAGAAACTGTTGCTGAATCTGGAGGTGTGCATTTTCACAATTCGGTACCTTTTGACTGATGGGAGAGGGGAGAAGAGGGAGTATCTGGGCTGAGAAGTCCTTGATTATGTTGGTGGCCTGAATTATTTCACTAATCTTTGCTGGGCTCCACTGTACTTATTGCAGCTGTGCAGATAAGCTGTGATCTCTAAATAGTGGTAAACCAACATCTGCAGTTCCTTGTTTCTGTGGCTTTGCTGTGGTTTGGCACTTCACTGGCATGGATTGATGGTTGGGCTGTGTGTACGATGGTGTAGCCACACACGCCGAAGTTACATGACCTCTCCCCCACTTTCCCTGGGTTTTCCCCTCACCACCACGTCATCCATATCTGCTGTTGTACTGTGTCGATCATGCTGAGAGGTCTTAAATGCTGAGACTCTTATGACTTCTTATGATTTCTCTTGCAAAAAGACAGCTGTGATCTCTTCAGGCATCAGCAACAACTCTCATTGTACTAACGGTGAAAATCACCCGATTTTTCCAGGGTAATCTTTCTGAATTTTGCAATTTCTTCCATTTGAACGCAGCATCCATTTAGTGCATCAATAGGAGTAACTATAATTTTGAAGCACAAGTGTTTCAGTCATTATTGCATTGCTTCAAAAAAGGCACATCTTATGCTCAGGTTTTGAAGAGGGGTCCCAACCCAAATATCACCCATCCATATACTCCAGAGATACTGCCTAACCTGCTGATTTACTCCAGCTTTTTGTGTCTTTCCTTGGTAAACCAGCATCTGCATTTCCTTGCTTCTACTTCTCATGACCCTGTTGCTGGACATACAGTATGGTATATATATCCAATATATCTGCACAGCAAGATAAACACAGTATGTGTAGGTCTGCACTGTTCTCCCAATTTGTCAAAAGGTTATTTTTGTATATAATCCTTTTACACTTTGAGCAGTGAAGCACAAACAACACCACTAAACATATCTCACCTAATTATAATTGGGTTTCTATTTTAAAATAATGACAATAGTTATACAACTAGTCTAGTTGACTGACTTTTAGAGAAGCAAAGAATTGCAAATGTGGCTAATTCACAAAAGAACACAAAATGCTGGAGTAACTCAGAAAGTCAGCCAGTATCTCTGGAGAACATGGATAGGTTTCCAGTCGAGACCCTTCTTCAGACTGGAGTTCTTCTGATCCACAGATGCCAAATGCATCTCTGGACTCTTTTGTTCTGGATTAAAGCTCGAAGAAGGTCTTCTTTCTTTGCCAGATTAGCTTGGAATTGTTTCCTCACTCCCTCAAGTCTCACTAGATTAAACTTGGACACAATTTCATGATTGTGAGGAACATCGCTCAGATGTGATTCATTGCTAACAGAAAGCATTTGGCCTACATAAACACTTCAAAATTTATTTCCTGTTTCAACCTGACATTTCTTGGTTCTACACTGTTTAGTTTAGTTTAGTTTAGAGATACAGCACGGAAACAGGCCTTTCAGCCACTGAGTCCGCACTGACCAGCAATCCCTGCATACTAACACACACAGGGACGATTTACATTTATACCAAGCCAATTAACGTGCAAACCTGAACATCTTTTTTTTTTTTGGAGTGTGGAGGGAAACCGAACATCTCAGAGAACATGCAAACTCCATACAGACAGCACCCGTAGTCAGGATCGAACCCGGGTCTCTGGCGCTGTGAGGCAGTAGTTCTACCACTACACCACCCTGCCGCCCTTGCTGTGGTTCCTACCTCCCACTCCAATAAGGTCACTCTTGGGATGATGACTTAGAACACAAATGCTATTGTTTAGCTTGAAATTACATTCTTTCCATTAGTATTAAACTGACGCTTTTGAATGAACTACTTTCTTTCAAGTCTAGAAGCAAGATTTGATGGACAAGGCCAAGGGGCATTCTCCATCATTCCTCATGAAGAGCACTGCAGGTGTACACCCTGAGGTAGTACACAGAGATGTTCACCACTTCAGCAAGAAATTGGCCAAGAGATATTTTGTGCTGAGTTTTGAATATCTCTGTGACTCCTGCTACTTGACCATTTGGCTGCTAAAATTAAATTGAAAAATATGAAGCCACAAGAGTATATTTATACCATCCATTTCCTGGAGTATGGGAATAGAATAGATTGAACACGCGCTTCACCTCAGCCATGTTGTTCATGTATAGACCTTAACTTACCTATTGTACATCTGTTAATGACCCATGAACGAACGTGTTCGACTGCAGTATACTTTGAGTGACCATTGATCAATGTCACAAGCCTCTTTGTAATCTCTAAGTAGGGCTAATAGGCCATGACCATGCCTTCAAAGGAGTTTTTGGTGGCATGTTCTTACAACATTGGCAAATACATTTGCTAACCAACTACTCAATGTTTCAGTCTAATTGGGGCTGTTAAATGAAAATTAGTGCAATTTGCTTTCTTGTTGAATATTCCTGTGTGTTTAATGCCAAAATCCTTCCACACAAAACAGGAGGTGTTATCACTCTGTGACCCTTGTTGATGCAACCCACATACATGGTGGTTCATTTGATGATTGTGAAATGCTCATGGTTCCTCATTAATACTCTCGTCAAACGTTGTCCACCTTTTCAATATCGATTCATAAACCATCCTCAACACCGGGTATTTCAGTGGTTTCAAACCCAGTCACCCTAGTACTGCAATTAACATTTCACTGCAGGGGCAACAAGGTGGCATAACGGTAGATTTACTGCCTTACAACGCCAGAGAGCCGGGTTCGATACTGACTACAGGTGCTTGTCTGTATGGAGTTTATAGGTGACCTGCATGGGTTTTCTCTGAGATAGAAACATAGAAACATAGAAACATAGAAAATAGGTGCAGGAGTAGACCATTCGGCCTTTCGAGCCAGCACAGCCATTCAATATGATCATGGCTGATCATCCAAAATCAGTACCCCTTTCCTGCTTTTTCCATGTATTCCGAATCCGTTAGCCCTAAGAGCTAAATCTAACTCTCTCTTGAAAACTTCCAGTGAATTGGCCTCGACTGCATTGGCCTCCACTGCCTTCTGTGGCAGCGAATTCCACAGATTCACAACTCTGGGTGAAATCTTCAGATTCCACCCACACTCCAAAGACGCACAGGTTTGTTGGTTAATTGGCTTGGTATAAATGTAAGTTGTCCCTAGTGTGTGAAGGATAGTGTTAATGTGCGGGGAATGCTGGTCGGCACAGACTCAGTGGGCAGAAGGGCCTGTTTCCGCTCTAGATCTCTAAACTAAAAACTAAAGTTGTTTTTGGGCAGAAGTCAGAGACAGAGTCCGACCTTCTGTATTCCCAAGCTCAATTACACAGGTTAATTAAAATTGAGGCATTGTTCATCCTTGTATTCTGATGTTGCCACAGCTGATATCATTGATTTGGATTGTGCTTTTACTAGTTACTTGGCTAAATGACTTGCCTACCAAAAACTGTTGGAATTTCTGAATCTGTGCAAAATTGTGCTCATTCCTGACAAGAGGGTGGGAAGTAAAAGTGATGGATTTCTCTTGACCCTCACTCCACGTGATTTTAATTACCACCACAGCATGAGCTGAAGTATCACGTGCCAAATTCAATCCTTGTGTAGTTTGGCATGGGATGAGGATAATGTAATTTTCTCTGCTAATCTTGTCTTATGCAGGGAGTGCGGGCAGATGAGATTAGTTTAATTTGGCATCATTGCTGGCACTGACATTACAGGCCCGTTTCTGTATTGAACATTTTAATGTTCATTATTCTACGCACATGTGATGGCTCCATTCCTAGGGATATCTTCAGATCTGCTACATTTTCAGGGATAGACACAAAAAGCTGGAATAACTCAGCGGAACAGGCAGCAACTCTGGAGAGAAGGAATGGGTGACGTTTCGGCTTGAGGCCCTCCTTCAGATACATAAGTTCTTACAATACTGCTCCGGCTAAAGATAAGTTCTTACAATGTAGCGGCAACTTTAGTCTTCCCAATAAAGCCCCAAAGCTAACCCTTCACGAAGGAGGGGAGCAATATTTCTTGACGCAAAAACCACCACAGAGATCTTCACGACGTTTCAGTTTATTTAGTCGTTTATTGAAGTGACAATACTAAACAAATTAGTATATCTCCTGTCGTTAACTTCTGGTAAGAACTTAATATCTCACCGTCACTCCTTCGTATCCTGTTATTAACTTGCTAAAACCTTAGCAGTCTCCTAACATAACTGCCGCATTACGTAAGTGCTGGGTATACACACAATCTGACTCCTCCCCTGGCTCCTCCCAGTCCATATATGTCCATTATGACCATATATGTAAGCCTAGAACTCATCTCATGGCTACCCCCAAGCGTCCAAAAATAATACAACAGGATACAAAATAATATAATATGCTAAGATAGCTAATAAACACAATGGCTCCTACACATAGTTATCCTTCAACTTAACATTGTTCTCTTATAATCTCCTGAACATTTCCTCTTAAATCAGAAGATTTCTATCCCTTGAATGCCATAAGCACAGAAGATCGCCGTGTACAAAATGGTGGCGCTGCCATAGCAGCTGCGGCTTACCTGCGGTCCATTTGTCTTTGTGTTTTGTTGTTTTTTTGTGTCTTAATTGTCGATGTGATGTCGTGTTTTTGTGTTTGTGTACTATGTGTGGGTGTGGGGGGGAGGGGGGGACTGTAAAATTGTAAATATGTGTCCCTTCCGAACGGAGACCTGACCTTTGTTTTCTGGGTGGTGTCTCCGTTCCTGCTGCGGCCTACCATCGGCCCAACTCCTGGAGCTGCCGGCCTCCAGGGCTCTGGTTCGCAGAGCCCGCGGATCGCACTTACCATCAGCGGAGCCGGCCGTCTTCAGAGGCTGCGGGAGCGGCTGCGACTCGCCTTAGGCTTGGGCCGCATGGATGCCGACATCGGGAGCTCCGGCAGTGGCAGCGGCAGCGTGTTCGTCCGCCCCGGATCGCGGGGCTTGGGTCGCGGACATTTCACCGTCCGGCGCGGCCTAAAATAGGCCGCGGGATTTTTCTTTGCTGGGCGGGGGCTTCAATGTCGGGAGCCACGACCACCCCGACCGCCCCGACGTGCAGCAACAGCGGCAGCGTGTTCGCCCGCCCCGGATCGCGGGGCTTGGGTCGGCCCGCTGCGGACCGTCCGGCGTGGCCTGCAACCACAACAACCTGACCACGGGAGAAGACGGCAGGGGAAGGGAAAAGACATTGTGGCCTTCCATCACAGTGAGGAGAGGACTGGAGGAGACTCACTGTGATGGATGTTTCTTTGATGGATGTTTCTTTTTTTGTGTGTTTTTGGGGTTGTGTAATTTGCCTATTTTAATGCTTTATTGTGTAATCTGCCTATTTTAATAGTTTTATTGTTGGACTGTGGGTGACTGAATTTCGTCCAATTTGGATGACAAATAAAGCTATCTTGAATCTTGAATCTCTTGAATCTTGAATCAACATGTCTTCACCTAGAAAACAGTCGACAAAGTCTTGCCTACATACTTAATTTATACATATTTACCTTAATAATAAATAAATAAATTTAATACATTTTAAAAAATAATAATAAATTTTATTTGTCATATGTAGGTTGGCACAGGGTCAACGGTACAATGAAATGTATTTGACAAGACAACGGGTCACCTCAGCAGTAATATTCCAAGGATAAATAAGATTAAAAAATGACATTAGTAAGGTAAAAAGACAATATTAAAAATAGTTTAAAAGACAATATGAAAAATAATCAACATATATGATTTGAAATGTGTTTATGAGTTTAGTAGCCTGATGGCCTGATGGTAGAAACTGTTCTTAAGTCTGGTCCTTGATGATGCTGCGTGCCTTCCGCAGGCACCGCCAGTAGAAAATGTCCTGAATGGCCGGGAGACAGTTGCCAGTGATGTGCTGTGCCGCCTTCACCACTCTCTGTAGTGATTTGTGGCTGTGGGCCGAACAGTTCCCGTACCAGACTGTAATGCAGCCCGTCAGCAGGCTCTCGATGGTGCATCTGTAGAAGTTTGTGAGGATGCTGGCGTTCATGCCAAACGTCCTCAGTCTTCTCAGGAAAAGGAGCCGCTGGTGGGCCTTCTTTGTTATTGTGTCCGTGTGCAGTGTGCAGGAAAGGTCCTCAGTGATGTGCACACCGAGGAACTTAAAGCTGCTGACCCTTTCAACCTCAGCATCACCGATGTGGATGGGGAGGATACACTTATGTATAAGTGTAGCTTTTTACGAATGTTGTTGGTCGTTTGTTGACATTCTGTTGTCTGCAGGTTATGCCTTTGATCTGACTAACATTGGTGACAAGACCTTGTTGTGAAACGGGCAGCAGACACTGTTCATTATCCATAGTCTGAATTTGTGCAACTTCGTGGTCCCCACATAGCTGCAGCATTTCAGCTGCCTTAAGGAGAACAACTGATTAGTTTTCACATGCAGTGCATTTTGTTCTCGCAAACATAGTTCCTTCTCAACTTGACTTTCTGCAACATATAAGACAGGTCTGGGCTTGTATTGGTTGAGTTTGCATCTGGTCTGATGTTAATGTCTCCATTGTGTCCTGATGTGCCAGTGTATTGTCAAACCTATCCAGTAAAATGTGACTTTAAATCTTCACTGCAGCAAATTTTCTTCCAACCATCTTCAGCTACCTCAGACAGTCCTTCTCCATTAATGTTTGCTTTTTTTCATAGTTTGAAACATTGATTGTAATATTTTCCTAATGTTTGTGAAACCTCACCATATTAGGTTTTATTAGTTCAATGATAACGGGCTGAAATTTCCAAAGTAAGTGGCTTGGTTTCTTGGTTTCTTGGTTCTTGGTCCTCCAAAATATTCCAAATGGAATTTAAACTGGACGTTTGACTCATTAACCTGCCAGAGACCCAGGTTCGATCCTGCTCTGAAGAAGGGTCTCGACCCGTAACGTCACCTATTTCCTCTCTCCTAGATGCTGCCTGACCTGCTGAGTTACTCCAGCATTTTGTGATACCTGCTCTCGAGTGCGGTCTGTGTAAAGATATTTTGCACTAAATGTTATTCATGTTATTCCCTTTATCGTGTATCTGTACACTGTGAATGGCTCGATTGTAATCATGTATTGTCTTGCAGCTGACTGGTTAGCACGCAACTAAAGATTTTCACTGTACCTTGGTACACGTGACAATAAACTAAGCTGCAGTTTGCATATTACCTGTGACCACATGTGTTTCCTTCAGGTGCTCTGTTTTCCTCCCACATCCCAAAGATCTGTAAATTAGCGTGTTAATTGGCCACTAAAAATCGCCTCTAATGTGTAGGTGAGTAGAATGGTGGATGTCTGGATGGGAGAGAGAAGGGGAATTGGCATTAATGAGAATGTGGAATTACTAGGGTAGTTAGATTTTGAGAACGTAAACAAAAAGAAATAGAGAGGGAAGAATGTAAGAATTGTGAAATGCAGAGTGGGAAAAGCTGCCTGGCAGCTCAGTTCTTGAATGCAGCACTGCGTCCAGAAGGCCACAAACCACCCAGAGAGAAGGGACGGTACACTTTCTCAACTTGCATTGGGCCTCATTAGAATAATACTGAAGGCAACAGACCGAAAGGTCAGAATGGGAGTAGGATTGAGAATCAAAATGGCAGGCAACGTGAAGCTGGGGGTCACTGCGGCAGACTAAATGCAATGCTCCATAATCTGTGTTTGGGTTCTCTAAAGTAGAGGAGACCATATTTGACTGGAGGAAATGTATGTTCACTTGAACGGTTGCCATCATTTAATTGGCACGGATACAGTGCAATCCCAGTTCCTTAGGTCTGAATTAGTTTCCTTGCTGTTGCCATTTCAACTCTGCCTGCCGTCTGTAAAAATGTGCAAAGGACACAAAATGCTGGAGTGGGAAATATTACAGTTCTGCTCCCAATCAATGTATCAAACGATGAAAATAGTGCAAAACTCAGTGGGTCAAGCAGCATCTCTGGAGAACATGAATAGATGATGTTTTGGGTCAAGACCCTTCTTCAGACAATACAACTGTGACCTTGCCTTTCATAATTGTACTACTTGGATGTTTTAAAATTGATAAGAACTCAGAGAGTGACTGGTAATGCACTGATAAAAGTGGAATTACAGAGTCATAGAGTCAGACAGCATGGAAATAGACACGTCAACTCAACTTGTACATGCTGACCAAAATGCCCCATCTAAGTTAGTTCCATTTGCCTGCATTTAGCGCATATCTTGCTAAACCTTTCCTATCCATGTACCTGTCCAAATGTTTTTTAAATGTTGTTATTGCATCTATCTCAGCTACCTCTTCTGGCAGCTTGTTCCATACCTTTCCACACAGTGTTTTTTCCCCTTAAACCTATGCCCTCTCGTTCTTGATTACCCAACCCTACGAAAAGACTCTATGCATTCACCCTATCTATTCCCTTCATGATTTTATACACCTCTATAGGATCACCCCTCAGCCTCCTGCTCCCCAAGGCATAAAGCCTTAGCCTGCCCAACCTCTCCATGTAGCTCGGGTCCTTAAGACTTGGCAACATCCTTGTAAATCTTCTCTGCACCCTTTCCAGATTAATGGTGTCTTTCCTCTCGTAAGGTGACCAAAACTGAATGCAATGATTCAAGTGCAGCCTCCCCAACATGTTGTACAACTGTAACATCATATCCCCAACCTCTATACCCTTTTCCCTGACTGATGAAGGCTAGTGTGCCAAAAGCCTTGTCCACCACCCTATCTACCTGCGACGCCACTTTCAGGGAACTATGTACTTGTACTCCTAGATCCCACTGCTCTGCAACATTCTCCATTGCCTTACTGCTCACTGTGAAGGTCCTGCCATAGTTTGACTTCACAAAATGCACCACCTTGCACTATCTGAATTAAACTCCATTTGATTTCTCTCATTCCCTTTGTCCATCTGATCAATATCCTGCTGTAATTCCTAAGAACCATCTTCGCTGTCTACAGTACGACTTGTTTTAGTGTCATCTGCTGACTTACTAATCATGTCTTGTTCTGGACATGAATGGTCTGAATCGATATCACTGTTGGATGTGACGTGATGGATGAGTTTAGTCAGAGGGTGGTGAATCTGTGGAATTCTTTGCCACAGAAGGCTGTGGAGGCCAAGCCAGTGGACATATTTAAGGCTGAGATAGATAGATTCTTGATTAATTCGGGTGTCAGAGGTTATGGGGAGAAGGCAGGAGAATGGGGTTAGGAGGTAGAGATATATCAGCCATGATTGAATGGCGGAGAAGACTTGATGGGCCGAATGTCCTAATTCTAATCCTATCACTTATGATCTTATGATCTTACAATGAGTTACAATTACATTCTTCGATGCATATCCATCAACAGCAATTTTATATTCAGGATTTTTGTGCTCAGCGGCTTTGATCAAATTTGTTCATCGACCAGTCCCCACATAAAAACCCGGGTTTGATCCTGACCTCGATAACTGTCTGTGTAGAGTTTGCACGTTCTTCCTGTTATCACGTGGGTTTACACTACGTGCGCCAGGTTCTGCCCACATCCTAAAGACATAGGAGTTTGTAGAATGATTGGCCTCTGTCAAAAAATATGCCCCTAATGTGTAGGGAATGGATGAGAACATGGGATAACATGGAACTATTGATGGTCAGTGTGGACTTGATGGGCCTCAGGGCCTGTTTCCATGCTGTATATTTAAAACATAAACTAAAAAACTAAATCCATTGTATAACTTATGAACTAACGACGAACCGAAATTGCCATGCAAGGCTAAGTACTTTAATGAAGCACTTAGTGTTAACTGTCTTAATCACTAACTGACTTATCCATCTTCTTGGAGGTTTCAATGATTTCAGATGGCTTCAGGTGATCTTTTTATTTCATATCTTTTGCATTTTGTGGCAAGAACTCTGTCAGCATGCATATGTCCTCCCATGCTTTATCATTTTGGCTGTCACAATATCACTGCATTCAACTTCCTGGATAGTCTTGTTTTAACAGAATGCGTGCTTGAATGCTGCTTCAAACATTGTTTTCTTTTCTATAAAATCCAATTTGTTTCACAATTCCTTTCATGAAAAATTACAGAAGGTGAGAACGTTCTGAATCTCACTGACATTGTTGGGTATAAATGATTAAGTTCTAAGTATTTTTTCACTCTATAGATACAATTTGCTATTATTTCATGGCTTTATTATTCTATTATTGATGGCTCTCAATAAGATTTACCAAAGGAATTAATTAGATTAGGTTAATTATCATGTACACCTGGTTGAAAGTAAATTCCTCGTTCACAAGTAAAGCTGACATCTGTACGCTGAGAATGGCTCGATTATAATCATGTATTGGCTTTCCGCTGACTGGTCAGCATGCAACAAAACCTTTTCACTGTACCTCGGTACACATGACAATAAACTAAACTGAACCGAACTAAATACAACGTCGAGTGCAAAGCAGCAGAATGGTGCGATATTGTAGTGCAAAATCTGTGTAGTGCAAAAATTTAGAAGGATGAGAGGAGATCTTATCGAAACGTATAAGATTATTAAGGGGTTGGACACGTTAGAGGCAGGAAACATGTTCCCAATATTGGGGGACTCCAGAACAAGGGGCCACAGTTTAAGAATAAGGGGTAGGCCATTTAGAACTGAGATGAGGAAAAACATTTTCAGTCAGAGAGTTGTGAATCTGTGGTTTTCTGCCTCAGAAGGCAGTGGAGGACAATTCTCTGAATGCATTCAAGAGAGAGTTAGATAGAGCTCTTAAGGATAGCGGAGTCGGGGGGTATGGGGAGAAGGCAGGAACGGGGTACTGATTGAGAATGATCAGCCATGATCACGTTGAATGGCCTCCTCCTGCACCTATTGCTCGAAGGGCCGAATGGCCTCCTCCTGCACCTATTGTCTATTGTCTATTGTGGTGGAAGAAAATATTGAAGTACAGTTTATAGTTTCAGAATCGGAAATAAATTAAACATTTTAAACATCAGAAACAATATGTTGAAAATGTTGCTAAATGAAAGTTAGGATGTAAAAAATAAATTTTAAATCTTTCTAAAAAAATTAGTTGCCAAAGTGATTGTTTCAATCAGTGCTGGAGTGTGCAAATATATTGTGTGCAGATATACTTGCAGCACAATGTGTTTCAGCTCTTCAATACATAGCCTAATATTGAAGAGTTAAAATATATCATCTTCCGTATGGTCATACACCTCTGTGATCACGCTGGAGTAACAACTCTGTGGAAGCCATGGGATGTGGATTGTATATCAAAAGTACTATTTTCCAAGTGGCGGACACATGAAAAATTATCAGTTTTGCATCCCTGATCATGTGCGGTTAACTGTGAAGAGATTGTACCTGATTTATGTTTCCAAATTATTTAAATTCATCAGCTCAGAGATCTAATAATTTGTCAGTCATGGAGCCGTACAGAGATGAAAGTGGCCCTTTGACCCAATGAGCTTGTGTTGACCATCAAACATTTTACTAATCCTACACTAGTTCTACTTATCCATTTTCCTCATAGTCCCATTAACACCCCCCCAGCTGATTCTACCATTCACCTACACACTAGGCACAGTTTCCAGGGGCCAAGTCACCGACAAGCCTACATGTCTTTAGGATGTAGGAGGAAACTGGATCAGCCAGATGAAACCCACCAGGTTACTGGGTGAATGTGCAAAGTCCACATAGACAGCACCTGAGGTCGGGATTGAACCTGAGTTACTGAAGTTGTGCAGTAAGAGTTCTCTTAGCTGTGCCCCGGTGTCACCCATAATAATATTGACCATTGATTTCTTGTAGTTTTAGAAAGGAGGAGAAAAAAATCAAGGAACTGCCAACTATTAGCCTAACATTGGTTGCAGGGAGATTGCTGCAATTGAAAATGGAGGGTGCGGCTAGAAAGCAATAATCGGATGGAGCAGAATCGGCAATGAAGTTATGAAAGGGAAATCAAGTTTGACTAACCTGTTAGTGTTCTTTGAGGATGTAACTGGTAGAATAGACTAGTGGATTTGGATGTGGTGAACTCAGATTTTGAGATGGCTCTCAATAAGATTTCCCACAGGATTTAATTAGTTTATTTACCCGAACTGAAACCTTGTTTTAAGAATTCTAAAATGTAATTAAATTTTAGGGATAGACTGGTGTGGAAGGTTATGTGGGATGTAGTCAAATACTTCCTTCCAAATCTGTTCACATGAAGCTCACTGAGAAAACAGTAAAACATACTCTAATAATAAATACCTACAAATACAATGGCAAGTGCAAATGGTGCGAGATTGTAATGCATAATCTGTGTGGTGGAAGAAAATATTGCGGTACAGTAACAGAATAACCGAATAATGTTTATTTAAGGTGTAGAAAGGAAGTGCAGATGGTGGGTTGTAAGCTGCCCAAGTGTTATTGTACTTGGCAGCATCTCTGAGAAAGAAGTGTGAAATAGAAGATTGAGGGGGGATCTTATAGAAACTTACAAAATTCTTAAGGGGTTGGACAGGCTAGATGCAGGAAGATTGTTCCCGATGTTGGGGAAGTCCAGAACAAGGGGTCACAGTTTAAGGATAAGGGGGAAGTCTTTTAGGACCGAGATGAGAAAGTTTTTTTTCACACAGAGAGTGGTGAATCTGTGGAATTCTCTGCCACAGAAGGTAGTTGAGGCCAGTTCATTGGCTATATTTAAGAGGGAGTTAGATGTGGCCTTTGTGGCTAAAGGGATCAGGGGGTATGGAGAGAAGGCAGGTACAGGATACTGAGTTGGATGATCAGCCACGATCATATTGAATGGCGGTGCAGGCTCGAAGGGCCGAATGGCTTACTCCTGCACCTATTTTCTTTGTTTCTATGTTTCTATAAGTGATTGGTTCAGGAGTTGGATAGCAGTGGGGACGAATATTTGCTGAAGATTTCTTTTTCAAGCTCCTCTATGTTCTCCCCAAAAAGTAGAAATGAGAAAAGGCAATGGCCAGGGTAACAGGCATTTTTGATGATACCTGTCCTGATGCAAAGCACCGTGAAGTGGTTCGTCCACAGAATTAAAGCGTATGGAATAGAGGGTAATGTAGTGTTATGGATTGAAAATTAGATAACAGAGTGCAAAGAGTGTGAATATAAAGGTCGTTCTCAGGTTGGCAGGCTGTGACCAGCATGCTCAATGTTCTATAGCAACAATGGACTGAGGTTATTAGATGTCATAATTCCAAATTTGATAATGACTTAAAACTAGGTGGGATTGTGAATTAGGAGGATTTAGATTTAGAGATTTAGATTTAGAGATACAGCGCAGAAACAGGCCCTTCGTCCCACCGGGTCCGCGCCGCCCAGCGATCCCCGCACACTAACACTATCCTACAGGGACAATTTTTACACTTGCCCAGCCAATTAACCTACAAACCTGTACGTCTTTGGAGTGTGGGAGGAAACCGAAGATCTCGGAGAAAACCCACGCAGGTCACGGGGAGAACGTACAAACTCCGTACAGACGGCGCCCGTAGTCAGGATCGAACCTGAGTCTCCGGCGCTGCATTCGCTGTAAGGCAGCAACTCTACCGCTGTGCCACCGTGCCGCCCTGTAATGATGTATGGACAAGGATGTAACGATATATGGACAAGCTGACTGAATGGGCTAAAAACAAGACAGATATAATATCATGAGGAAAAAAAACAAAGTTATCTACTTGAATGCACAAAATAGAAAAGCAGAGCATTTTTAAATTGCGGCAGATTGGGGAATGTTGATGTTTAAAGATTTAAAATAGCTCTTTACACAAGTGAGTGAAAGCACAGATGAAGCTAGCAAGGAAAATGGATTACTGGCCTTTTATAAGAAAGGATATGAGTATGCGTGTATTATTGCAAATATATGTGACCTTGGTGAAATTGCACCTACATTTTTTTATATAGTCTTGGTTGCCTTACGCAAAGAAGAATATACTTGCTGTTGAGAGAGATCAATGAAGAATGATTAGATTGGTTTCTGGGTTGTTGGATTTGCTGGATAAGGAGAGGTTAACTACTTTAGGCCTGTGTTTTACAGGAATTTTACTGACATTTACAGGAAGGGGTGAACTGAGATTTATAAAGTTTTTACAGGGTCAAAAGAGTGCAGAGTGCATGTATCCTCTAGCTGTGGAACGTAAAACAAAGGGCTATAGTCTCAGAATAAAGGGTAGAATGTCTATACTGAAATGATGAGAAATTTTCTCACTCAGGAGGTGTTGAATCTTTAGAATTCTCTATGTTGGATGGCTATTCTCATTGAGTACATTCAAAACCTAGGTTAATAGATTTCTACATGAAAGGACAGTCAAGGGAATACTGCAGGATAATGGAGCAGAGGTAATCATTCAGCCAGGATCTGGATGAAGTGCAGGACAGGCTGAAAGGGCCAGACAAACATCTCCTGCTCTTGATTCTCACGTTCTTATATTCTTACGCGTTATAGTCCTGCAAGAGCAGGTCAGACACTATGGCTAACTGACAGAAATGTACAGTGCAGTCAGTTCGCTAAAGAGATGAGTCTGTGCTGGAAACCACGTCACCCAAATACTTTCTTTTCCACTGGAATTCAAATCCCGCCATTAATTTACTGGAATAAAACTCTGCTCCTAATCCTGTGCAGTGACAAACACTTCCCGACTCTCCACTGACACAATTTTCATTGGCAACCTTTGTAAATTTTTCACCTGATATTTTCCGTCATGCAGGTTGGTATGCTGGTATGAAGCTGAAAAGTTCATTACCCATTCAGTTCCAGCACAGCCATTTGACATAAAATCTCAGTGATGGAAAAAAAGTTTAATTGTGTTACCACTTCGATAAGATAAAAGGTCACTCAAGGTTAGTCATCAAGCTACAGCACACAAATGCTGCCTATGTGCACAAACATATGGAGAACACACTTTAAGGCATCGTCCATTCATACACATCAGGTAAGAAAGAGCAGGCCTTGTGTGGTCTTTCTATAAAACAAAGATCCTTTGTTAACCTACTCCCACCATACGACACCACTCTGCCAACAACAAAAGACTGCCATAGAAAGCATTTTATCAGGATGCATCACAGCTTGGTTTGGGAACAGCTCCATCCAAGACCGCAAGAAATTGCAGAGAGTCGTGAACGCAGCCCAGACCATCACACAAACCACCCTCCCTTCCATTGACTCCATTTATACCTCAGGCTGCCTCGGAATGGCCAGCAGCATAATCAAGGACGAGTCTCATCCAGATTCAGGGACAATTTCTTCCCAGCTGAATCATCCTACTACAACTCGAGAGCAGCCCTGAACTACTATTGACCTTATTGGTGACCCTTGGACTTTCTGTGATCGGACTTTAATGGCTTTACCTTGCACTAAATGTTATTCCCTTATCAGATATCATCGACACATTGTAAATGGCGTGATTGTAATCATGTATTGTCTTTCTGCTGACTGGTTCACACGCAATAAAAGCTTTCTACTGTACCTTGGTACACGAGACAATAAACTAAACTGAACTGAAGACTTTGGAAAATATAGATAATTTCTCTTATCTCTGGAGCAATTTCTCCATGAAGCTGAGCATCAATGATAACATTCACTGTTGCTTTCAACGTGCTGGTTCAGTCATTGGCAGTCTGGGGAAGAGCATGTTTGAGGATCAAGACCTCAAACCAAGCACGAAGCTTATGATTTCTGCCCTCTTCTACGCATCTGAATCATGAACTAGCTACTGCAGGCACTGGAGAGATTCAAACCATGCTGCTCCAGCAGAATCCTTCATATCCAATGGCAGGAGGCTCGCCAGGTGGACAGAGAAAATGATTCAAGGATATTGTTGGAAGCATCGCACCACCTCCCAAATAACCCCTATTCCCCTCTTGAAGGAGGATACCTAGATTTGACAGCAAAGTTGACTGTTGTTTGTAGACTAGGGAAGAAGTGCAGGCTTATGGAGTATATGTGTGCATTCTGTAAGTGAGCTCACAGCATCACGAAATCCGGACTGGGCTGGAATCCGGATAGTTAGCAGGATCCTTGAGTTCTCCAGGCCATTGTTAAGGATTCCCCGATGTGCCGAAGAAAGGCATGAGACTCGTTGCTACCAGCCGCAGCTCATATCTGTAAAGGCCAGACAAGCAAAAGGAGACGAGACTTGTCAATTGGCTAATCCTTTTCTACATTCTTTTATTATATTTCACTGCAGTATACTTCAAACTATCCCTTCCCCAGACAGGCACTAGACTTATGTCTCTCTGAATGCATTCAAGAGAGAGCAAGATAGAGCTCTTAAGGATAGCGGAGTCAGGGGGTATGGGGAGAAGGCAGGAACGGGGTACTGATTGAGAATGATCAGCCATGATTACATTGAATGGCGGTGCTGGCTCGAAGGGCCGAATGGCCTCCTCCTGCACCTATTGTCTATTGTCTATTGTCTATTGTCTATTGTATTCTATGCATACTAAGCATACTATACATTCATAAATCAGTTTCTTTACAACTTTGAGCGTTCTTTCTCCATTATTCTCCATCATCGATCCTTAAACTTCCTGTATCATTACAGCCAGTAAATGTGGATCAAAAGCATACATTTTCTGTGCTCTGTGCGGCATGCAGTGCTGATGTGTGTGGTTGTGTATTTATGTGTTTGTGTGTGGAAAGAGCTTTGCGATTAATAGTTTGCATGTGAGCACTTAAACATAGAACAAAGAAGAGTACAGCACAAGAACACTGCGACATCGTGGCACAGCGGTAGAGTTGCTGCCTTACAGTGCCAAAGACCCGGTTCAATCCTGCCTATGGGTGCTTAATGGTATGGAGTTTGTACTTTCTCCCCGTGAGCCTGCGTGTGTTTTCTCCAGGAGCTCCGGTTTCCTGGCACACCGCAAAGATGTGCAGGTTTGTAGGTTTATTGGCTTGGTATAATTGTAAATTGTCCCTGGTATGTGTAGGAATAAAAAACAAGGTGGTAATCAAATTTGGACTCCTTTTATTTTCTTGGCACAAATATGAACTCTCCTGAACACAGATAGGAATGGTATGAAATAAAAACAATGGATATTGCAAAAAACATATGAAATAGGATATTCTCGAAGGAAGGATAAAACAGATCATTCTGCAGTGATTATGCACAAAATGATTCAAATGTAGAACTGCCATAACTACCCTACAGTTCTCACATCTGCTTTGTTTGTATGGCTACAGTAGACTCTACCAAGCTCCTTATGATGATTATTTAATTACTTCCTTCAAACAAAATTAAAGTATTTCATTTTTTGGATCAATTCTGGTTGATCACAACACATGCCTTAAACTCAGAGCGGCACGGTGGCGCAGCGGTAGAGTTGCTGCCTTACAGCGAATGCAGCGCCGGAGACTCAGGTTCGATCCTGACTAAGGGGGCCGTCTGTATGGAGTTTGTACGTTCTCCCCGTGACCTGCGTGGGTTTTCTCCGAGATCTTCGGTTTCCTCCCACACTCCAAAGACGTACAGGTATGTAGGTTAATTGGCTGGGCAAATGTAAAACAAAAATTGTCCCTAGCGTGTGTAGGATAGTGTTAATGTGCGGGGATCGCTGGGCGGCGCGGACCCGGTAGGCCGAAGGGCCTGTTTCCGTGCTGTATCTCTAAATCTAAAAAAACTGGTCACTGCTAACTCTGTCTGTCGACTGTCTCAATGATATGTATGAGTCTGGTTAACATGTGTGAGTTGATTACTGCCACTGTCCTTGGGTCTCTCCAAGTGTTTGGCATTGATGGACAAGTCAGTCACCCTGCACAGCTTGTTAGTTTGACAACACATTTTGTGCAGCCAAATGTCATCCTGAATCACGTTTTTAATTATCCAGCACAGTTAAGATGAATAATGAATTCACTTCCACATTTTGAAAGGTATTTGAAGTGATTCCTTGTCTGTTTCAGATTGCAGTTCTTCTGGAGTCAAAGGGGTGGCTAAGTTCGGAAGAAGGGCCGATGGTAAGGAGCAGCTAAAGGATTGATGTATCTAGGGTGTGCTATGAAGGATTTATTGGCTGGAAGCAAGGAAGCCGAGACAGTTCCACTTGTAGGGAATAGCAGAACTAAGGGCCATCAATATGACATGGCTGCTAATAATGCAGAATTCAACAATTTCAGGAGTAACCTGTTAGAATGAATATCAGGTAACACAAGTTATTGTTGCATTGGTTTATTTATGGGAACCTACTCTCAAGTGGGAGAAAGGAATAGAACAGAGAACAGTAAAGCACAGGAATGGGCCTTTCGACCCACAATGTTTGTGTGCCAATGTTGCCAAGTTAAACTGATTGAATCTGCCTTGACATGATCCATATCACTCTATTCCCTGCCTATGCCTATGTGCCTATCTAGGAGCCTCTTGAACACCACTATTGTATCAGCCTCCGCCACCACCCTGGCAGTGTGTTCCAGGCCCCAACTACTTTCTCCATAAACGATCTGCCTCACACATTTCCATTAACCTTGCCCCTCTCACCTTATAGCTATGCCCTCTGACATTTCCACTTTGGGAAAAAAGGTTCTGGCTGTTTAGTGATATGTGAAGAGAAAAAGATTAGTTAAGATATGTGAAGAGAAAAAGATTAGTTAACAGATATGTGAAGAGAAAAAGATTAGTTGAGATATGTGAAGAGAAAAAGAGAAAAAGATTAGTTAAGACAAATGTAGGTCCCTTGCAGTCGGAAACAGGTGAATTGATCATAGGGAACAAGGAGATGGCAGACCAATTGAACAACTACTTTGGTTCTGTCTTCACTAAGGAAGACATAAACAGTCTGCCGGAAATAGCGGGGGACCGGGGGTCTAATGAGATGGAGGAACTGAGGGAAATCCAGGTTAGTCGGGAAGTGGTGTTAGGTAAATTAAATGGATTAAAGGCAGATAAATCCCCAGGGCCAGATAGGCTGCATCCCAGAGTGCTTAAGGAAGTAGCCTCAGAAATAGTGGATGCATTAGTGATAATTTTTCAAAACTCTTTAGATTCTGGAGTAGTTCCTGAGGACTGGAGGGTAGCTAATGTAACCCCACTTTTTAAAAAGGGAGGGAGAGAGAAAACGGGGAATTATAGACCAGTTAGCCTAACATCGGTAGTGGGGAAAATGCTAGAGTCAGTTATTAAAGATGTGATAGCATCACATTTGGAAAGTGGTGAAATCATCGGACAAAGTCAGCATGGATTTATAAAAGGCAAATCATGTCTGACGAATCTTATAGAATTTTTCGAGGATGTAACTAGTAGAGTGGATAAGGGAGAACCAGTCGATGTGTTGTATCTGGAATTTCAGAAGGCCTTCGACAAGGTCCCACATAGGAGATTGGTGTACAAACTTAAAGCACACGGTATTGAGGGTTCAGTGTTGAGGTGGATAGAAAATTGGTTGGCGGACAGGAAGCAAAGAGTAGGAATAAACGGGTCCTTTTCGGAATGGCAGGCAGTGACTAGTGAGGTACGGCAAGTGTATATTAATGATTTGGACGAGGGAATTGAATGCAACATCTCAAAGTTTGCGGATGACACGAAGCTGGGTGGCAGTGTTAGCTGCGAGGAGGATGCTAGGAGGCTGCAGAGCGACTTGGATAGATTGGGCGAGTGGGCAAATGCATGGCAGATGCAATATAATGTGGATAAATGTGAGGTTATCCACTTTGGCGGCAAGAACAGGAAAGCAGAGTATTACCTGAATGGTGACCGATTAGGAGAGGGGAAGATGCAACGTGACCTGGGTGTCATGGTGCACTAGTCATTGAAGGCAAGCGTGCAGGTGCAGCAGGCAGTGAAGAAAGCGAATGGTATGTTGGCATTCATAGCAAGAGGATTTGAGTTTAGGAGCAGGGAGGTTCTACTGCAGTTGTACAGGGCATTGGTGAGACCGCACCTGGAGTATTGTATGCAGTTTTGGTCTCCTAATCTGAGGAAATACGTTCTTGCCTTAGATGGAGTACAGAGAAGGTTCACCAGATTGATCCCTGGGATGGCGGGACTTTCATATGAAGAAAGACTGGATAGACTAGGCTTGTACTCGCTGGAATTTAGAAAACTGAGGGGGGATCTTATAGAAACATATAAAATTCTTAAGGGGTTGGAGAGGCTAGATGCGGGAATTTTGTTCCCGATGTTGGGGGAGTCCAGAACCAGGGGTCACAGCTTAAGGATAAGGGGGAAGTCTTTTAGGACCGAGATGAGAAAACATTTCTTCACACAGAGAGTGGTGAGTCTGTGGAATTCTCTGCCACAGAAGGTAGTTGAGGCCAGTTCATTGGCTATATTTAAGAGGGAGTTAGATGTGGCCCTTGTGGCTAAAGGGATCAGGGGGTATGGGGAGAAGGCAGGTACAGGTTACTGAGCTGGATGATCAGCCATGATCATATTGAATGGCAGTGCAGGCTCGAAGGGCCGAATGGCCTACTCCTGCACCTATTTTCTATGTTTCTATGTTTCTATGTTAGTACCCTCTCAATGCCTCCCATAATTATATATACTGCTATCAAGTCTCCCCTCGACTTCTTGACATTCCAGACAAAAAAAAAACAAGTTTGTCCAAACTCTCCCTGTAGCTGCATTCAGACTGCATTCTGGTAATCCTCCTCTGCACCCTCTCTGCAAGTCCTCCACATCTTTCCAGTAATGGGGTGTCCAGAACTGCACACAATACTCCAAATGCAGCATAACCAAAGTCTTATAGAAGGAAATGCTGCTGGGATGAAATGAAGAAGGGTGGGAGAAGATTCAGGTGGAACATACCAGCACACTGAACAGAATTGGCATGGACTGAACATATAGTTCATATGCTGTAATTTCTATGTAGTGCGACAATGTTGTTACAACATTTACAGTCATAGATTAAATGGAAGTACAAAACTACCGAACTTAATAATTTTAATTTAATATAAAATTGTTACAACCTTTATTCCGATGAATGGCTACTGAGACATTGTGTTTGTTTCACTTTTCACAGATGCTGTACGATCCTATCGAAACGGGGATCTTATAGAAAGGTATAAGATTATTAAGGGGTTGGACACATTAGAGGCAGGAAACATGTTCCCAATGTTGGGGGAGTCCAGAACAAGGGGCCACAGTTTAAGAATAAGGGGTAGGCCATTTAGAACGGAGATGAGGAAAAACTTTTTCAGTCAGAGAGTTGTGAATCTGTGGAATTCTCTGCCTCAGAAGGCAGTGGAGGCCAATTCTCTGAATGCATTCAAGAGAGAGCTAGATAGAGCTCTTAAGGATAGCGGAGTCAGGGGGTATGGGGAGAAGGCAGGAATGGGGTACTGATTGAGAATGATCAGCCATGATCACATTGAATGGCGGCGCTGGATCGAAGGGCTGAATGGCCTCCTCCTGCACCTATTGTCTATTGTCTATTGTCTATCCTTTGAGCATTTCCACTCTTTTCTGGTTTTACTTCAGATTGCCAGCTTCATTTTCTTTATCTTTGTGGCAAACATCGCTTTGCTGATCATGTATAGCTACAAACTGAAAATAAAATCCTGGCGACATGCAGATTCATTGGCAAAATACTAAAAATAATTTTAGAACATCTCTGTGTTTATAAATTAACAAAATAAATTTCGGAGTATCACAATTTGTTTGATGAATCTGCAATCACGCATTATAATCACTCCACTCTTTTAAATCGTTACTCCTACAGCTGTACACTGTCAATGGCTTGATTGTGATCATGTATTGTCTTTCCGCTGACTGGTTAGCATGCAACGAAAGCTTTTCACTGTACCTCGGTACATGTGACAATAAACTAAGCTAACTGACTAAAAGTTCTGTAAATATTCTACTACTGATATATTGATTCAATATAGGTAGGATAATTAGCCACTGGGAATAAAAAATTACATCATTTTGTTCATTTCAAAATTATATAACCATTCAATTTCTTTTAATAAAGTTGCATGAATTATTTTGGGTGTTTTCTGCCAAATATGTTTCAATTTTTACTTTCCCTCTGGGGTTACTTTTGATGGTCTTTAATCCTCTCTTTATTTCCTTTCAAGTAGATAATCTCATTAGGATCTTTTTTATTCTTTATACAGAGAAGAAGGTTTTTTTTAACTTTACTGGTTATACCATATAGTTCAAACTGAAACCTTATTTTAAGAATTCAAAAATTTAATTAAGTTTTAGGGATAGACTGTTGGGGAAGGATATGTGGGTGATGGAAGTAGTCAAATACTTTCTGTCAAACCTGCTCATATTAGCTTTAGGATGATATTTGCTGCTGGCCACACTTTCTGTTAAGAGCAGAAAGGTTGACTGTGACCAAGTAGTAATGATGTTCCCATCTATTATTTCATGATTCATCAAGAACAGTTCCGATGGAGATTAGTCATGGTCATAGAGTGATACAGTGTGGAAACAGGCCCTTCTGGGCAACTTGCCCACACCGGCCAACGTGTCCCAGCTACACTAGTCCAACCTGTCCACGTTTGGTCTATATCCCTCCAAACCTGTCCTATCCATGTACCTGTCTAACTGGTTTTTGAACATTGGGATAGTCCCTACTTCCTCTGGCAGCTTGTTCCATACATCCACCACCCTTTATGTGAAAACGTTACCTCTCAGATTCCTATTAAATCTTTTCCCCTTCACCTTAAACCTCTGTCCTCTGGCCCTCGAGTGTAGTTGGCCCCTGGGAGGACCATCACCTGCAGATTCTCCTCTAATTTGCACCCAAAACGTCACCCATTCCTTCTCTCCAGAGATGCTGCCTGTCCCGCTGAGTTACTCCAGCATTTTGTATCTATCTTTGGTGTAAAGCAGCATCTGCAGTTTCTTCCTACACACTTATGTTAGTTGTTAGACAACCCTCACATAGAAAGCAAAGTCAAAATGACTACACTGCTCCCAGAGTGCAAGTCAGCCACTCTCAGAAAGCTTTAATCCTGATAGTTGCTGGCTGGTGCTGCTGGGATATATCACACAAGACCCTGCTGGGTTGCAGAAGTCAAGAAATGCTCTTTCAGAAAAGTGGGGAACCATCTATTCACACCTTGTAGGGCATTTGGCTTTGAGCAAAGTAGCTGGCCTTTATAGAAAATAGACACAAAATGCTGGAGTAACTCAGTGTGACAGACAGCATCTCTGGAGAGAAGGAATGGGTGATGTTTTGGGTCAAGACGTTTCTTCAGACTGAGAGTCAGGGGAAAGGGAGACTGGAGATATGGAAGGGTAAGGTGTGAAAATGGCAGTTCAAAACAGACTTTGATCAAGGAAATGTAGAATGGTTCATTGTTAGTTATGGGGAAGGTGATAACAAGATATACAAATGGTAAAATGAATCAGGAGGACAGTGAAACTAGTTGGTGAATTAGGGTGGGGGGCGGGGGAAGGAAAGAGAGGGAAAACAAGGGTTACTTGAAGTTAGAGAAATCAAGATTATACCGCTGGGTTGTAAACTGTGCAAGCGAAATATCTCCATATCTCTAGACTTGTTCATCAGCTTAGCTTCTCTTTTTATGGGTACCACCTGACATGGTATTTCCAGCATTTTGCAGCTGTTTGATTTTAATATTGAGGATGAATCTACCTGGCAGTGGATTCCAGTCGAGGTTGGTCTGCTTAGGGTTATTTGGTAGCACTCTGCCTTTGACAGCAAGAGAGATGTGCCTGACCCTTCAAATTATAGTTTGTTTTGAGCCTTCAGCATTATCAAAGCTGAATGTATCTTTATTCCTGCGCTCATCTATCACTTAAGTCACGGTTATGTGATCAACTCCATAATGAATAGATGATTGACACAAAATGCTGGAGTAACTCAGTGGGACAGGCAGCATCTCTGGAGAGAAGGAATGGGTGGGGTTTTGGGTTGAGACCCTTCTTCAGACTCGACCCAAAACATTACCCATTCCTTCTCTCCAGAGATGCTGCCTGTCCTGTTGAGTTACTCCAGTTTTTTTGTGTCCATCTTTGGTTTAAATCAGCATCTGCAGTTCCTTCCTACACATAATGAATAGATGTTGGCTTTCTCAAATTTTAGGTGCATTAATTAATTCTTCTTCAATCTTGCAATGCAATTTGTTGAGCCCTTTCATCCAGAGTTAGTTTTTGTTCTATGTTATATTGTACAGCTGATCTGAACTGGAATCATTTCATATTTGACCTCAGATCTGCATCATAATTGGAAAGAATCAATGGAAAAAACATGCTCAGTGGAAATTATATCAACAGCTTAAATTCATCTGGTATTAGCTCAGATTATTCAATGCACATTTAAGGCAGTCAGATTCCCAGCAAATCAGTCCTAAGAAATAGCTTACATTCTGTAGCCTTGAACAGTGCAAGACAAAGATCTGTGATTTGAGCCATTCTCAACAAAGACTTTGTACTTGTTCTGAAAATAAGAAATATTTCCATGCTTAACAACACATTTCTATTCAAGATGAAACTAGTGAGGTCACCATAACAATTGACCAAACTCAACAAGGAAAATAAAATTAATTCAATCACCCACTCTAAAAGATAAGTGCTTTCCAGCTCTTTTTAAGTTTCCAAAATTTGATTTGCTGGTGGACGTACATTGATTAGTGATTATGAATCCAAATCTCAAGGTAATCATGAGGGGGTGAGGGAGGGGAGGGGGGGTTGGGGAAAGGAGGGGGAGTGAGGGAGGGAGGGGGTGGGGGAGTTAGGGAGGTGGAGGAGGGGAGGGGGGAGGGAGGGGGGGAGGGGGGACGGAGGGGGAGGGGGGGAGGGGAGGGAGGGGGGAGGGGGGAGGGGGCAGAGGGGAGGGGGGAGTGGGGGAGGGAGGGGGAGGAGAGGAGGGGATGGAGAGGGGAGGGGGGAGTGGAGTGGGGGAGGAGGGAGTGGGGAGGAGAGAGTGCTGCACCAATGCAGGAGAGACAACCCTAGGAGGGAGGGGGGAGAGGGAGAGGGAGAGGGGGAGGGGGAGGGGGAGAGGGAGGGAGATGGGGATGGGGGGAGGGGGAAGGAAGGGAGGGAGGGGGGGGTGAGGGGCGAGGGTGGGGGAGGGTGGCGAGGAGGGAGGGGAGGGAGGGAGGGGGGGAGAAGGGAGAGGGGAGGGGGAGAGGGGAGGTGGAGAGGGGAGGGGCAGTGGGGGAGGAGAGGGTGCTGCACCAATGCAGGAGTGGTTTGGGCCCAACAGGTCCACTTGGTCTAGTTTTACATAAAATTAGATGATATAGAAGGAAAAACAGAGCAACTTTAATCAGGCCTGTAATTACACGATACATACTCAAGTCAATAAGCAGTGCAAATGAAATGTCCTTTACCATAAATGATTAAATTGAAGGGAATGAGGAAGAGGGAACGATGAACATTAAATATTAACATTCTTTGCCTCGAGATAATAGGAGTGTGCATGGTACATGCATATATCAAATGTCAATGCATGAATTGATTTAACTATTAATAATACATGGCGCACTATAATGGCGGCCAAATTCTTTTAGCAGAGAATATGATCATTTAATTTTCATAAACACAAAAGCACAAATCATTCCAGTCATCCCCGTACTATAAGTAATAGATTTGCCCTGTTCATTAGTGCTTGTGGTGTTTAAAAAGAGTTATAAAGTCTGTCTGAAGAAGGGTCTCGACCCGAAAAGTCACCCAATCCTTCTCTCCTGAGATGCTACCTGACCTGCTGAGCTACTCCAGCATTTTGTGAATAAATACCTTTGACAGTGTTATAAAGAATGAGTTTAGAATGACCTGGTCAGAAACTATTTAAAGAGTATGCAGCTGAATATACCCTTGATATTTAAGGTGTAGGTGTTTCGACTTAGGGTGCAAGTTAAATCAGGAGATAAAATTGGCGTGTCAAAAATGTAATGCTACGGTGGTTATGGGAGATTTCAACATGCAGGTAGACTGGGAAAATCAGGTTGGAAATGGACCCCAGGAAAGAGAGTTTGTAGAGTGCCTTCGAGATGGATTCTTAGAACAGCTTGTACTGGAGCCTACCAGGGAGAAGGCAATTCTGGATTTAGTGTTGTGTAATGATCCTGATCTGGTAAGGGGACTAGAGGTAAAAGAGCCATTAGGAGGCAGTGATCACAACATGATAAGTTTTACTCTGCAAATGGAAAGGCAGAAGGGAAAATCGGAAGTGTCGGTATTGCAGTATAGCAAAGGGGATTACAGAGGCATGAGGCGGGAGCTGGCCAAAATTGATTGGAAGGAGGCCCTAGCAGGGAAGACGGTAGAACAGCAATGGCAGGTATTCCTGGGAATAATGCAGAGGTTGCAGGATCAATTTATTCCAAAGAGGTGGAAAGACTCTAAGGGGAGTAAGAGACACCTGTGGCTGACAAGGGAAGTCAGGGACAGCATAAAAATTAAGGAGAGGAAGTATAACATAGCAAAGAAGAGTGGGAAGACAGAGGATTGGGACTCTTTTAAAGAGCAACAAAAGTTAACTAAAAAGGCAATACGAGGAGAAAAGATGAGGTACGAGGGTAAACTAGCCAATAATATAAAGGAGGATAGCAAAAGTTTTTTTAGGTACGTGAAGAGGAAAAAAATAGTCAAGGCAAATGTGGGTCCCTTGAAGACAGAAGCAGGGGAATTTATTATGGGGAACAAAGAAATGGCAGACGAGTTAAACCGTTACTTTGGATCTGTCTTCACTGAGGAAGATACACACAATCTCCCAAATGTTCTAGGGGCTGGAGAACCTAGGGTGATGGAGGAACTGAAGGAAATCCACATTAGGCAGGAAATGGTTTTGGGTAGACTGATGGGACTGAAGGCTGATAAATCCCCAGGGCCTGATGGTCTGCATCCCAGAGTACTTAAGGAGGTGGCTCTAGAAATAGTGGAAGCATTGGAGATCATTTTTCAATGTTCTATAGATTCAGGATCAGTTCCTGTGGATTGGAGAATAGCAAATGTTATCCCACTTTTTAAGAAAGGAGGGAGAGAGAAAACGGGTAATTATAGACCAGTTAGTCTGACATCAGTGGTGGGGAAAATGCTGGAGTCAATTATAAAAGACGAAATTGCTGAGCATTTGGATAGCAGTAACGGGATCGTTCCGAGTCAGCATGGATTTACGAAGGGGAAATCATGCTTGACAAATCTACTGGAATTTTTTGAGGATGTAACTAGGAAAATTGACAAGGGAGAGTCAGTGGATGTGGTGTACCTCGACTTTCAGAAAGCCTTCGACAAGGTCCCACATAGGAGATTAGTGGGCAAAATTAGGGCACATGGTATTGGGGGTAGGGTACTGACATGGATAGAAAATTGGTTAACAGACAGAAAGCAAAGAGTGGGGATAAATGGGTCCCTTTCGGAATGGCAGGCAGTGACCAGTGGGGTACCGCAAGGTTCGGTGCTGGGACCCCAGCTATTTACGATATACATTAATGACTTAGACGAAGGGATTAAAAGTACCATTAGCAAATTTGCAGATGATACTAAGTTGGGGGGTAGTGTGAATTGTGAGGAAGATGCAATAAGGCTGCAGGGTGACCTGGACAGGTTGTGTGAGTGGGCGGATACATGGCAGATGCAGTTTAATGTAGATAAGTGTGAGGTTATTCACTTTGGAAGTAAGAATAGAAAGGCAGATTATTATCTGAATGGTGTCAAGTTAGGAGGAGGGGGAGTTCAACGAGATCTGGGTGTCCTAGTGCATCAGTCAATGAAAGGAAGCATGCAGGTTCAGCAGGCAGTGAAGAAAGCCAATGGAATGTTGGCCTTCGTAACAAGAGGAGTTGAGTATAGGAGCAAAGAGGTCCTTCTACAGTTGTACCGGGCCCTGGTGAGACCGCACCTGGAGTACTGTGTGCAGTTTTGGTCTCCAAATTTGAGGAAGGATATTCTTGCTATGGAGGGCGTGCAGCGTAGGTTCACTAGATTAATTCCCGGAATGGCGGGACTGTCGTATGTTGAAAGGCTGGAGCGATTGGGCTTGTATACACTGGAATTTAGAAGGATGAGGGGGGATCTTATTGAAACATATAAGATAATTAGGGGATTGGACACATTAGAGGCAGATAACATGTTCCCAATGTTGGGGGAGTCCAGAACAAGGGGCCACAGTTTGAGAATAAGGGGTAGGCCATTTAGAACGGAGATGAGGAAGAACTTTTTCAGTCAGAGGGTGGTGAAGGTGTGGAATTCTCTGCCTCAGAAGGCAGTGGAGGCCAGTTCGTTGGATGCTTTCAAGAGAGAGCTGGATAGAGCTCTTAAGGATAGCGGAGTGAGGGGGTATGGGGAGAAGGCAGGAACGGGGTACTGATTGATAGTGATCAGCCATGATCGCATTGAATGGCGGTGCTGGCTCGAAGGGCTGAATGGCCTACTCCTGCACCTATTGTCTATTGTCTATTGTCTATTGTTTCCAAATTCAATGTAAAAGTCGGCAGGACACATCAATTCCTGGCAGAGGATATTAAGAGATATTTTATAATTCCAGTATTAGAAATGAAGTAAATAGTTAAAGCAATTGAAATCTTAAGTTTAAAAATGAGTTAACTAAAACACTAATAAGTAATCAAAACCATTAAGGTAGAACAAAATAATGGATAAAAATAACTTACCTTCTTCCTTGCTGCCTCCACAAGGGTAGAGAGGGTTCCAGGTGCGAGGCTTTCTGCTCTTGAAGACTTTGCAACTTGTAGTGCATCCCGTGAGAAATGATCCTGTGGGGTCTTGGAGAGAATCTTTTGGTAGTTGACCTGTTCAAGTCAAGTCAAGTTTATTTGTCACATACACATACAGGATGTGCAGTGAAATGAAAGTGGCAATGCCTGCGGATTGTGCACAAAAAAGAATTACAGTTACAGCATATAAATAAAGTTAATAAGTTACTATAGTGTAGACGAAAATTTAGTCTCTGGAGTTATAAAAGTTGACAGTCCTGATGGCCTGTGGGAAGAAACTCCGTCTCATCCTCTCCGTTTTCACAGCGTGACAGCGGAGGCGTTTGCCTGATCGTAGCATCTGGAACAGTCCGTTACTGGGGTGGCAGGGGTCCCTCATAATCTTACTTGCTCTGGATCCGCACCTCCTGATGTATAGGTCCTGCAGGGGGACGAGTGTAGTTCCCATGGTGCGTTCAGCCGAACGCACTATTCTCTGCTGGGCCATCCTGTCCTGGGCAAGCTGTTCTATTGTGGAAAGTGTAAGCTTGCTAACAAGCAAGCTTGTTGCTTGCTAACAAGCAAGCTGTTCTATTGTGGAAATTGTAAACTGCCTGAAATTTCTTGGTCACCCATCCAGGGTAATGAAGAGTTTTCAATCAAAAGCCTTAACGTGTTTGCAAGTGATAGAAAGGTTTTGGAGAGTCAAGAGATGAACCATTCACCATAGGATTCCCAGCCTTGGAACTGTTCTTGTAACAACAGCACTTATGCGAGTTGCTCTGCTACATACCCAGTCACTGGTAATCTAGAGGATCTTGGTGGTAGAACATTGGGCAAGAGTAACACCACTAAATGTCCTTGTGGATTCTCTCATGTTGCAGACTATTGTGTGACCTGATCATGTTGTTGATATTAACCAACATGTATCAACCCAAAACCTGCAAGATAAAGCATATTATTTCAAATGAGGATGCACTGCATCATAATCTGATGTGATTTAGGGGGAACTGAACCATGCACTAACCAGTCAAAACCCTCCTAATGACGTAATACAGAGCGAAGGTTATTGATGAACGAGCTAAAGATAGTTGACTCCCAGATAAACTGGTCCCTCAGTCCTCATCTTTGCAATGCAGCTTTCTTCATGAGTATGTCAGGTTTGGTTTAGTCAGGTGATAAAATAAGATGTGTTATTAGATAATTTCAGTCTGTTAGAGAAATATGCATTTGGGATTCTGAAAAGTTGTGTGTGTTTGTGTGTGTAAGTTATAGCTAAAATGATCACTCCTGTTTTCAGTTACTTTAAAATACCTCTTCCCCTACTGTTCTCACCAAGAAAGTCGAGAATATTTAATTGTCATATGCACCCAGAATGGAACAATCAAATTACTACTTGCCACAGCTTCCACAGGCAGATTAACACAACAACACAACAAATACTTCAACTAACCTGGTGGCTCAGCACTTTAACTCCCCCTCCCACTCCCAGTCTGACCTTTCTGTCATGGACCTCCTCCATTGTCATAGTGAGGCCCAGCACAAATTGGAGGAACAACATCACATATTTCGCTTGGGCAGTTTACACCCCAACGGTATGAACATTGACTTCTCCAACTTCAGATAGTTCCTCTGTCCCTCTCTTTACCCTCCCCTCCCCAGTTCTCCCACTGTCTTCCTGTCTCCTACTACATCCTATCTTTGTCCCACCCCCTCCCCTGACATCAGTCTGAAGAAGGGTCTCGACCCGAAACGTCACCCATTCCTTCTCTCCTGAGATGCTGCCTGACCCGCTGAGTTATTCCAGCATTTTGTGTCTATCTTCATAACACAATCAATGATCAGTTATACTTTTTAATTTCCTTCTATGCTCCGTGAGATTCCAAGTAATTTCCATCTAATTCTCAAAAATTGTGGAAGAAGTTTTCACAAGATGAGATGGCAATAGACAATAGACAATAGACAAGATGAGTGGAGGAACAGCTCCTGTTTAAACAGAATAGATGATAATGGTTTTATATCTGTTTGTTATTTGCTTTATTTGCTCGCCTCAGCAAAATGAAAATCTTCATTTTCCAGTTATGACAAAGTTTTGTGTTTAAGCGAGAGTTTCAAGCTCTCACTTAAACAGTCAAAGGAACTGTGTCCATCTTTCCAATGTTTCATGGTTATTTTAAAATGCTTCCTGCTGAAATAACCTTTTTTCTGGTTGGGAAGAATATTTTATGGTTAAATGAAATTGTAATTTTAGTTTTTATATTTTTACAAAATATAAAATATGGGGCCTGGCAAGCATTGCCAGGGATGGTTATGGTGAAGGCAGATATAATAGTGGCTTTTAAGAGGATTTTAGATAGGCACGTGGAAGTGCAGGGAATAGAAGGACATGGATCATGTACAGGCAGATGAGATCAGTTTAACAAGACATCATGTCTGGCACAAACATTGTGGGCCGAAGGGCCTGTTCCTGTGCTGTACTGTTCTATGTAAGTGCAGCATCAGATAGATGCCTGGTACCTAACTCTCATTGATGTCTTAAAAAAATGATGAAGGGCATATATAATGGAGTGAAGACGTTTCCACTGATCGGGAAGATGCACTTAACCGGAGATCGGACACACAAATGGAGTCGAGGGTTATTCTGATGGATATGGATCAGAAAAGTCAAGATGAGACCTGAAATGAAGTGTAACTTGATTGGGCGGAATGGTCTGTTTCACTTCTGTATGTCATATATGTTTGCAGGTTAAAAAATAAAAATACAAATATAGCACGGTAATGTTTGTACAATCATAATGGCCTTCTCTATTAAAAAATGTTGGTTATGAATAGACAACAGACAATAGACAATAGGTGCAGGAGGAGGCCATTCGGCCCTTCGAGCCAGCACCGCCATTCAATGTGATCATGGCTGATCATTCTCAATCAGTACCCCGTTCCTGCCTTCTCCCCATACCCCCTGACTTCGCTATCCTTAAGAGCTCTATCTAGCTCTCTCTTGAATGCATTCAGAGAATTGGCCTCCACTGCCTTCTGAGGCAGAGAATTCCACAGATTCACAACTCTCTGACTGAATTTTTTTTACCTCATCTCAGTTCTAAATGGCCTACCCCTTATTCTTAAACTGTGGCCCCTTGTTCTGGACTCCCCCAACATTGGGAACATGTTTCCTGCCTCTAACGTGTCCAACCCCTTAATAATCTTATACGTTTCGATAAGATCTCCTCTCATCCTTCTAAATTCCAGTGTATACAAGCCTAGTCGCTCCAGTCTTTCAACATATGACAGTCCCGCCATTCTGGGAATTAACCTAGTAAACCTAAGCTCACGCCCTCAATAGCAAGAATATCCTTTCTTCACTGCCTGCTGTACCTGCATGCTTCCTTTCAGTGACTGATGCACTAGGACACCCAGATCTCGTTGTACGGCCCCTTTTCCTAACTTGACACCATTCAAATAATACTCTGCCGTTCCTATTCTTACCACCAAAGTGGATAACCTCACACTTATCCACATTAAACAAGGGGCCACAGTTTGAGAATAAGGGGTAGGCCATTTAGAACGGAGATGAGGAAGAACTTTTTCAGTCAGAGGGTGGTGAAGGTGTGGAATTCTCTGCCTCAGAAGGCAGTGGAGGCCAGTTCATTGGATGCTTTCAAGAGAGAGCTGGATAGAGCTCTTAAGGATAGCGGAGTGAGGGGGTATGGGGAGAAGGCAGGAACGGGGTACTGATTGAGAGTGATCAGCCATGATCGCATTGAATGGCGGTGCTGGCTCGAAGGGCTGAATGGCCTCCTCCTGCACCTATTGTCTATTGTCTATTGTCTATTGTCTAAACTGCATCTGCCATGCATCCGCCCACTCACACAACCTGTCCAAGTCACCCTGCAACCTCATAGCATCTTCCTCACAGTTCACACTACCACCCAGCTTTGTATCAACTGCAAATTTGCTAATGGTACTTTTAATCCCTTCATCCAAGTCATTAATGTATATTGTAAATAGCTGCGGTCCCAGCACCGAGCCTTGCGGTACCCCACTAGTTACTGCCTGCCATTCTGAAAGGGACCCATTTATCCCCACTCTTTGCTTTCTGTCTGTCAACCAATTTTGTCAGTACCCTACCTCCAATACCATGTGCTCTAATTTTGCCCACTAATCTCCTATGTGGAACCTTGTCAAAGGCTTTCTGAAAGTCAAGGTAAACCACATCCACCGGCTCTCCCCTGTCAATTTTCCTAGTTATATCCTCAAAGAATTCCAGAAGATTTGTCAAGCATGATTTTCCCTTCGTAAATCCATGCTGACTCGGAACAATCCTGTTACTACTATCCAAATGCTCCGCAATTTCGTCTTTTATAATTGACTCCAGCATCTTCCCCATCACTGATGTCAGACTAACTGAATGTCGTGTTCATCCAGAAATTGTAGGAAGATTTATTTTGATCAAGTTGGTTACATCATTTTATCCATAGTCAGAAAGTTACTTCTACAACATTTATGAAGATTTACTTAATTTGATTCAATTGCACAAAATTGAGAGAAACCTGATAAATATTGTTGCAAAATGTTTCTTAAATTTTTGTCATTAGATTAAATGAGTTCAAGATTTCCAGATTTCTTTTACATTTGAACTGCATTGAATGATGGCAAACTTAGCGTTGTGGAAATAAAAGCTGGCTGGATCTTGCAGCTGGATACATTACAAACCACAGGGCTCTGCTTTGATACCAGGACTTGCCTCCAGCAAATGAATGTCTACACATAGATGATTAGTCATTTTGGCAGAATTAATGCTAAAAATGTGATATAATGATCATACCCAATTCATTCAAAGCTTTATGTGAAAAAGAAAATGATCTACTCGAGAAATGGCACATTGGATGCCACTTAATTCTATTGGTATGATTGTTAACAAAGATTTTTGCAAGTTCAATTATCATAACACTGTTTAAAAATCCAGCTAAATATCATTCACAAATGTAGTAAAACACAGCTGACTTTGTCATAGTTTAAAAGTCTCATGCTGTACAACAAGTACCCAAAGGTTGGAATTTACTCAATTTCCAAGTAAACATTAATTACAATTAATGACATTATGTTTTGACATTTATTTCTTGACATTGACTATTATTTCCCTATTTGTAACTGGAGATCCGGTCCTACTGCAAGAAATGTATGTAGGAAAGTAAGATTCTGTGCCTACTGTCATATATTAGATTTGGAAAATCCACAGATAGCCTTGCAAAGATGGAAAAAACACAGCAAAGCCTAAATCATAGTAGCTAAATAAGGAATCCTCTGCTGTCGGGAATTGCTTACCTTCAAGGTTGAAATACATTTTTGGACTTATAGGGAAATCAAAAGGTTTAGAAATTGGACAGGAAAATGGAGTTGATGCCAAGAATCTGATCAGTCATAATCTTACGGAATGGCTTGAGAAGCCACATTATTTAATTGCCCCTATGCCTTAAACTGTTAAAAATGAACTGGAAATGTAAGGGGATAAAAAGCAGCAATTACAAGAAGTCTGAGAAAAATCGCTTGCATGTGGATAAAATGAATAATGTCTTAAAAAAGATGATATAATTCAAGTGAGGTATTGAACCCGAAAGACGAGCTTTAAATTGCTGATATATTCAAGTCTTAAGCAGATACATTATAAACCAGAACTGGGAATAGAATGAGCAATCTTTAGCAAAGGAAACTGTGGCCATGTACAAGATGGAACAATTTTACTAATGTATACAAGACAACGATTTTTATTTTTGTGACATTTTTAACATTAACAAAATTGTTAAAAGAAGCTTTGATGGGAATGCCGCAGGCAGAAAAATGACATTGAACCACATTTTGGGGAAGGTGACCAAAATATCGGTGAATGTTAAGTTTTCGGAGGCATCTTAAAGAAGGAGAAGGAGATAGCGAGATAGAAAGTTTCATGGAGTAATTCCAAAGCTCGAAGCCTTGGTAATTGAAAGTACAGGAGGAATAATTAAATTTGAGAACGTGCAACTGGTCAGAATTAGAGGAATGTTAAACCTACATGAAATGAATATCTTTGGGACAATAATTCAAATTTTCTCACCAAGAACAAATGCAAATGCCTCTCACAGAAACAGCAGTACCATTTGCTACTTGCATGTTGGTGGAGAAGAGAAATTCAATCTAAATAGATTTTTCTCAAACGTACAGGCGTGATGTTCGACTCAATCAATGATGAGAAAAACAAAAGCTTTTCAGGCAAGTTCGCATGAAGTAGAACTTCAAGACAATGTTGCGATTTTTCTCTAAGATGACATCTGTATATATTTGAGAAAAATAACATTGCCAACTCCAAAGACTGGTTAAGTGAGCCTTATTAGATCCTTGTGCAAAACCAATAAGCTATGGGAAACTGATTATAAGCTGAGCTTGGAAATCAGACAGGAATGATTTCCCGGACACAAAAATTTTAAAGTCATACTTCAATCGACTTTCTTTGGAGTTTTGAATCTTTAATCCCATTTTACCTATCACAGTCATTGTATAAAGCAGAAATGCACTGACATCCCAAGCACTTGGGATCACTACAATATCACTGCCAGTATAATTTTGGGGTGCACAATTTGAATAAACCAGACCATATATTATCAGGTGCATTCAACATCCACTCCTTACTCCCAGTAGAAAGAAGTCCATCACATTTCAGAAGGCTGCGGTGGAACAATTCCCAGCCTTTGTGAATCCCACATGATTGCACAGGGAATCAGCGTTCCACCAGACAAAAGTCTTACTCTCTGGTCAGCTGTTCAATGTGGCCATAACACATTGAAACTGAAACTGAAAATGAAAATGAACATTAAACTGAAAATGTCATTGTTGAAGGCAACGTATAGGCTATTTCAATAGACAATAGACAATAGGTGCAGGAGTAGGCCATTCGGCCCATCGAGCCAGCACCGCCATTCAATGTGATCATGGCTGATCATTCTCATTCAGTACCCCCTTCCTGCTTTCTCCCCATACCCCCTGACTCCGCTATCCTTAAGAGCTCTATCTAGCTCTCTCTTGAATGTATTCAGAGAATTGGCCTCCACTGCCCTCTGAGGCAGAGAATTCCACAGATTCACAACTCTCTGACTAAAAAAGTTTTTCCTCATCTCATTTCCACTTCTCATGGTTTCTATTTAGTTTTAGTTTAGTTTAGTTTAGTTAGTTTAGTTTACTTTAGAGGTACAGTGTGGAAACAGGCTCTTTGGCCCACTGGGGCCAGCAATCCATGGACACTAACACTATCCTACACACTCTAGGGACAATTTACAATTTTACTAGCCAATTAGCCTACAAACCTGTACGTCTTTGGAGTGTGGGAGGAAACCAGAGCACCTGGAGAAAACCCACACAGGTTTCGGGGAGAACGTACAAACTCCATACAGATAGCACCCATAGTCAGGATCGAACCAGGGTCTCTGGTGCTGTAAGGCAGCAGCTCTACCACTGCACCACCTTGTCACCCATAAGATACAGTATGCCACCCACATGTTTGGTTTGAAAGCACAAAGCCTGCACATAAACATCTGAAGACACGTTTAATGTAGTGGAAAAGCAATGATTTTCTTTCATTTTCATTTGTTGCCATTTTCATAATATTAATCTATGTTACTTAGTTTCTGTATGATTCTCCATGGTACTAGAGATTATTTTTTTCTTACAACAAGTGGTATAGAATTTTCTTGTGGGATATGGGTTGTGCCAAAAATTCTTTGTTCATAATGAAACTCTGCAATGAATTAGGAGACTAAGTACTAACCAACCGCAAACTCAAACCCACACCTTGTCCAATTAAAACATCACGTTGGCAGGATCCTATTAACAACCATAAGAAACACACTGTCTACTAATAGGAAGGAGTCTGCAATTATTGGTCTTTATGTTTTAGATATGCACATAAAGGAACAGAAATGTTGCCATGAGAAAGTGCCTGTTTAATAGCTGTTTTAGCTGTTTGCTTTGTGGTATTATTTGAAGAAACACTTGACTTCATAGTTTGATATCTGACTGATGATAGTATGTGACTCTATGCATGTTGACTACCACTTTTAAAATTGTTTTTTGATTTTGACAATTATTCCCATGAATGTGCGTAATTATAATAGAGGTATAATATTATAGAATATGCTTATAAGAGAGGTACTTTTGTAATCAGAGACTCTGCAGAGTGCCACATTTTCACAGATTTGGGGATGAGAGTCCACAGATGGATTTCCTTTGACCATTGCTTTTGCCTGGAGCATCAAATGCCCTCACATTCTTTATCGTTGTGTTTCCATTTTCTTCCAGTCCCTCTAACTTTAATTCATACATACTCATGTGGCACTGCTGAGACCTACTTGATGTAATAATTTCTCACATATAACTGCATATAACTGCAGATTGGGAAAGCTCAAAAATCAACAAGATTTTTTTCACTGTTCTTGCACTGCAGTCATTAGCAAGTGGAAATCCACTTCTAATGACTGTAAAAACCAAACCCTCCGTAATGGGTAAATCCAATAAACTAGCCAGTGACTCAGATTCACTGAGAATTTCCGTGATTTCATAACAATGGTTTAAACACAAAGAGCACAGAAACCAAAGGAACCAAATAGTTTACGGAAATCAAACAAGAGCTCTTGATGAATCTGACCTTCAAATTCCTACAGTCATGAAGCCAATAAGAAAAGAATGACTGATGATGGTATCATGGCAGAGAATATTATTTGCAAGAACATTCTTAAAATCATTCATCCATTTTAATGGAGTTCTAACAAATAATCAATGACATCAGTTCCCTGATATCAAGTGAGACATCCTATACTCGCAACAAAATTAATTATATCCCAAGAATCGTAGTTGCTGATCTCTTTGACAGCTCTCCATCTTCCATTGCACAAAGACTAGACTACATTCAAAACTCTCTACTTACATCCTAACTTGCACCAAGTTCTGTTCACCTTCTGGCTCTCTGCTCAGTGGTGTCATTTAGTTTCCAGCCCAGCATAACCTTCATTTTAAAGTTCTTATCCCCGTCTTCAAATCCTATCATTGCATTACCCCTCCATATCGCTGCAGCTTCATATGATCAGAAGAACATAGGAGGAGGAATAGCTTAAATGGGCCTTCCAGTCTGTTCACCATTCACTGGGATGATGGTTGATCCTATCTAAACACCTGTCTATCACACTGTTCTTATATCATTTGATTCTCTCAATTTTCAGAAATCCATCAGTCACTGTTTGGTTAACAAACTCAACGACTGAGTCCTCAATTATTCACAATCCCCACACCCTTTGTATGAGCGAATTTCAGAGATTCGCTGCCTAATGCATGAAGAAATGTCTCCTTAAGTCAATCCTTAAATGGGCTGCCTCTTATTCCGAGATTGTGAGTCCTATACTCACATTGTTTTCGGAAAATCCAAATTCAAATACATCCATTGGTTTTCCCCTCATCTATTCAACTTGTCACAGTCTCAAAGATTTACAGAAGATTAATCAAACACAATTCCCCATTCATAAATCCATGTTGACTCTGCGCTATCCTAATATTCTTTTCTTGCTGGACAACAAAATGCTGGAGTATTCACAAAATGCTGGAGTAACTCAACAGGTCAGGCAGCATCTCGGGAGAGAAGGAATGGGTGACATTTCCTTCTCCTCCTTTCCTTCTCTCCCGAGATACTGCCTGACCTGCTGAGTTACTCCAGCATTTTGTGAATAAATCGATTTGTACCAGCATCTGCAGTTATTTTCTTATAAAATGCTGGAGTAACTCAGCGGGACAAGCAGTATCTCTGGAGAGAAGGAATGGGTGACATTTCGGGTCGAGACCCTTCTTCACTCCAGAGATGCTGCCTGTCCCACTGAGTTACTCCAGCATTTTGTGTCTGCCTTCGATTTAAACCAGCATCTACAGTACTTTCCTACACGTTCTTTTCTTGGTGTTCTGTTACTGCATCCTCCATGATAAGTTTCAGCATTTGCTCTACTCCCTACATTAGACTCACAGGTTGGGAGGCTCCTATTTTCTCTCTCTCTTCTTTCTTAAATTATGTCATTATATACACCAGCCTCCAATCCACAAGAACAATTCCGGAATCTGTAGAATTTTTGGAGATGATGACCAAAGCAATTAATTTATCCATGTCCACCTCTTTCAAAACTCAGGGGTGAAGATCAAATGACATAGAACATAGAGCAGTATAGCATAGGAACAGGTCCGGCTGCCTACAATATCTATGCAGAACATTATGCCAAAATAATCTAATCTCATATGCCTGCACATGATCCATATCCCTCATTCCCTTCATATCCATTTGCCTGTCTAAATCCTCTTAAACTCTACATGCCCTTACTCTTAGAATTTACAGGCTCGTAGTCACAGTAATTTCCATGGTACTATTTTTCCACTATTCTTTCTTGCTCTCACTTGTTCTCACTAACCCCTTGGTTCTCTGGTATCTCTCACAGGCTATACGTGCCTTTTTCTGTGAAGTAATTGCTTAATTCTGACATTTCCTGATATTCTCCCCTTTCTGATTGTTAAGAGACCCATATTTAAGAGTCCGGCGCGGCCTGAAATAGGCCGTTGACCTTTCACCGTCCAGCGGCGGCTTCAATATCGGGAGCCCCGACCGCCCCGACGAGGCAAATCCAACAGCCTGACCGCGGGACAAGACGGAAGGGAAGAGAAAAAGACATTCTGGCCTTCCATCACAGTGAGGAGGGACTGGAGGAGACTCACTGTGATGGATGTTTCTTTTTGTTTGGTGTTAGTTGTGATTGTATGTGTTATTGCATTTTTATTGATTAATCTTATTGGTCTTATTGTTCAACTGCGGGTAATGTTTCATTTTACTACACATTTATGTGTATGTGACAAATAAATGACTATTGATTTGCCCTCACTGGTCTTGCCTCTTTTGGAGAAGACCAATAGTCCAGTTTAATGCTCCCTTATCCCTTTTTGCATTTCTTTTTCAATTTCTTAATCCTCCTTTATCAAGTTCTAATATATTCTCTATCCTCAGGACAACTGATATTTTTGGCAACTTAAAGATTTAACTTCTCCTGTCAGCCATGGATGGATCAAATTTCCTGTTGTTTTGTTTTGTACCAGAGGAAAATATTTTTTGATAAATATGCATTAGTTCTTTATATGTAAGCCATTAGCTGTTTCCCGCCATTCACTCCAATATATACTTCTTCCATTCCTATAACTTATTGAGGTCTGTGCATTATTACATTTTGGCTTTACATCTATTCACTGCCTGATCCTGGAATTCAGAAACAAAACAACTCCCTATCTCCCTACTTGTTTTTCTGTTTTTAAGACAGTTTTCAGTATCCAACTTGCTACATCAGTGTTCACTTTGGCCAGAATTGAAATCTTCTGCCATAATTCTCTTCTTAAAAGGCTTGGCATTAAACATTGTCTGTCATGAGGTACTCTAGGCAAGTTCATTGCGCTGAAGACTATATAAATTCAGAATGTTACGCTCGGTCCACCATTTTAACTCCCCTTCCATTACCACACTGGCCATTCTGTTCTGGGCCTCCACCATTGACAGAGTGAGGCCAAACGCAAACTGGAAGAACAGCCCCTCGGGTAGCTTGGCTCCGCAGCTGCGGCTTGCCTGCAGTCCCTTTGTCTTTTGTGTTTTTTGTTGTTTTTGTCTGAATTGTAGTTTAAATATAATGTAGTGTTTGTGGTTGTGTGTTATGTGTGTGTGGGGGGGGGGGGGGGGGACTGTAAAAGTGTCTCTCCCAAGCGGAGACCCGACCTTTGTTTCTGTGTCGTGTCTCCGTTCCCGCTGCGGCTTACCACCGGCCACGCACCTGGAGCTGGCGGCCTCCGGCTGGGACCACCCGGGCTCTGGTTCGCAGAGCCCGCGGCCCGGACTCATCACCTGCGGCGCTGGCTGCCTTCGGATGCGGCTGCAGGAGCGGTTGCGGGAGCGGCTGCGACTCGTCTCCGGAGGCTCCAGCGCGGGCCGCTTGGACGGCGGAAGCCCGCAGGCCCCTGGGAGGGGGCTGACATCGGGAGCTCCGGCAGCGGCAGCGTCTTCGCCCGCCCCGAATCGCGGGGCTTGGGTCGGCCCGCCGCGGACCTTTCACCGTCCGGCGCGGCGCTTCAATGTCGGGAGCCCCGACCGACCCGACGTGGCAACTCCAACAGCCTGACCGCGGGAGAAGACGGCAGGGGAAGAGAGAAAGACATTCTGGCCTTCCATCACAGTGAGGAGGTGACTGGAGGAGACTCACTGTGATGGATGTTTCTTTTGTTTGGTGTTAGTTTATGATTGTATGTGTTATTGCATTTTTATTGATTATTCTTATTGGTCTTATTGTTGAACTGCGGGTAATGTTTCATTTCACTGCACATTTATGTGTATGTGACAAATAAACGACTATTGACCAAAGGTATGAACTTTGAATTCTCCAACTTTAGGTTACCTCCAACAACCTCCCCCTCCCTTCCCCTCTCTCTGCACACACACCCTCTATTTCCCCTCCCCTGTTCTCCATATGGACTCGTACCTATTTCTCCCCTCCTCCTCCCCCTCCACCCATATTCTTTCCTGTGGCTTCACAATTTGCAACTCTTCCATCCTTTTGTCGTACACCTTCTGTCTTTTCATCCCTGGCCTTTGTTCCACCATCTGCCTTTCCAAAATCCCTCCCACGCATTCACCTATTACCTGCCATACTTTGTCCTACCTTTCCTAGCCTTTCACCCCTCCATCCCATAATCAGCTTGAAGAAAGATCCTGAGCCGAAACATCACCTATCCATGTTCTTCAGAGATGCTGCCTCACCCGCTGAGTTACTCCAGCACTCTGTGTCCTTATTTGTAAACCAGCATCTGCAGTTCCTTGTTTCTACATGGGGTGAAAGTTTATCCCATTTCATTACCTTTGCTGGTTAGCAATTTTGGCTCCTTTTGCCTGTTCCTTTCTAACTCCGCTTTCGCTTAATGCAAACCTTCTTTCCCTTTAATTTCACTTTCTGAACCTAATTTGACGTTAAATTCACAAAATTCTAATTTCCAATTCCTTCTCATCCCTTTATATTGCTTGCGCCACAGTCCTACTCTTTAAATAGTTAAGGAAACATCCATTTGTTTCTCCTTTTCATTTAATTCTCTTCATTGTCATGTCATTAACCTTTACCCACAGCAGTTTGCCTCACAGTAACATTAAAAAACTGAATATGCGGAAGCATGTAAGGACCGATGCGGTCAGATTCGCTCCTACTGCTAACTATTGCCCAGTACTTCTAAATTCACTTATGAGTCCAATCAGCTCGTCATGGCTACAAACTGCAGACAGGAAACAAATCAGCTCCAGGCTGAAATACTTCGATTAGGGCTGAACCAATGTGTCCTGTGGAAATTTATAAAAGCACATCTAATGCCAACATCGCTGGCAAACATTTATGCAAACAGGATTGGAAATTATTCATCAGCTGGATAAAGATGGTGGAATTGTGACTCTTGGCCGATTTTTTTGCCCACTGCATGTTGTTGAGAGGTAATGATTAAATGAGTGTCCTCAGACTATTCAGCTGGCAGGATTATTGCAGTCAAACTGGATCGCTCTTCACAAGCAATGACCACGCAGCCTCACATTCTCCCAGAGCTCACTGAACATTGATTAAACACGACCATTGTTTCCAGCTTGCTCTTAACCTCTCCTGCTAATAACTGTCAGCAGGGACCTCCCAGTTCGGGCTGTCCACTACAATTTTCCTCTCACTGGCTGGAAAATTCCTATTGCCAATGAGCAGCAGTAGATGGCTCTTTAATGTTACTGTGTAGTGATGAGCTTTTGAAAGAGAGCAGTGGCTATTTGAGTAAAATGATTCACAGCCGAACACTGTGCAGGAATGCAAGCTTCTTAATATTATTGAATCCTATTGCAGACAAGTTGAAGAAAGGGAAAACTGTCCTGTAGTTTAATATTTTCTTCAGAATTGGTGAATTGGCCTTTTGTATAAAACGGTGTAATCTAAAGGTTGAAACATTTCTGTTTTTAAGTTATTAACTGTTAATTGGTCGGTGCAGACTCGGTGGGCCGATGGGCCTGTTTCCGCGCTGTATCTCCAAACTAAATTAAACTAAACTGCTTCAAACATTCTGTGAGCAACTGTGTAAATTTATGCTCTATCTTTTTTTGAATCCCAGCGCTTAAGATTTCTAAACCCTGCCTCCCAAACATAAACCCCCAAATACTTCCAGAGAATTGTGGATGCAGCCCAGACCATCACACAAACTAACCTCCTTTCCATTGACTCCATTTGTATCTCACACTGCCTCGGCAAGGGCAGCAGCATAATCAAGGATGAGTCACACTCTGGGCACTCTCTCTTCGCTCTCACATCAGGCAAGCGCTATAGAAGTGTGAAAACGCACACTACCAGATTCAGGGATAGTTTCTTCCCAGCTGTCGTTTGGCAACTGAACCCAGGGCCGTCTTAACGCATGGGCCTGATGGGCACTTTCCCGGGGGCCCACGAGCATAGGGGCCCCATGCTGATCTGTGTATGTTAAGTGACTTGCAATAAATAAATACTACTTTAAAAATGTAGGTTCAATAAGTGCTTTTATCGCAACATTTTCGATCCCTAAGTGCTTCTCACAGCGATCTGTAAGTGCTTTTCGCAACAATGTAGCACCCTAAGTCCATCGCTAAGTGCTTTTCGGTAAGTGCTTTTCGCCGGCACGACAGGGGGGGGCTGGTAGGGAAAGGGGGGTGGGGGAGAGTAACGGTAGGGGCCCCAGTACACTGCTTTGCCCGGGGGCCCATAATGCTGTAAAAACGGCCCTGACTGAACCGTCCTACTACAAGCAGAGAGCAGTGCTCATCTACTATCTTACCTCATTGGAGACCCTCAGACTATCTTTGATCATACTTTACTGGCTTTATCTTGCACTAAACAATATTCACGTTATTCCCTATATCATGTATCTGTACACTGTAAGTGGCTCAATTGCAATCATATATTGTCTTTCTAGTTGAAAGACTGGTTCACACGCAACAAAAGCTTTTCACTGTATCTTGGTACATGTGACAATAAACTAAACTGAACTAAACTAAAATTATCTAAAACTACCAGGCCCCTTAATATTTTCATATTGATTGCCGTTTTAGAATTGCTCAAGTTCTTGGAAAAAATGTAAGAAATAAACTGAATGTGCAGGTTAATGAATATCGCCAAAACCACTTATTTCAGTTCTTAAATGTTTGTGGAATTTGATTTTGCAAATTGTGGTGTAAAATATAATGATCATATTTACATGGATATTCACATGCTTAGATAGGTGAGCTCTGTCAAACTGAGCTAAAATGTTTGCAGCAGTTATATTTTGCAATGTTATATTTTGAAATAGTTAAGGGTGCAGCCTGAGGATTGATAGAGGTTGTGGGAAAGGAAGAAGTGGAGAAGAGCAAAGTGTAAGACTGGGTCTCACTGGTATATAGGAGTAACTCAGGACCAAGTGCAGGCTCGGCGGTCATTTTGCTGAACACCTCCGCTCAGTCCACCTAGGCCTGCGTGATCTCGGGTGCTAAATACTTTAACTCCCCCTCCCATTCCCATACTGATCTTTTTGTCCTGGACCTCCTCCACTGTCAGGAGTGAGGCCTTACGTAAATTGGAGGAACAGTACTTCATATTTCGCTTGGGCTGCATACGACCCAGCGGTATGAATATTGATTTCTCTAACTTCAAGTAGCCCTTGCTTTCCCTTTCTCCCGGTCCCTCCCCCACCCTAGTTCACCAACTACATTTTGAGCAAGCTGGAAGGACGTGCGAACTCCACACAGGTCTAGGTTGAACTTGCGTTGCTGGACCTATGAAGCAGCAGCACCATGGTAAACATAAATGCAGCATTTTGCATGTTCATATTTCAAACACTTCCTTAAACAGTATACTATATTTACATAAGCTGTTGTGCTGCTGCAAGTAAGAATGTAATTGTTCTATCTGGGACATATGACAATAAAACACTCATGACTCACTTGACTTTCTCTTGAAAGTGCAAAGGTTCAATGGTACTTTATTGTAACGTGTTCCTAAGTACAGTGAAATTCTATTTTTTTTGCATACTGTTTAGTGACAATCCTGCTGTATGTTAGGCATAATCATACTAAGTACAAGAGTGTAAGATAGTGGACCACGCTGAGTCAGTACACACTAATTGCTGTGTTTTAGGCATCAAATTGTATCCTTCAAGTCTGAATTAAATATATAAATTAGTCTTAACTTGGTCATAAAGGCCCGCTGTCTTAGTTGGTGTTGCAGACGTTGTCCTGACCAGGCGATGTGTCAATGCCCTCTGCCGCTGTTCCACCATTCTGTGCCGCTGCAGGCCGCATCCCTTCTGGGCCCTCCGCTACTTGGAGTGGTGCCCGGTATAATGGAGCTCCAGTCTGGTTCAGGGCCTCCAGTGGCCCACTAGGCCGACTCGACCTGAGGTGAGTCCGCAACCCCCGGACTCTGTACTCTGCAGAGTCTGCACCTCCTCCCCCTCGGCTTGTGGACGCGCCTCCATTAGCCACCCTTCACTCAGCCTGTTCCGGGGAGAGGGGTCGGCCTGTGCAGCCGACCCACGGCACCTCTGAACGCCTCCAAGTTGCCATGAATAACATCACAAGAGGGCCAGGATCAATCCCAGATACTACATTTAGCCTTATTTTTGATGCAACAGATACTGATAATCGAGCATCTACGCATTTTACATAATTTCTGACTACCCACTGCTTTCCTTATTTTTTCTCTCCTCCCTCACTCCTACTTTATTGCCTCCCTTTTCTCTCTGCCTTTCAGTTCCAATCCGCATGATTGGAGAATATATCGGAAGATGAACTTAAATATTTTGTACTTTAAAATTTCTGCCAACTGCACAATTTTTCAATCAGTACCCTGCAGACAGAGAAGGGCCAGATGATTTAAAAAAAAATAATATGGAGAACTCAAAGAGAATCTCTGGAGCATTCATCTTTAGAACGAGGTGCAAGATGAGGACTATCAACATGGCTGCCTGTTGTACAACTGTTGCCAGTTTCTTTTCTTTAGAATTCAATGAAGAGAAAGTTAGGCAGGATATATGACAGGTTTTTGATTTGATGCCACCTGAATGGTACTCCTGGCCAAATGGAATCTTTATGAAATTATTTAATTATGCAGTTATGATTGCTGTACATGGAGCATGCTATTTGCCAAGAGCAAAGTTTGCAAATGACAAGCAGCTGAACAAATAGCAAGATTTAATTGTTAAACGTTTTGTATACCAAACCATGAAATCAAAAATCTAAGTGAGTGTCTGCTTGTGATCTATGGTTTTGATTCGCGTTTGTGTGTCACTTTATTTATTTAGCCAGCTACGCTGGCGTACACTATTCCACATACGTTTCGTTATGCAGCAACAGAATAAGATAAACATTCTATGGTCAATTTTACAAACACATACTCCACTCACCACTCTCACGTTTGGCAGCTGCATAGGTGTCCACCATGACTTTCTCTCCATCAATTTTAACAGGCAATATATCCACCAGGATATTTTGACATTGGGATAGATTTACAAGCTCCCACTGGTAGCAAACATTTCATGGAATCAGCCCTACTTTGATTTTATGAAAGCTATCGCAAAAATATTTTGCTGTCTCAAGGAAAATATCTTGGTGGGTGGGTGTATGGACAAGCTGCCTGAGGAGGTAGTTGAAGCAGGTACTATCGCAATGTTATAGAAACATTTCGACAGGTACATAAATAGGACAGGCTTAGAGGGATATGGGCCAAACGCAGGCAGGTGGGACTAGTGGAGATGGGACAAGTTGGCCGGTGTGGGCAAGTTGGGTCGAAGGGCCAGTTTCCATGCTGGTTTCCTATACATGTTTCTTGCTGAATGTGTAGGAAGGAACTGCAGATGCTGGTTTACATTGAAGATAGACACAAAATGCTGGAGCGACTGAGCGGGACAGGCAGCATCAATGTAGAGAAGGAATGGGTGACGCGGAGTTACTCCAGCATTTTATGTCTTTCTTCCTGAATGTTTCACCGTCACGCTGCACATTCAACTAGCCTCCCCACCAACAGCACGGTGGGGTTAACAACATTTACCTCAGAATGGATATAGCATGGGACATCTGCAACTATATCTTTCTTTTAAAAGCCAGAGCCCTCCTCTGAAGCGTGGGGATTATTCAGTCCACAGATTGCCTGGCACATTTCCTGGTATTGCAACCAAGACTCCTCTCCAACAAAAGTGCCTTATTGTGCACAGAGCACTTTGGGAGATTCTGAGGCCACAGGCATTGCTACGAGAACGTAGATAATTCTTTCTTACATGTTTGGAGTTTTGCTTTCTTGAAGGCCTGACCTCACTCTTGGATTGGTGGTCCGCCTTTTAAAAGCAGCCGCCCCATGAGAGCTTCCACTCTCCAGTTAATTGCACTGCAGACCATGCTCTCTGGGGAAACATTTCACATTCCAGTTGTCTATTCAAATTAATGGAAGGGTCTCTGCTGGACAATGTGGTGAAGCCGCCTGCTGAGCTGCCAGCAAAAGCCAGCCTGTATCGCCAGGCAGCTCGATGCCCTGTCAGCCAGAGTCAGGGCCACGGTCAAATACAGGGGGGAAGTGCTACAAACGACGACAGAAATTGACTTCAAAACGCCAGCGGTTGTTTAAAAGTGACATTTGAATTTTTTCTTACAATGTTGACTAAAGACAGGAACATAAATGGATCAGTATAATGGCAAAGTCTGAAGACTGAAGAAGGGTCTCGACCCAAAACATCACCCGTTCCTTCTCTCCAGAGATGCTGCCTGTACTGCTGAGTTACTCCAGCATTTTGTTAGTGTTTTCAATGTAAGCCAGCATCTGCAGTTCCTTCCTACAGAGTAAAATGGTGATAGATCCTCTGTTGTAGAGTGATCAGGGGGTACTGCTGAATGTGAACCTGCGGCATGCACAACAGTTTGATGTGTACTGGGAGGTTATAAACCAGTGCGTTCAACATCAGACCTCAGCTTCCTGCTGGTGACTTGTGGGAGAAGCTGAGAGGAAGTGGATTAGACTCATTAAAGAGGTGTGGACAGGCCCTTAGTAAGAGAAGGAAATCAATCAGAAAGTTGAGAGCCTGGCTACAGAAAGAAAACTAAAATCCTTGTGATGGAAGACGACAGAGGAGAGGAAGAGAAAATAGGGTGGCGGAAGTGGGATCAAACAGGTAAAACTGCAAAACGCCGTGAGAGCAAATGAACAAATAGCAATTTATTGTCATAAATAATCTGAGGAAAGTCAGATCATCAACTGACAAAAAATATGTTAAACTCAATCACTCAAACACTGGGAGGTTGCATTAGTTTCTTCACGACAGAGGTTAGCTGCTTATTCAACTCATTCCCATTTTTAGCACCTGGCCATGCAAAGAGAGATCTTACTTTTGCTATAATAGATCGAACAAATCTACTGTGTGATGTGCCTTAACACACTTTGTAGGTGATATCGCACGATGCAAATACAAATGTTTTTTTTCTTATAATAGGGAATTACATTAATGGACAAGAGGAAGGACAGGACGTGGTGAATCACGGTGAAGGATTGGCCTGCAGCAGGGGTAACAGATAGGAAGGAGAAGCAAAAGGATGATGTGTTGATGCAGACTTTTGGGATGCAGCATGCAGGACCAGTTGGACAGTAGAGCAGAAGAAAGGCACTAGATGAATTCGCAAGAATGATGGGGTGACATTACTGCACTTGTCACGTGACAGGATGTATGACTGTTTTCTGATCATGTTGGTATGGCTTGGTCTTTCATTCATAACATAACATAACATAACATAACAACACTTTATTGTCACTCGGCTTTTTACACCGAACGAAATTTCAGCAGTCACACAAAACACAGCAAAAAAGAAAAGAACACAGGACACCCGACCCCAACACAAACATCCATCACAATGACTCCAAACACCCCCTCACAGTGATGGAGGCAACAAAACTTCCCCTCTCTTTCCCCCGCACCCACGGACAGGCAGCTCGACCCCTACCGAGGCAAACGACACGCACAGCCCCCGCAAGGGGATGGAAGGCCCCGCGGCCGAGCCGCCCTGGGCACCCATGCAAAGTGGTTTAGAAGATTAATAAGATGATCACTAAAATGGCATTGAAGGATTGGTGCACCATCGAGGCAAACCCTGACCTTCCCATCCATGCTGACGAACAATCTGCACAACATGCGCCTGAAGTCCCGCAAGCCCTTCTGGTCTTCAGCCAAATCCCTGGAAGACTTTGACCCCAAGACTGAGTGGTGCAGAGCCTGGAAAAATGCCAACACCAACAACGGAGAGGTCATCACAGAATCCACAGTGAAATCACCGGGATTTGTCCCCCATCGCAAGCAATGGCTAACCCTGAACAGGATCCGCACCCTCCATGCGAGAAAAGCCCATCACCTGCACAAGTGGGGGATCAGAGTGGGCCATCACACATCCACGGCCCTCAGCCTCAGTACCGGCTCTCCACAGGGCTGCGTGCTGAGCCCCCTGCTCTACACCATCTATACACATGACTGCACCCCCGCCCACCACAGCAACACCATTGTCAAATTTGCGGATGACACTACGGTGGTGGGACTCATCACCGGGGGGGACGAGTACGCCTACCGGGATGAGGCGGAGCAGCTGACAGTGTGGTGTGGAGAAAATAACCTGCTCCTCAACACCTTAAAGACAAAGGAAATAATAATAGACTTCAGAAAGAATAAAACGGACATGGTACCATTAACTATCAGAGGGGACTGTGTGGAGAGGGTGGCGGATTTCCGCTTCCTGGGAATCCATATTGAGGAGGACCTGACGTGGAGCGTGAACACCTCTGCGCTGCTGAAAAAGGTCCAGCAGAGACTGCACTTCCTGAGGGTGCTCAGGAAGAATAACATCACTCAGAGACTGCTGTTGTCCTTTTATCGGTGCTACATTGAGAGCATCCTAACATACTGTGTATGCGTATGGTACACCAGCTGCACAGCGGCTCAGAGGAAAGCGCTCCAGAGGGCCATTGACAACGCCCAGAGGATTGTCGGCTGCCCTCTACTTACCTTGGAGGACTTACACAGTTCCCGCTGCATCAAAAAATCCCAGAGTATTATAAAGGACATTTCCCACCCCGGACACTCCCTGTTTGAACTGTTACCGTCAGGCAGACGGTACAGATCTACAAGGACAAGGACAAATAGACTTAAAAATAGTTTTTACCCCACTGCTATAAAGGCACTAAATGTAGCCGCCAAGGAACGCAGGGGCGATACATAATAAGAGACTGTGAAATCGACAGAAGGATGTAGGGTTGGGTGTTTATGCGTGCTATTTTCATGATATTTATTTTAGTTGTTTATCTTTTTTAAAATATTTTACCTTGTATGTATCGTTAGCTTTTAGAAATGTTTGAATGGTGCACTGACTGGCTGACATTTTACAATTTCGTTGTACATGGCTCATGTTACAATGACAATAAAGGAACTATTCTATTCTATTCTATCACAGACAGCCCTGCTTGCGACTGCAGATATCCAGACCAGATCATCCCACACATCGTGAATGACTGCTCACTGAGGCATTTCCCTGGTGGCATCAAGGCCATCCACCCAGCAACTGATGCTGCCCTGGCCTGGATGTCTACCCTTGACCTCCAACTTTAGGCTGTGCATGCCATACGCAAGAAGAAGACGGAAATGGCAAAGCTGCAGGAGAAAGAGAAATTATGTTAAAAAATTGATTTCATTGTGGTTATTGCCTTTGGTGTCAAGGTCAGTTTGCTGAGCTGCTTTGAATGGGCTATGCACACCATCAGCTTACCTGAACGATTAAGGTAGATGTAAAAAAAAATGTTGGATGGTGTTAAAGCCAGATTTCTTGGCATGTAGAATTTTGTCATGAAAAGGCATGAACCAATTTCCCCTAGTGCTTGGAAACATAAACTACATTAAGCACCCCACCATTCCCCACTGGTTGACACATATCATGAGCACCCCAACATTCCCTGTATCATAACCCACTTTAAGCAGCCCACCATTCTCCGCTGGTGATTCATCTTCAATAACTCACCATTCCCTGCTGGGAACATGTTCCCTGGCGTTCCCACCACACCCCACACCCTCACCCCATCCCACCCTCTTCTTGCTTATGCACTGCACCATTCACTGTTGGGAATGTAAACTAGCTTGCACGTCCCTCCATTCTGGGGATGTACCCCACCTTGAACATCCCACCATTTCCTGCTGAGGAGCACACCCTACCTTACACTCCTAGTGTCTCCTGCTGTGAGATGTATTCCTCACTGTTGCCTGATGGGGGGAATACCCCCACCCTCTACTGCTCGCTATTCTTTGCTGGGAAACATACTCCACCTTGCACTCCATGATCTCCTGCCAAGGGATCCACTCCAGTTGGTCTTGGTGCATGCATGGTGCCATGTTGGCTAAATTGTCCAAGTAATTTGAGGCAGTGGGTTGAAGCAGGTACTATAACACCATTTAAAGATATTTGGACAGATTCATAGATTGACAAGGGTTAGAGTGATATAAGCTAAACTCAATAGCCAGGACTAGCATAGATGAGGCATTTTGGTCAGCATGGACAATTTGGGCCGAAGAGCTGTTTCTGTGTTGTATGATTCTAGAATTGTAATCACCCAGAAGCGTTCATTAACAATCCAAATATATGAATGTAAATCCCATCATAGTAGCGATGGCATTTAAGTTCAGTTAGTAATAGGAAATTAAAAAAAGACACTAGGATCACTGTAATAAAAAACAGCCGTTTACTCATGACCTCTTTGGGTGTAAATGTTTTGCAATTACAGCCTTGGAACTTGCTCTGAGCAAATTGTGTTCTGGCCTACTCCTCTTGCCACTGAGCCCAGACTCCCCACCAATGTGGTTATAAAATGCACAGTCTACCAGGCACAGGAATGCAAGACCACACACCCAAACAAAAATCTTGTTCCAGCACTTCAAACTCTATGGTCAAAAGCTAGCAATGCACTGAGAAAACATCAACTGTGGAGCCCCCCCTTAAAGGTGCCAACTGCACTAGATTGGACAAGATCCCCCCATGCCTTCATCATATTCTCTTTCCCAATTGTGATGAAGGCCTCTCACCTGAAATGTTCATTATTTTCCTCTTTCCACAGATGTGCCCAGTTCTGCTGAGTGTTTCCGGCATTTTCTGCTTTCCAGTATCTCCAGTTTTCTGATTTTCACTTCTTTGTTATCACTGTCTCTGTTTCTGGAACTGCCAATTTCGTATCAGTATTGGATCCTAATCCACACATAGATTTCAATCGTTCAGATGAAAGTTCTTCATTACCATCTGAGGATGGCTGAGTGGTTAAAAGCCGCATTATCAGTCTCACCCACAAAGATTCATAGTCAGAGTCTTACAGTGCGGAAACAGGCCCTTCGGCCCAACTTGCCCACACCGACCAACTTGCCCCATCTACATTAATCCCATCTGCCTGCATTTGGCCCATATCCCTCTAAACCTATCCTATCCATGTACCTATCTAAATGCTTCTTAAAAGTTACATTAGTACCTGCAAAGGATGTAACGGTACCTGCAAATCCTACACAAAAATAATGAATGAAAATTCTGATACTCATAGAGCCATCGTGAGATGAAGCAGAGATATGGCCCTCTTGGTTTACTGTCCATTTCATCCATCAACCACCCATTTATAATAATATTACATTAATCCTATTAAAAAAATTCTCCCCACATTCATATCAACTCCCTCCCCCTACACACCAGTGACAACTTAAGGTGGCCAATAGACCTCCCATCTTTGGGATGGCGCACTGCCTCCAAGCTTCCGGGTGTGAACTTTTCACAGGTAACAGCGTTCCCTCTGCAACAGTTTTCTTTGCAGTACCTTATTCTGGTGAACATTATGCTCTTGAGGCACAAAACAACACTACAAATTCAAATTAATGACTGAGTTGCAGAGAGAGTGGCAAATTGGACAGGTTAAATAAGGGAATTCCAAAAATTAAAATGTTACCCAAATCTTAAGTTTTAACTTTTTCTCCAGTAGACGTTATTAAACAAAAGGAACTGCATTCTGGCAATGGCTTTTGAGACTAATGAAAACAAAACTCATTAAGATCAGAAGAACAGAGACTAGAAATATATGAAGAGAAATGTGGTGGATTATTACAAATACATTCTGCCTGACCTGCTGAATTACTCCAGCATTTTGTGAATAAATACCTTCGATTTGTACCAGCATCTGCAGTTATTTTCTTACATTACAAATACATTGATCGGTCCCACGGTACTGAATAACTTTATTAACATTTGATTTCTGCAAAATTGTAGTTTTAGGGGTGCAGTAAGTCTAATATAATTTTTGGGGAATTTCATAATGGAAGTAAAAATAAATACCGGGAATGATCATTAAAAATTGTTGAACTTCAAGTAGATGTATGGAAGTGATTGATGCTAAATCCAGACATTTTCCTACAATTTTACATGGAAAAAGTTCTTAAAATGGTCTTTTCTTGCTATTCTGTGTGTGCTGTTCATTAATTGCCTCAGGGAAGGTGTGTGAAGAATAGCATACTGTATATTGTCTGTTTAAAGGCCTGAAGGGGAGGCAATGGTTTCCTGTACCACAAATTCCCAGCGCTGGTCTGCAGCCAGGTACACAAAGCTTCTTTTTACTCGCATGAAATAAGCGGTGAGATGAAACATACCCGCTGATGGTTAACAGATCTGTCCCTGAAGACTTCGCTTCTCAGAATACGCAGTTTGTTTACATTCACTGAAGCTTTTAGCATTTTCAGCATATGAGAGGATTTGGCCGATAGCCACAATGGTGATTACAATATTCCCCAAGCTGGGAACGTAAGCTCATTTTCTTTCTGACTGCCCAGTACAAATGATACACACTGTCCCCACATTCACTGCAGCGGAAAAGCCCAATCTCTGCAAAAGTACACGTTTGAGTGAGTTTGTATTATATTATGAAGCTTTTATCTAAAGGAAAAATTAAATTTAATCCAGTGGTCAACTTTAAAATCACGAGTTCATCATAAACATAGAAGGATGGATGTTCAAAGGATAAATTTAAAGAATTTGTGATGGTGAAAAATGCAAAATGTCAATATTACTGCCACTCACATACTTTTATTATGCATCTGTAAATAAGAATGTCATTGTTTTGTCTGGGACATATGACATTGAAACACTCTTGACTCTTCATTGTGCATCTATACATTTGCAAGCATAAATGGTTTAATCATATTCTTTGTTAGTGTATGCATTTATTTTATACTTTGAACTAATATAGTTCACTTTGCAATATTTTGTGCATATTTGATTGTTATTTTATCTTGCATCCTTGTGGCAACCAAAGGATATCATTGGTTAATTATCCTAAATTCGTTATTTTACACACACAGCCATCAACATACTGTATGTTATATTGCAGACAAGAAAATATGTCCAATTCTTTCTTTCGCTCATTGAATATTTCTGAGTATAACAATGTTAGTTATGTTAGGAATTTCTCAGAATATTAATTATCTTGGGAGTCATGAAGAATTGATATATTTGGAAAGACTGGAAGGATGATTTATTTGCAATTCCACTGATAAACCTTGCTGGCCATGAGACTTTTGTTCTACCTCCTTATTAGTCTGTTCTCTGAACTCCCACATATCCTTTTTGTATTTGTCAACAACCTCTGTACACCAGTCACATAATCCAATACACAAATGGGAGGCACATTGATGCAGTGGTGTATTAGGGACATATGCCACATTGTTATCATCTCAAAACATGGGTTGCAATCTAGCACATCTCAGTTTCTTTACCTAGTTCTACGTTCTGATAGGGGCAAAATGAGCAATCACATTAATAGGGTCGTTGCAAATTAGAAGCCCACTTGACACTCTGTCTGATGCGTTTTGCCATTGATGTCAACATAAAATCAATATCATGCTGAACACTTCCCCATATTGTACTTACCATAGGCTCATTACGCATTATTAATTTGCCTCATCGTGTCAGGAACAACTTAAAATGAATTGTACAGCACTACACTCAGATGAGGCCTCAAGTATTTCATTGCTTCAAGTGGTAGAGTTGCTGCTTTACAGCGAATGCAGCGCCGGAGACTCAGGTTCGATCCTGACTACGGTGCTGCACTGTAAGGAGTTTGTACGTCCTCCCCGTGACCTGCGTGGGTTTTCTCCGAGATCTTTGGTTTCCTCCCACACTCCAAAGACGTACAGGTATGTAGGTTAATTGGCTGGGTAAATGTAAAAAATTGTCCCTAGTGGGTGCAGCAAACTGAATAACATTGTTGCTGTGATATGAGGATGTGTTCCATTGTCATGATAGTGTTAATGTACGGGGATCGCTGGGCGGCACGGACTTGGTGGGCTGAAAGGGCCTGTTTCCGGCTGTATATATATGATATGATATGATAAGTGCTTGTCCAACATTTCCTTAAAAGGTCCAATAACTTCTGCTTCAAGCATCACTAGCAAAAAACAGTGCGTGCTCTAACAACCCCATGTGAATATGGAACAAAAGAAATAAGAGAAATGATTGTTATTTCATACATAATTAATAGAAACACAGCTTTATTGTGTGTGGTTAATATAGAAAAAAATCTACAGCAAACTGAATAACATTGTTGCTGTGATATGAGGATGTGTTCCATTGTCATGATTTATGAACTTTTCTAACGACAGGTCAAGGAGGCATTGAATTTCTTGGAGTTGTTTTCAGTCAATGAATGAAGTAAACTGATAGGCAATACCTTGTGTAAATGGTGTTAGTGACACAAGCATTTGAAATATTAGTGCATACAGCATTTTGTGAAATAATCGGGCATCGATTAAGTTACTGTTTCCACTCATAGTACAACCATTTAAAATCATAATAATTGCCGAAATGGACCATGTGCAGGCAGATGTAGTTTAAATTGACATCAGGGATGGCACAGGCATCATGGGCCGAAGGGCCTGTTCCTGTGCTAAACTGTGCTATATTCCATGTTTCGACCAAACATGGGTCAGAAGAAAATGGCAAGACATCGACAAGGATCTGAATATCTGCTCTAAAACTGTATGATGTGAACAATATTCTGTCAAGACTGGTTGGGCAGGGATTCGTTTTTGTGAACTATTTTTTTAAACTATGAGCCTTTTTCACAATCCGACAACAACACAGAGCTTGATACATTCTTATAGCAATTATCTATTTCAGCTGGTAGCTTGAACAAACCCTGTAATATTAATCTCACTGATCCTGAATTTACTTCTACTTTGTACTCTGTTTGTTTGGCGTATGCCTCTTGTGATATACTGTTAGTTATTAGATGCTGGCGTTCCTGCGGTGCTTCATCAGTACTACACGCTAAAGATGAACTAGAGCATGCAGAGTGCAAAGGTTGGTTGATTAATCAACTTGCCATTGATCAAAAAGTAGCCAGGCTTAAAAGTGACCAACGTTGCAGACCAAATGAGAGTTAAGCAAGGCTATAACTTTCATTGTCCATATAACAGTGAGTTTATAATGAAGAGTGTAGAAAATTAAAACTGCTTTCATGTGATTTGCACTAATTGCTCCCATCAGAACATTTGTTAATTTGGAAAACAAATACATCTTATGAAATACGTATTGAAAACCTTACTGCAAAGGGAGATATGATTGGTGGTTTTCACTTTGTAATTGATCTAAAGAATTGATTCAGAATCATTTGTAAAGTTCTGATCCCAAACTAAAATCATTTAAGAGACATTAGAGTTGGCTACGGGTCACTTGATTACACTCAAGCTAAAGCATGTCCATTCTGCAGTCATCTCTGATTTCAACAGAGGAAAATGGGACATGAAGAGAAGTTAATATGTTGCTGTTGCTACCCTTAGTTTCCTCTACCAGTTATCTGACATGCAAATTAAGTTGCAAATGGTTATAGAGTCAGAGAGTCATACAGCATGGAAGCAGGCCCTTCAGTCCAACTTGTGCATGCTGACCAACATGCCACATCTACTCTAGTCCCATCTGCCTGCGTTTGGCCTATATTCCTCTAAATCTATCGTATCCATATACCTGTCTAATTATTTCTTATAAGTTGTGAATGTACCTGCCCCACCTACCTCCTCTGGCAGCTCGTTCCATATAGCAAGAGGATTTGAGTATAGGAGCAGGGAGGTTCTGCTGCAGTTGTACAGGGCCTTGGTGAGACCGCACCCGGAGTATTGTGTACAGTTTTGGTCTCCTAATCTGAGGAAAGACATTCTAGCCTTAGAGGGAGTACAGAGAAGGTTCACCAGATTGATCCCTGGGATGGCAGGACTTTCATATGAAAAAAGACTGGATAGACTAGGCTTATACTCGCTGGAATTTAGAAGACTGAGGGGGGATCTTATTGAAACATATAAAATTCTTAAGAGGTTGGAGAGGCTAGATGCGGGAAGATTGTTCCCGATGTTGGGGAAGTCCAGAACCAGGGGTCACAGCTTAAGGATAAGGGGGAAGTCTTTTAGGACCGAGATGAGAAAACATTTCTTCACACAGAGAGTGGTGAGGCTGTGGAATTCTCTGCCACAGAAGGTAGTTGAGGCCAGTTAATTGGCTATATTTAAGAGGGAGTTAGATGTGGCCCTTGTGGCTAAAGGGATCAGGGGGTATGGAGAGAAGGCAGGTACAGGTTACTGAGCTGGATGATCAGCCATAATCATATTGAATGGCGGTGCAGGCTCGAAGGGCCGAATGGCCTACTCCTGCAACTATTTTCTATGTTTCTATGTTTCTATACCTGCCACCCTTTGTGTAAAAAAAAGTTGCCCCGTGGTTTTGCTATTAAATCTTTCCCCCATCACCTTAAACCTATGTTTTCTGGTTCCTGATTCCCCAACTCTGGGTAAAAGACTGTGCATTTACCCGATCTATTCCACTCATGATCTTATACAACTCTATAAAATCACCCCTCATCCTCCTGCGCTCTAACGAATAAAGTCTGTGAGGCTTACGCTTTGAATCTACAGTATAGAATCAAATGATCACATCAGATAAAAATATGACTTTAAAATGGGCAGAACTTTGCTGCCTGTAGCCAACTGTTTCAAGAGGAACTACTGGTGTCTTGTTGTCCCCCGTGTTTAAGGCTTGGCTTCATATGTGCTTGCTGAGAGTCTCGGCTCTGCAGAGTGAAGGAGGTCGAACCACCTCTCACTCTTCTCCATCACTCTGAACTACAGTGGTAGTGTCCTATCTACCGATGGTTTTATAAGGTCATAGGTGATAGGAGCAGAATTAGGCCATTCAGCCCATCAAGTCTACTCTGCCATTCAATCACGACTGATCTATCTTTCCCTCTTAACTCCATTCTCCTGCCTTCTCCCCATAACCCCTGGCACCATACCAATCAAGAATCTATCTATCTCTGCCGTAAAAATATCCACAGATTGATTTCCACAGCCTTGTTTCCCCCGCTTTTCATCAGGGCTTCTTGTGAGCTTAATCTGGTGTTAGATCTAAATCCTCTTTCATTATAATGGGGATTGTTAGACTGCTTAGGAAGTTTTAAAATATATATATTTCACAGAAATGTTTTAGTTTTTTGTTGCATGTTCAATTTTTATTAATGTCTAAAATAATTGTTCAAACATTTATTACAATAAGCTTAGTAGAATCAGAAAAACATGTGAAGTTCACTTTGATGAGGGGTAACAGTAATGCTGAGTCTTTGTCAAGTGGTGAGAGAGTTGGTTGTGTTGATGCTCTGATCGACCTGGGTCTGTTGGTATATAGGTCACTGAAGGCCGACATGCATGTGCAGCAGGCGATTAGGAGAAATAGTGTGCTATGGCGAGTCCGGAAACTTGTTCTTTGTTGAAGAAGTTTATTGCGACAGCAATATTCGATTACAAAGGTTTAACAACAAGATAACGGACAACCATCAAAAACTCACTGTCTTCTTCGAAGACGTCTCCGAACTAACTCTTTTCGGGCGCCAAAAGCGCACATGACAACGCTGTCCAATCAGCGATGTCGCTCTCCTGGACCAATCCCCACGGTCGCGCCCACACGTGACCTTGCTGGCCAATCTGAGGGTTCGACGACCAGGACCACTCTCTATGGTCGCTACATGACCCCCCCCAGAACCCGAGGTACGGAACCTAGCAGGGAGCCGGATTTCGCGACCAGAACGAGTAAGGAGAGGGGCAGCCTGAACCACAGGAGCCTGGGAGTCCGGACTTGGTGGAACAGCCGGAGCGGGGGGTTCTGGACTGATCTGAACTGCCGGAGGCCGGCCTCTCCTAGGTGGTTGGCCGACCAGGACTGGTTGGTCCGGATCCAAGTGTGCAGGTTTAAGCCTGGACACCGAGACGAGCTCACTCCTGCCGCCCACGTCTAAGGTGAAGGTAACCGTCCCCTAACGCAAAACCCGGAACGGCCCTTCATAGACCCTCTGCAACGGGGCACGATGGGAATCCTTTCGCAAAAATACAAACTCACAGTCCTTCAGGGAAGGCGGTTCATGTACCATGGGACACCCATGACGTGAAGTCGGAACTGGGGCCAGGGAACCCACCCGTGCCCGGAGCGATGCTAAGACTGATGGGACTGGAGGCAGCTGGTCGGAGGGGTCCGGAAGCAAATCCCCGGGTACTCTAAGTGGCGAGCCATATACTAGCTCCGCGGACGAAGCACCGAGATCTTGCTTAGGAGCAGTCCGGATGCCCAGAAGGACCCAGGGCCTTCAAGCCTCGCACTGAGGGCCGCCTTGAGTTGACGGTGGAACCTCTCTACAAGCCCATTTGCCTGGGGGTGGTACGCTGTAGTGTGTTGTAACTGGGAACCGTACAGCTCTGCTAGCGTGGCCCAGAGGGACGAAGTGAACTGCGGCCCCCTGTCGGTGGTAATAACCGCCGGAACCCTGAAACGTGCTACCCAATGGAGGGCCAAAGTCCTGGCACAAGAGGCTGCCGAGATATCGGACAATGGGAAAGCCTCTGGCCACCGGGTGAACCGATCCACCACCGTGAGGAGATGGGTGTAGCCCCGGGAGGAAGGTAAGGGCCCGACTAAATCCACGTGGATGTGGAAAAAATGAACTGCTGGGACCTCGAACTCTTGTACGGGGGGCTGGACATGGCGCTGGACTTTAGCGGTCTGGCAGGGAACGCAGGAACGGGCCCAACTAGCTACCTGTTTACGCAGGCCATGCCAGACAAACCGAGCGGCTACTAACGCAGAGGTGGAGCGGATGGACGGGTGCGCCAGCCCGTGAATGGCATCGAAAACCCGGCGCTGAAGGGAGGGCGGCACTACCGGCCTGGGACGGGGAAGGGAAACATCACACCAGACTTTTGTGCCTTCCGACCCGCAGGCTACCTGAGCCAATTTCAACCCCGAAGTGGTGGACTGGTATGCCGAGGCGGTATCCGCCAGAAGCTGTGCCTCCGCAAGCTCCTGGGGATCCACCTCGCAGTCCACCACCGAAATGGGGGAACAAGCAGGCCTAGACAGGGCATCAGCAATGGCATTAAGCTTACCCGCGACATGACGGACATCGGTGGTAAATTCGGATATGGCAGTCAGGTGCCGCTGCTGGCGAGCCGACCATGGGTCAGACAATTTGAAAAATGCAAATGTTAATGGTTTATGGTCCGTAAAGGCCACAAATGGGCGGCCCTCAAAGAAATACCTGAAATGACGAACAGCTAAATAGAGGGCCAGAAGCTCTCGGTCAAATGCGCTATACTTCAGCTCAGCCGAATTCAGCTGCCGGCTGAAAAACGCCAAGGGCTGCCAAAGGCCACCGACCTGCTGCTCCAAAACCCCACCCACCGCCACGTCAGACGCATCAACCGTCAGGGCCGTGGGGGCGGAGGGGCTCGGGTGGACCAACATGGTGGCGTCTGCCAAGGCTGCCTTAGCTGCTGTAAAAGCCGACTCTGCGGCCGGGGACCATATCAACTCTACCGGTTTACCCGCAAGGCACTGGAAGAGCGGGCGCATGACCCGCGCAGCTGCCGGAACGAACCTATGGTAGAAGTTAACCATACCTACGAATTCCTGCAGCCCTTTCACTGTGGTGGGCCTGGGAAATGCCCGGATAGCCTCCACCTTCTCGGGCAAAGGGGTGGCGCCGGCAGGGGTGATTCTGTGCCTTAAAAAATCAAGAGAAGGGAGGCCGAATTGACACTTGGAGGGTTGGATAATGAGCCCGTGGTCTTGGAGCCGCTGGAACACAGTTCGCAAGTGGACCTGGTGTTCCTGCACTGAGGGGCTGGCGACCAGGATGTCGTCTAAATAAATAAACACAAAGGGTAAACCCCGACCCACACGGTCCATCAGTCGCTGGAAAGCCTGTGCCGCGTTCTTTAAACCGAAAGGCATGCGCAACCACTCGAACAACCCGAACGGAGTAATCGTGGCAGTTTTCTGTATGTCCTCCGGCCGCACAGGAATCTGGTGGTATCCTCGCACCAAATCGATCTTGGAGAACACCACCGCCCCTTCCAGCCCAGACGAAAAGTCCTGCAGGTGCGGTATGGGGTAGCGATGAGCCGTGGTGACAGCATTGAGACGCCGATAATCGCCACATGGTCTCCACCCCCCAGATGCCTTGGAGACCATATGCAACGGCGAGGCCCACGGGCTGTCGGTCTGACGGACAATGCCCATTTCCTCCATCTTCCTAAATTCCGCCCGCGCCACCACCAGTTTGTCTGGCGGTAGTCTCCTGGCCCGAGCGAAAACGGGAGGGCCCTCGGTGCGAATGTGGTGGACCACGCCATGCTTGGCCGAAGGGGCGTCAAAACGCTGGATGAGCAGCTCTGGAAACTCCGCCAGGACCTCAGCATACGAGTCAGGGGCCGCGATGACGGCCTGGACAGTAGTGCTGAGCGGGGAGGCGGTTGTCGGAGCGACGGGCTCCTCGCTGGCGGAGGGTCGGAGGTCGTTACCGCGGACATCAGGGACCAGTGAAAAGGCCCAGAGAAAATCTGCGCCTAGGATCGCTTGTCTGACGTCTGCTATAATGAATGGCCATTCGTACGTGCGGAGGCCTAGCACAAGGGACATCTTCCGCGTACCGAACGTGCGGATGGGGCTGCCATTAACCGCGATGAGGGTAGGACCTGTCTTACCCGATCTGGTCTCAAGGTCGGTCGGCGCCACTATACTGACAATGGCTCCCGTGTCCTCTAAAAATTCTGTGTCCGTGAATCGATCTCGGACGTAGAGGCGTCGGTTCTGGCCAATCGCAACTGCCCCTATGTACGATCGGCCGAGGCATTTCCCGCGAAAGTACAAGGTGAGCGGCAGTTGCGGGATTCTCTACCCCATCGTAGATGATAATAGCACCAGCCGCGCTTGTGCGGATCTTTTTGGCGGGCTTTTGGAGGACTGGCGGGAGACGCGGCGCCATCTTGATGTCGCTGTGGCGTGGTCACTGATGTCGAGACCTTGTTGATCGAACCAGTTCCCTTCGATTTGGCCGCTATGAGCGCATCAGGTTTTTCTGCATATGCTTCTGGGTCCTTAAAAGAACAATCCGTGAGCAGAAGTCGGACATCTTCGGGAAGCTTCTCTCGGAATGCCTGCTCGAACATGAGGCAATCCGTATGTTCACCGGCTAGCATCATCATCTCGGCCATGAGAACGGACGGCAGTCGATCTCCGAGATCCGGTAGGTGCAGAAGTTTTTTGGCGCGATCATGCCTATGGAACCCGAAGGTTCGTAGTAACAGTGCCTTCATGGCCTCGTACTTGCTTTCCGCAGGAGGATTTACGATGAACCGCATCACTCGTGTGGTCGTCTCCGGCGATAGAGCGCTGACGAGGTAGTAATACTTCGTCGCGTCTGTCGATATGTTTCTTAAATGAAACTGGGCTTCGGTGTGGACAAACCAAGATTGTGGTTGATGTGTCCAAAACGACGGAAGGTGAACGCTTACTGCGCTTAACTCCGGTGTGCCAGGCGCAGCATCCAACAACGGGGCGTCGTGTTCGCTCATGGTCGGTGATCGCCCAGATCACGTCGGGGTCACCAATATGGCGAGTCCGGAAACTTGTTCTTTGTTGAAGAAGTTTATTGCGACAGCAATATTCGATTACAAAGGTTTAACAACAAGATAACGGACAACCATCAAAAACTCACTGTCTTCTTCGAAGACGTCTCCGAACTAACTCTTTTCGGGCGCCAAAAGCGCACATGACAACGCTGTCCAATCAGCGATGTCGCTCTCCTGGACCAATCCCTACGGTCGCGCCCACACGTGACCTTGCTGGCCAATCTGAGGGTTCGACGACCAGGACCACTCTCTATGGTCGCTACAGTGCCATTCTTTATAACAAGAGGACTTAATTGCAATAAGGACGTTTTGTTACAATTGTAAAGGGTCTTGGTGAGAGCATACCTGGAGCATTATATACATTTATGTCCTTTATTGAGAATATGCTTGGCAATGAAAAAGTGCAGTGAAGATTCACGAGACTGGTTCCAGCGGTAGAATTACTTCCAGAGGAACATCATGTATCTTGGTGATGACCACCTTGGAATACCTCAGCCTGGTCTTCAGAGTCCATGTGTGGGATAGTCAGTTGAAGCACTTTGGGCTTTATAAAGAGTGGGAGCAGCCAGCAATGAACTGTGCAGCTGCCCAGTGAGGTGACTTGATGTTGCGCACAACGCCCCTTTCAATGAGGGCAAAGACATTGCTCCATGATGGTTGCAGTGTGGAGTTTGAAACTCTAATTCATTTTGGTAGCTGAGAGATGTGATGATTGCTCAAGTAATGAAGCCATTAGCCACACATCTGAAACTGGAAAAAGGTCAGGCACATTGACATGGATCATGTAAGGAAATGCCAGGTTCAATTTTGTGAATGGTGAAATCTCAGCAGGAAATAATCGCCAGTGGAATCTACTTAAAGTAAAATCAATTTTTGGTTGCTTGGCACTTAATATTGAATCCAAATCCGTAATTGTCTGCCTTAAATATCAGAACTCACAAGTCTTATTCGCTGAACTTCCACTTTAAAAGGAAATTACTGACTTTTTTTTTTAACCAGAGATTGATACTTTCTCAAACTTAAATTATTTCAAACCTATTTAAAAACAATCTTGTTGTTTTCAGAGAGGCAGCATTTTGTTCCGTTTTTTTGGAAAACTTGCAAGCACAGCATTGCATTTTACCATGCTGTAAAAGATTTTATGCAGTCATTGTGCCTTTCAATGTTATATTGGATTTGCAGATGTTGTCACCTCTGCAGTTAACCTCGTGATATAACTGCAGATGAGATATCCAAGTTGTTGGCTAAGATGAAATTGCAAGAAAACATAAATTAAAAGATAATTGCATGTAAATTTTATTCTTAAATTGGAGAGTCATTAATTTGTTACTTGCAGCAGCACAACAGAATATGTAAACACAGTACACTGTAAACAATATAATAAATGAAAAAAGTTCACTGTAATCTGAAAAAAGTTCAGTATATGCCAGTATATACATATATATATACAGTATATATTCGTGTGTATGTGTGTGTATATACTGTTCTCTGACCAGTCTGACTATCCTCGTTTACATTTTATCTCTATTTGCTTTGTTGTTACCTTCTAGCTAACAATGATTTATTCTACATTTTCAATAGACAATAGACAATAGGTGCAGGAGGAGGCCATTCGGCCCTTCGAGCCAGCACCGCCATTCAATGTGATCATGGCTGATCATTCTCAATCAGTACCCCGTTCCTGAGTTCTCCCCATACCCCCTGACTCCGCTATCCTTAAGAGCTCTATCTAGCTCTCTCTTGAATGCATTCAGAGAATTGGCCTCCACTGCCTTCTGAGGCAGAGAATTCCACAGATTCACAACTCTCTGACTGAAAAAGTTTTTCCTCATCTCAGTTCTAAATGGCCTACCCCTTATTCTTAAACTGTGGCCCCTTGTTCTGGACTCTCCCCAACATCCGGAACATGTTTCCTGCCTCTAACGTGTCCAACCCCTTAATAATCTTATACGTTTCGATAAGATCTCCTCTCATTCTTCTAAATTCCAGTGTATACAAGCCTAGTCACTCCAGTCTTTCAACATATGATAGTCCCGCCATTCCGGGAATTAACCTAGTAAACCTACGCTGCACACCCTCAATAGCAAGAATATCCTTCCTCAGACTTGGAGACCAAAACTGCACACAGTACTCCAGGTGCGGTCTCACTAGGGCCCTGTACAACTGCAGAAGAACCTCTTTGCTCCTATACTCAACTCCTCTTGTTATGAAGGCCAACATTCCATTGGCTTTCTTCACTGCCTGCTGTACCTGCATGCTTCCTTTCAGTGACTGATGCACGAGGACACCCAGATCTCGTTGTACGTCCCCTGTTCCTAACTTGACACCATTCAGATAATACTCTGCCTTCCTATTCTTACCACCAAAGTGGATAACCTCACATTAAACTGCATCTGCCATGCATCCGCCCACTCACACAACCTGTCCAAGTCACCCTGCAACCTCAAAGCATCTTCCTCACAGTTCACACTATCACCCAGCTTTGTATCATCTGCAAATTTGCTAATGGTACTTTTAATCCCTTCATCCAAGTCATTAATGTATATTGTAAATAGCTGCGGTCCCAGCACCGGGCCTTGCGGTGCCCCACTAGTTACTGCCTGCCATTCTGAAAGGGACCCATTTATCCCCACTCTTTGCTTTCTGTCTGTCAACCAATTTTCTATCCATGTCAGTACCCTACCTCCAATAACATGTGCTCTAATTTTGCCCACTAATCTCCTATGTGGAACCTTGTCAAAGGCTTTCTGAAAGTCAAGGTACACCACATCCACCGGCTCTCCCCTGTCAATTTTCCTGGTTACATCCTCAAAGAATTCCAGAAGATTAGTCAAGCATGATTTCCCCTTCGTAAATCCATGTTGACTCGGAACAATCTGTTACTAAGATCCAAATGCTCCGCAATTTCGTCTTTTATAATTGACTCCAGCATCTTCCCCACCACTGATGTCAGACTAACTGGTCTATAATTTCCCGTTTTCTCTCTCCCTCCTTTCTTAAAAAGTGGGACAACATTAGCTACCCTCCAATCCACCCGTTCTCCATCCCTTTTGTCTCATTTTCACACCTTGCACTTCCTTATCTCTGTATCTCCCTCTCCCCTGACTCAGGCTGAAGAAGGGTCTTGACCTGAAACATCACCCGTTCCGTCTATCCAGAGATGCTGCCTGTCCCGCTGAGTTACTCCAGTATTCTGCGTCTACCTTCGGTTCAAACGAGCATCTGCAGTTCCTTCCTACACACACACACACATATTCATGCATAAATATACGTGTGTATGTGTATGTAGAAAATAAATAAATAAATGAATAAATATATGTAGGAAGGTTGCAGATGCTGGTTTAAACCGAAGATAGACGCAGAATACTGGAGTAACTCAGCGGGACAGGCAGCATCTCCGGAGAAAAGGAATGGGTGATGTTTCCGGTTGAGACCCTTCTTCAGAAATGACAGAAAGTGTCACCTATTCCTTTTGTGTCCATCTTTTCGGGTCGAGACCCTTCTTCAGACTGATGTGTGTGTGTGTGTATATCTATACACACACATAAAACAATTAATAATAATGTAAAAGGACAAAACTAATGCCCCACAAGTCTATGTAGTTCATAGTTTATTTGGAGGTTGTCATGTTTAATAGCCTGATGGCTGATGGCCGTAGGGAAGAAGGGTGTTCCTGATCCCGGATGTTACAGTTTTCAGGCTTCTATATCTTCTTCCCGATGGAGGGAGTGAAATGAAAGTGTGGCCAGGCTGTTGTGGGTCTGTGATGACGCTGGCTGCCTTTTTGAGGTTGCGACTCCCCCTTTTTAACAGTGTACATTTAGTTGTTCACATTTATCCAGTGAAGACCATTCCTTTATTGATTGTAAGTAAATCACTGGTTGGGTTTTACATCCAGACTGTCTATAATATTAGTGCAATCCTTGGTCTGAGATTGCAACTCACTGGCTTTCATTTACATTTGTTTTTTTGTGCATTCTTAATTATCCAATTCAACTTCTGCCCAAGGATACTTGTTTTTTTAAGAGTTCTCGTGTAAATAATTGGAAATTTCAGAGAGGCAAGATCGCAGTATCTAAGTATTTCAATGTTAGATGGCGAAAACGGGTGTATATATATACTGTAGGCTAACAGAAGGTATCACAAAATGCTGGAGTAACTCAGCGGGTCAGGCAGCATCTCTGGAGAGAAGGAATGGGTGACGTTTCGTGTCGAGGCCCTTCTTCAGACTGATGATCAGTCTGAAGAAGGGTCTCGACCCGAAACGTCACCCATTCCTTCTCTCCAGAGATGCTGCCTGACCCGCTGAGTTACTCCAGCATTTTGTGATACCTTCGATTCGTACCAGCATCTGCAGTTATTTTCCTGTAGGCTAACAGATCCCCTGAGTAATTGAAGCAGGTTTACTGGTAGTGTGTTCCCCATCTTCCGTCAAATCTTTATCCCAGCGACACTCCAAAGGCTTTGGATCAGAAGCTGATTCAGGATTCGCACAAATGTCCTTCGAAGGTGCAAAAATCACTTTGCACTTGCACTAATATTGTAGTGTACTTACACACTCACATTTGTTTATTGGATTGAATCAATTTGCTAACAATGCACGATTTCCATATTTTAAAAGATACAAATGCTGAAACATACAATGACATTTGAACGCGAAGCAAGATATAGGGGTGAGATACCACCGTTCAGGTGTATACATTTGTTCTGTTGTATATCGTACATCATAATCAACAATTTATCTCTATAGATGTGAGGTGACTATTCCTTTGATTCATTTCCGCAGAATTTAAATACATTATAACTTGAGACAACAATAAAATGAAACAGCGAAGCAGCAAATGAATGCTCACGATACATTTGAATCCTCACCTCCAGTAGAAACGAAAGCCATTTTCCCTATATAAATTTGATATGCAGTTCCCCATAACTTGTTACACGCATGAAGGAAATTTCAATATAATCGTTTTCTTCATAAAACCTGTTATGTTACCCAAATATATTTTTTAATCTCCTCAATGTACAAAAATACAAAACTCTTCTGATGGACATTATCTGCACCCAATAAGTTTTGAAAAGACAGAATGTGAAGTACCTAGAGTGTAAATGCTATAAGGATGAAATGGAATCCACCTTTAATACCACAGTAGTTATCCTTTTCTGTTACAATTTATGTTAAAATATATTGTTCACATTAATAAAATAATTTCAAATATTTAGTTTGACAAATTATCCATGGATACTCTCCCCCTGTAAATGCAGAATTTTGCTGATGCTACTTTTAATTGCATGATGCAAACCACTGATGTGACTGCATTCATTAATCTGACCAAATTCCTCCCTCTTTTCCTTAGATCAGAGAACTTGCCCTTTGATAGTTCCAACGATTGGGTAGTCTATAGCTGTTAATGATAATCAAAGCAAATTCAATCTTTTTGGGTGCTTGGAGAATATTGCATTGAAGATGTACAGAACAGCAATCTCACTTCAGAACTGCTGCAAACTAATTGGATGGCTCAGGAAATCGGAACAAAAAACTCAGAGAAAGATGAATTTACAAGAAGCAAACAAAGAAGTGGTCAAATAAATATCTAACCCTCCAACAATATATTACTTTAGTTGGAGTTGCCAAGTATTAGTTGCTGCATCACAGTGAGATGACTGTACAGGTGAAAAGGCCATGGATGTATGTATGTGTGAATGCATCCACCTCAATAGGATGTCAACCCTGCACAATGGTTTTACATACTGAAAGTGCAAAATTAGAGAATTCCCTGTTATGTTAATGCTTTATATATTTCACAAAACACAGGAAATATTTAAATATATTTTTGCAGCATGACGTTAAAGTGAAAGGGAAAAGTTTTATTTTTACGCAGAGGGTGGTAGATGCCTGGAACATACCGTTTAATTTAGTTTTGTTTAATTTCATTTAGAAATGCAGTGTGGAAACACACCCTTTAGCCCACTGAGGCCACCCCGATCAATGATGACCCATACACTATTTTTATCCTATGCACAAGGGACAAGGGGCAATATGCAGAAGCAAATTAACCTATCAACCTGCACATTTTTTGAAATGTGGTAGGAAACTGGAGCACCCAGAGAAAACCCATATGGTCACAGGGAGAATGAAAATTGAAGCAATTGTGAATGCTCCAACGCCCAACAATGTGACACAGCTACGATCATTCCTTGGGATGGTGCAATTCTATGCACGATTCCTTCCAGATTTAGCAACCGTGCTAAAGCCACTACATCATCTGTTACAAAAGGATGAGAATTGGATGTGGGGAAAGGAACAACAACATGCATACGACATCTGCAAGAAAAACCTGACAAGTGACAAACTCCTTGTTCACTACGACACGACGCGCGAGATGAAACTTGCTTGTGATGCTTCAAGTTATGGTGTAGGTGCAGTGATTTGCCACGTAATGGATGACGGACAGGAAAAGCCTATTGCTTTTGCCTCCCGCACCCTATCACCAAGTGAGCGCAACTATGCACAGATAGAGAAGGAAGCACTCAGCATTGTGTTCGGAATCAAGAAATTCCACCAGTTTCTTCTTGGCAGACCATTCACCCTTGTGACTGATCACAAACCACTACTCACGATACTGGGTCCCAAGTCAGCTATACCTTCCATGGCGGCATCAAGGATGCAGCGCTGGGCAATTCTGTTGTCCCAGTATGACTACAAGGTGGAGTACAGAAGCTCCAAATGCAACGCAGTCGCAGATGCGTTGTCCCGATTGCCCCATGAGAACTCTGATGTGGGAAGCGAGAACTCAATCTACACACTGCAAGTCGTAGATGAAGACTTTCCAGTGACTGCAACAGAAATTGCAGCTGAAACAGTGAAGGACACTGTGCTGAAGAGTGTTTATGAACAGACATTGAATGGTTGGACTGAAGTCGAGAGTGGATCAAACTCGGAACTGAAGCCTTTCTATAATCGACGACACGAATTATCATGCGAGCAGGGATGCATAAAGTGGGGTTATAGAGTGGTTGTACCAGAGTCTTTAAGAAACAAGATTATGTACGAACTTCATGCCGAACATCCTGGCATAGTTAGCATGAAGTCAATTGCTAGAAGTTTTGTGTATTAGCCTGGTATAGACAGTGACATAGAGTCACTGGTGAGCAAATGTAGCGTGTGTCAAGATTGCCGCAGTAAACCACCAAAAACACCACTGCAACCCTGGTCATGGCCAAGTAGACCGTTTCAGAGAGTTCACGTAGACTTTTGTGAAAAGGGTAATGATAATTTTCTGGTGCTAGTAGATAGTCATTCCAAATGGATTGAGGCTAAGCATATGGGGTCAAGCACTACTGCTGAGCGTACCATAGATGAATTGAGATCAATTTTTGCATGTCATGGTTTACCAGAAGAACTTGTTTCTGATAACGGACCTCAGTTTCGTTCAGAACAGTTCAAACAGTTCATGCAGCGTAACGGGGTTAAACACACACTTGTTCCTCCATACATCCAGCCTCCAATGGGGCGGCGGAAAGGTCTGTTAGAGTAGTCAAAGAGGCTCTCAAGAAACAGGTTTTGCAGGGTAGTTCAAAGCTCAGCATGAAACATCGTTTGGCTAGTTTCTTGCTGAAGTACAGAACTTCACCACACACAACTACGGGTTATTCACCTGCAGAACTGTTGATGAAGAGAAGGCTAAGAATACGCCTAAGTCTAGTTCAACCCAATTTGGCCTCGAGAGTTGAGCAAAAACAGTTAAGTCAAAAACACCACTTTGACTTCCACAAAAAGGAGAGGAACTTCAAGCCAGATGAGCAAGTTCGTGTGCTCAGTCCTCCCAACAAGTCCAGTCGAGACAAATGGGATGTTAGGAAAATAGTGGAAGTGTGTGGAACAAAAAGATACTTAGTGGATGTTGGAGACAAGATCAAAAGTGTTCACGTGGATCAAATGATTCCAGCCAAAGACGAACCGAAAACTGAGCATGAATTCCTAATCCCTGAGTATTCATCTGAAAGTGAGTTAGAAAAGACTATTGTGGTTGATACACAAAATTCAGTGAGTACAGATAAAGAGACAGACTTCTCTAGTCAAGGTCAGCATACTAACATAGAGCCAAACAAGCTAACAGTTGAGTCTACATGTACATCTGTTATGCCTGTTGCACCTGTTACTGTTAAACGATCAGGCAGGAACCGCAAACCAGTAACTAGGTTAAATTTGTAAATACGGTTAAAAGTATTGATGTAAATCAAGTATCACAATACCAAAATTGTAACTGAGTACTTGGATTTAATACTTAAAAAAAGGGAGAGCAGTGTAATGTATTCATGCATATTCATGTGCCATGTTAATGAGTGGGCGTTCCTTGAGCTAGGAATGCTGGGTAAATAAAGGCTGGTGTGATTCAGGCAACTAACGTGTGAGTGTACTTTATCTTTATGCCGTGTTGAACATAACACTTTAGTTGGAGTTGCCAAGTATTAGTTGCTGCATCACAGTGAGATGACTGTACAGGTGAAAAGGCCATGGATGTATGCATGTGTGAATGCATCCACCTCAATAGGATGTCAACCCTGCACAATGGTTTTACATACTGAAAGTGCAAAATTAGAGAATTCCCTGTTATGTTAACGCTTTATATATTTCACAAAACACAGGAAATATTTAAATATATTTTTGCAGCATGACGTTAAAGTGAAAGGGAAAAGTTTTATTTTTACGCAGAGGGTGGTAGATGCCTGGAACATACCGTTTAATTTAGTTTTGTTTAATTTCATTTAGAAATGCAGTGTGGAAACACACCCTTTAGCCCACTGAGGCCACCTCGATCAATGATGACCCATACACTATTTTTATCCTATGGACAAGGGACAAGGGGCAATATGCAGAAGCAAATTAACCTATCAACCTGCACATTTTTTGAAATGTGGTAGGAAACTGGAGCACCCAGAGAAAACCCATATGGTCACAGGGAGAATGTGCAAACTCCACAAAGACAACGCCCATAGTCATGTTCGAACCTGGGTCTCTGGTGCTGCAAGGCAGTAACTCTACCGCTGCGCCACTGTACCACTGTGCACACTGTACTGTGGTGGTGGAAGCAAATGTGAGACCGACATTTAAGAGTTTTTTGGGTAGGCATGTGAATATGCAGGGAATTGAGGAAGATGGATCATGTGCAGACAGATTAGATTAATTTACCTTGACATCATGTTCGACACAGACATTGTGGGTCGAGGGTCCTGATCCTGTGCTGTACTGCTCTAACGTTCTGTGTTCCGACTGCAATTATTACTCAGTCAAATTATGTCTTGACTCTGCTATGAGTGAATATGAAAGTATGTAGTGACTGAGAAAGAGCCTCATGTACATTAAGGATAAGGGGGAAGTCTTTTAGGACCGAGATGAGAAAACATTTCTTCACACAGAGAGTGGTGAGTCTGTGGAATTCTCTGCCACAGAAGGTAGTTGAGGCCAGTTCATTGGCTATATTTAAGAGGGAGTTAGATGTGGCCCTTGTGGCTAAAGGGATCAGGGGGTATGGAGAGAAGGCAGGTACAGGTTACTGAGCTGGATGATCAGCCATGATCATATTGAATGGCGGTGCAGGCTCGAAGGGCCGAATGGCCTACTCCTGCACCTATTTTCTATGTTTCTATGTTTAGACATCAACGGACTACATCACTTTGGGGCGGCACGGTGGCGCAGTCGCAGAGTTGCTTCCTTACAGCGCTTGTAGCGCTGGAGACCAGGGTTCCATCCTGACTACGTGAACTAAGTTTCAACAAGGCAGTAAATGCCTGCAGCCCCATACCAGCCGGAAAAGCCATCCCTCCAGTCTCCCAATGCTTGCTCATGGCACACATAAGTAGGATGCTTGTATGCTGGGTAGAACCTGTATAAAAAAGGGATTATAGCTTACATTTGATCAGCATTAACTGATGAAGGACATTGTTCACTTAGTAAGAAAAAACCTAAAATGAAAAGCAGCTTCCATGTCACAATTTGAATTTTATTGAAATTAAACTCATAATTCATGAGAACGGTCTGCACATGTATTTTTAAGACACAACAAGTTTTCTTTTGTACAGTGAAGCTGCAGATGGCGTTACTTTCCAGTCATTCCTATTGAAAATGCTCAATCATAACCCCAGTGGTTGCTTTTATTATTGATTGTTATTTGCAGACAGCCCATAACCAATTAACTAGAATGGTTCGCTATGGTTTTAACCTATGAGCAGTACCCATTTAAGAAATCTCTTCATGAAGCTTTTGATCTTTTCTGTTAATATATCACTTTTTGCAATTGCTGTGATGCATAACTCTCGTGAGATCTTAATGAAGAAAAACCTTTACAAAGAAGTAAGTCTTTTAAGTAAATGTAGGCCCTCTGCAGACCATCTGGTGGCCACGATAGGCTGTAGTTGGAAAAGCATTGACAGTAAACAGGTCAAGGCGGTCGTCTTTTGCAATAATGAGTGCTTTATAAGATCCAATTTCTAGCAAAATATCAGTTAAAAATTCAGTAAAATGATACCATTAACAATTTCTTGAAAAATTGACAGTACAGAAAGAACCTGATCGCTTGAGAAAAACAATTTAAATATTATTTTGCCCAAGTATTTCCATACAAAAGAAAGTAGATACAAGAAGGGCATAGGTTTATAGTAAAGTATTCCACATGCTACTTGGTATTAAAAGAAAACAGCTTTTATAATAAAAATATATACTATATCATCCACATTATGGGAGTATGAAGGGAATTATTTTCCATTTTATTCAGTCAGAGCAGTTCGTATTCTTTTGAAGAAAAATGGATGAAATTAATTTGGGCAAATGGGACAGTTAGAAAAAGAATGAAAATGTATCTTGACACTTGACATGCATGATTTTGGTCTTGACAAAATTAACAAAAAAAATCATTATCTACATATTTACCCAACAAAAACCATTGCATTTTCCATACCGACACTTTTATAAGGCACAGCACAGTTTCATTGTGCATTCAATGCCTTGCTACACCGATCACGGACAAGGCATTGCCACCTTTAAATTGTATTTATCATAGCAATATGCAAAATCATTGCCTGCTTACAAATTTACAAAGAAATACTTTTTTTTCTGTACATGACTGTCTTTGCAAAGTAAACGGTCATCTTAAATTATAAGAAAACTTTATTTTCTGTAAACTACTTTGTGACATGACAGAATCAAATGCGCTTGTTGTGTCCAACGGCAAAAATCTACTTTAAGTACCTTCATAATTGTTGTTAACGCAAAACAATCAGTTCATAAATAATAGAAGCATCCTGGACATCAGTGATAATGGAAGCAAACTTTCTCCACAAGTAAAATATGTCACTAGCATTTGTACAACTCAATTTTCAGTGTAAGTTTTATATTCCTCATGGCAATATTTTTTACAAGTCGTGGTCTTATGACCGTCAATGCTTAAAGCATGAGCGATAACATCTGTTCTGAGGATCATTTAATTGCCTGTTTATTCAGCAGGGAAAGAATTAGGCATCTTCTTGAATCGATTTCCTTCGCAGGTATGAACTCCCGAAGCAATGCAATAGAACAGCACTATTGAACAATGTCTTGTCTTTTGACCATACACAGTTTTTAGAGCCATCAGCTGCTTTTCCAGAGAATCATTCAGCTCCATTTAAAGTCAGGTCAATGGTTATGACAAATTGCAGCTGTATTTCAATGTTTGGGGCTCATTATATAGTTTGTGGTAAGAAGCTGGCAGAAGATACCCAAGTTCTGTAGTTCATCGATATTGAGGGCAGAGATCCCACATTTCAAAGTGCCAATGTACTGCTACAAGTACTCCAGTTCCAAGGCATGATGTAGAGCCATAAGGTCAGAATGGCTTGAGATCCTCCAGAATGGCATGGTATGCTGCAGACAACACAAAGAGGAAATCTGAGACCACATGGCCTTTGCCCCAGACAAACAACTAAATGTTTGACTCCATCTCTAAACAACCTACAGGTTCAAAGACATAAATTACAAAAACTATCGTTTGGAGTTTTAAAAAATAAAACCATGCTATGCATTTGTCAGATGTGCAGATAATAAGGGCAAGTAATTAACTACTAAATTGAACTACGAGAGGAATAGATGGGGGGTAATACCCAGAGTCGGATAATTAAAAACCAGAGGATACAGGTTTAAGGTGAGGGGAGAAAGATTTAATAGGAACCTGAGGCAACTTTTTTTACACAAAGATTGGTAGGTATATGGAATGAGCTGCCTGAGGAGGTAGTTGAGGCAGGTACAATCACAATGTTTAAAAAGCATTTGGACAGGATAGTATAAATTTAGTAGGATAAGGGCCAAACACAGGCAGGTGGGACCAGTGTAGATGGGGCATGTTGGTCGATGTGGACAATTGCGCCAAAGGGCTTGTTTCTCCATGACTCTATGACACTAATTTTGTATTTTTAAAAGTGATTACAAAAATTAAAGGAAATCCCTGTTGATAGTGGCTTAAGCAGTCAGTAAAGAAGGGGCTTTGACCCACAGCCTTCAATGTTAATATGTTTTAACATTTTTAATATTATATATCCAGCGACGAGAATTAAATATGGTACAACAGACTTAACACAATGTTTCATTACCTGAGAAAAATTGTAAGTAATTGATTGTTATCTCATTTTGATTCCTGAATGAGGGTAAAAAGTCTACTTTTCAATGAATGAGATTTACAGCAGGAAGAGCCTGCCTCATCAAAACACAGATGTGTGTGCCAATAGGTTACTGCTTGCCACTACTCAGGCAACAGAATGATGACAATCAGGTTCTGTTTGCTATAAAAACAAATGCATTCATTGTAGAAATACGACTCTCAGGTGAATTAGAAGGAGACCTTGTCAAGATATAACTTGGAATCTCTTCCTCGGATCATTACCAAGCCTTATCAAAGGTAAATATTCTCAGAAGGAATGCATTCCAATCCGTAATGCTTACACAGTCCTAAGTAATGGCCTTTTCTTTGTTGTGTAAATCTCCTTTACTGTAGAAGTTTTGATGACTTATTTCACCAGCTATCACCTCAGACTAATGCATCAAAGCAAATATTTAAAAATACCCTCATGAGGTTTTTGTATATACTTTAAAAATATTTATTGCTTCAGGTCTGCTGTTGTTGGATCTGATTCACCTTTTCTAAAGGAGGTGAGTAAACTTCAATTCTCCAAGGAAGTCTTGCTAAGAGAACTCTGTTTCTTTGTGGGCCAGATACTATCTTGCTTCATTATATTTGTGCCACCAACTCATGAATGAACCACTTTTGCTTTCCTCATTTCCGGAGAGATATTTTAAAATATATATATATATATATATATATATATATATATATATATATATATATATATATATATATGCACATTTAGTTAGTGGTTATTTTCCACTTCTTACCTTCAAATATCCACTTCAGTGTGGTCGTCACAGAATTATGGACAAAAGCAGTAGCACAAAATGTTTTAAGAGTAATTTCTGCCTGGCAAGACTTGGAACTTTCATCATTAATCTTCATTGTTCCATGACGAGGGATCCCAAACAAAAGGCTTGTCGGAGCATGCTATTCATTTTTAATAGCGCCTGAAAACTACCTTTGTGAAAGGCTGGAAATAATGCATGTTCCGTCATTCTTGCACCTAGTAATTTCCTCACTTTTCATTGCCTTTAACTGCAGTTTGAATGTGGAAAAGCTGCCTACTAGGTCAGGCCCCTGCCCGCTCCTTAATTAGCATTCTAAGTGATGTGGTTATTATAAGGGAATTTAGTTTACATCAAAGGCTCTAAAAGCTGAATTACCAATTCGCCTTTGCTGAACACACACACATGAATCTCCTAATTTTTACAACAAAGAATTATGTACTCGGTTGCTTAAGTACTTTAAGAGCAACCATGCCGCAAAATTATATACAGAAAAGTAGACTGACAGCTGAATACTCCCTGTCTCTTATTTCATGCCACATACACAAATCTCTTAATTTCAGCCACAAAGATGCATTTGGAATTTGAGCGGTTCATTTATTCACTGTTAACAATGCTCAAAATACATTGGCTAATGCTCACAACATATGAAGCCCCAACCATCACCCCTTCCCCAAAGGGCACCAGTCCTTTGAATGCCAGAAATGGTAAGCTATGTGATTTATAAACTATTCTGCAACATCCTTCTCAAACTTGCCGCATTCAAACACGATTCACCACCTTCAATTGTCCAGGTGGCTGAATTGTAATTACTTGAATCCTTTCCAGCTTATTCAATCCTAACTATTCAGATATAGCAAGAGAACAAGCTGCAAATCTGCAATTCCTGCAGCCATTCTGTTACTTACTGTATGGAATTTGCCCCCAAAATTCCCATGCCCCAGGAAGGGTGAGCTGTACACCATTCATCCTGCCTCAGCCAAACCTGGAAGTGGACCAGTTTGCAGCTAGGTCCTTAGATACAGTACATCCTATTTTTAATCCACTTGCTGCCCTCAGTGACATTATTCACAATTGCCGTCTCAGGTTATAGTCATAGCATGGAAACAGGCCCTTTGGCCTAACTCGTCCAAGTTGACCAAGATTCCCCATCTAAGCTAGTCCCATTTACCAGTATTTCACCCCTACTGTATATCCCTAAACCTTTCCTATCCATGCACCAAACATCTTTTAAATGATGTTATTGTGCGAACCTCAACTAGACTCTCTGACTTGTTCCATACACCCACCAGTGAAAGTGTTGTTGTTCAGGTCCCTGTAAAATATTACGCTCTCTCTCACTTTAAATCTATGCCCCCCAGTGCTAGATTCCCTCCGGTGCTTGATCTAGAGATAGACAGTATGGGTCATTGGAGACCCTCAGACTATCTTTGATCGGACTTTACTGGCTTTATCCTGCACTAAACGTTATTCCAACATCATGCGTCTGTCTGTACACTGTGGAAGGCTCGATTGTAATCATGTATTGTCTTTCCCGCTGACTGGTTAGCATGCAACAAAATCTTTTCACTGTACCTCAGTACATGTGACAATAAACTAAACGAACGAACTAACTAACGTACTGATACCGGTTTACAACAAAGGTAGACACAAAGTGCTGGAGTAACTCAGTGGGTCAGGCAGCATCTCTGGAGAAAAAGCATGGGTGAAGTTTTGGGTCGGGACCCAGGTGACAACCCAAAATGTCATCTGTCCTTTTTCACCAAAGAGGTTGCCTGATCCGCTGAGTTACTCTAGCAGTTTGTGTTTATCTTCCACACAGGCTGAGACTGCGGCCCTGCCTTTGTGAACCACCTTGGTTACTTCTTCATAAAGAAAACTCTATCAAATTCATGAGACGCTATCTTCCACACTATCCCATATTATCTGGTACTAATGGTCAGCAGACCGGCTGCAGGAGGGATGGCAGTGCCTCAACGGGGGGGGGGGCACTGGAGGCCCTGCAGCAGCCTGGGGCTCGGCTGGACCGGGCACCGATCCAAGAGGCCGAGTACGTGGACCGGGCACAACCTACAGTGGAGCAGCGAAGGAGGACACGACGGTCAGACCAGGACTGTAAACTTGATGAAATAGCACCAAACATGATTTTATCATATGTGAAATGAATTTCACTATGTAATGTTTAATTGCATATCTGACAATAAATATCCATTGATTAATGCTGTTGTGGCGGTCCCTGGGTATCAGGCCACTCCTAGGGTCAGCACTTGACGGACAGGCTACAGGGCTTATAATCAGGTGGTTTGGGGGAGTGGTTCATCCCTGCGGTGGAACTCGCTGTGAGTGGAGGCTCACAACCGGAATAAAGAACTTTCTAAACCTGCCTTGCGTCCAGCCTTTTTCTGGCCTCGTTCAGGCCACTACACTGTCAATCCCTGATCAACTATACAACTATAGCATGTATATCTTATCCCTCAGAATCCCTCCCTGATTCTGAGGGATAAAAAGTAACTTGTTTACTACAGCCGTTAGGCTTACTAGTCTGTAGTTCCAGGGTTTCTCTTTGGAGCCATTATTACATACAGAGGCAGCGGAGAAAGCCTCGAGATGGCTCTGGATCAGGAGAGGAGGTCCATGGGGAGGAGCGAATGCCACCTGAACACAAGTCGTGGTCTGATCAACCATGGCTGGGTCGCCCAGGCGAGCGTGTCTGATATTGAAAGACCCAAAACACCCAATGACCCCAGGTTACATCACTGATGATGTGCTCAGGAGCATCAAGAGATGTACTTATCGATCATCATGCATTTAGATGTAAAACCAATATTTGTTTTTATTTCTTTTTCTTTGGCCTCAAGTATTTGCATATATGCTCCGAATTGCCTATGTAGCTGCAAAACCAAATCTTTATGCCTTTTAATGCAATTTAAGATTATTCAATGTGTACTTTGCTAACTATCTAACATTTGTCTACACTGCACTAAGCCCCTGTCCCAGTTTGGCGATTTTTTAGGCGACTACAGGCGACTAGGTTGTCACCGCACGGTCGCTGGGGTGTCGCGGGCATGGTCATGAGTAGTCTCCAAAGAGTCGTAGCGTTTTTCTGGTCGTCGCTGGATTTTGTGAAGGCACGACATTTTTCGCCGACTGTTGGTTTGACGCCAATGAACGTAGCTTGACGTCTCCTGACGTGGACCCTGTCGTAGGCTGTCGCCAGGTCGTCGCCAGGTGATTAAGGTTGTCGCTGGTGCTGACTTCGGCAAATTCCAAGTGTGGACTTGATCTGATCATCCATCAGTGTAATGTGTCCATAAATGATGTTAGGTTTTGTATGTTTTTGCACTTGTATTCTGTTTCAAGTTTGAATTTTAAAAGTTTGAAGTTTGAAGTTTATTGAAATTTATTGAAGTTTATTACAATATTTTTGTATGCAATGTTGTATGTTCTTATCAACCTTTAAAAAAAATGTTGTTTGTATATCAATAAAGGAAACTTTTGAAATTTTGACGGAAAATTGATGTATGAAGTTATTGTATTTCAGAGTAGTTTCTCATGACATCACTTTCAAATAGTCATGATGCAGAATGATTGGAAACCCTACCGTACACCCCCCTTTTATAGGGAAAGTGGGTGAAACGTGAATTGTCTTCAGTTGTCTTCAGTCTTCAGGGTCATAGCTTGTCGTAGTTTGTCGCAGGTGAACAAAGGTTGACTTCGGTTGTCGTAGGTTGTTACCTCTGTGGTGGTAGGTTGTTGTAGGTGCGATCGTAGGTGGACATTCTACTTGCGACGATTGGGTCGCCGGTTTTCGGTAGTTTGCCGTAGCTTGAAGTCGACTAGGTGGTAGGTTGTTGCAGCTTGTCGTCGACATTGTCGTACAGGGGGGTCCAGTCACCAGTTTTTCGGCGACCTGCTATGATTATGACAGTCGCCGGCAGTCGCGTTAAAAAAACGCTTCACTGGGACAGGGCCTCTACTTGGTGGTTCCGTCAGTCTACTAACTTTTCCATCCTATCCTTGTTTCTTGTGACTTTGTTCCAGATTACAATGTTGTCGTTTCATGTAGTTGCTAAGTTACAATTTATTTGGTAATATAATCAATAAACATTGTGCCAACAAATCTCTTCAGTTTGTTAAACAAGTCTCTCCCATTTATTTAATAGCATTCTTCAACAGCACAATGTAAGGGGAAGTTCATAGTTGCAAGCACATTTGGATTTATAATGCATACATTCTATTCACAGATGCTCCCTACAATTTTTTAGTTGTTCAATCTGAATTAGTCATCCAATCAAATAGCCTTGCTAACTGTGACACAGATGATTACTCATTTGGAAACAATTCCTTTCAGTTAATGGACTGCACTTTAGAAACTGTGTATTAAAGAAAGCATTAACATCTTTAAAACATTTACCTTCTTAGATGCTTGTTCTTCTTCTACGCCATCTCCCACAACAACATACACCACTTTTTTTCCAAACCTTTGAATTATTCGTTCAAAACAGCTTTCCTTTCCTCAAGTGAAATACACAAAAATATTTGTTTAAAATAACTTCACCATTGATTCCACGATAAATCAGAGAAAAATGTTTTTGTTTGAAGCGGCTGGGGCTCTTCAGAGACTGGGGCTTTAGTGTGTTATGGGGTTGAGTGAAATGGTACAGATTTTTTGCCCAGGATTTTTTGAAATCTGCTGTGCCATCCCCATCAGGGTGAGTACAGAACATGCAGAAGTAATTTATCAGCATGAAAGAGAGAGAGGGGGAAAGGATTGGGGAATGAAGCACTGGAGGGCATTGATTTAAAGTGAGAGAGAGGGTAAGATTTTATAGGGACCTGAACAACAATGCCTTCACTCAGATGATGGTGGGCATATAGAACAAGCTGTCAGAGAAACTAATTGAGGTTGGTACAATTTCATAATTTAAAAGTTGAAGATAGGCACAAAAAGTCGGAGTAACTCAGCAAATTGACAGAAAAAGGGAAACAATGATAAACAAATGTTCCCAGTCAGGGGGTTTTGATTGGGAAATGAGAGTAATGTGACTATAGAAAATGGTCAAACTTTGTTCAACAAAACATATTTTTAAAATATATAAGTAGATTGCGACATAAAATGCACTAACACAACCTAAATTAAAAGCTTCAAGTAACCTCAACTCAACATAAACATGTTATTTCTTAGAATGTAATTTTCTATTGTTAGATCATATGTATCTAATACCTGAAAGATATACCACTTCTCTGCAATTTGCTCTATCTCATATAAAGGCAATGAGAACAGGAGCAGGATTAAGTCATCTGGCCCTTCAAGCCAATTCTGCTATTCAATTGATCATGATTGATAACTCTAATCGCAGCTCTGTTTCGGGGTCAGATTTCTAAAACCTCTTGATTTCCTCAAAGTCCAAATATCCACCTAACTCCACCTGGAATATATTCAAAGATTGAGCAATCACTGTCTTTTGCCAAAACTTGCCAATTGAAGAATTTGCCACATCCCTTTCCTAAAAGCATGTCCTTTATTTTTGATACTAAGCACTCTAAACAGCTTACCTAATGAAACCAGGGATTACCATTAATATGTTTATAATTTTCATAGGGGAAACACATGAAATGTAGCCTAAGTGCAATACATATGGATGATTGTGAAATACAAACACTACAACTAATTGCTATTAATATTTTGATATTACTTACCAATTTTTGTTGCACTATATATATTTTCGATTGGAAAAGCTATCCCTAATCCATACAATAAGACTTTGGCAAGAGCAGGTATCAGTTGTGTTGTTGTGACTAGGATATTTATGCAGTTTGACCTGAAAGACATATTTTGAGCATCATTAATAATTGGTTGACAACACTGTTATAATGTTACTTTGGTTTACATTATTATGGTGTGCTTGCCTTGTATTATTGATGATTTATTGTATTATTGATTATCATATATTTCACCGTGTATAAAATCATTAGTGGAGTAGCCCAGTGAACCAGAGGACATAGGTTTAAGATTTAATAGGAACCATTTCAAAATGTCACCTATCCATGTTCTTCAGAGATGCTGCCTGACCTGCTAACTTACTCCAGCACTTTGTGTATTTTTAGTGACAATAATGGTTTTAGTGGCAATCATGGTTTCAAAATATAGTGGGAACATCCAGCAAGATGTTCCAGCAACATTTTCACAATCTTTGTTGAAGATACAGAACTGGGTGCTGAAGATAGGGGAATCTGAGTACAGAGGATATAAATAGCTTTCATTTAGTCTGGAGCTAGTTATCAATGCATAGAGGGTGGTTATGTTGCTCCAAGAACGATCAGCATAAGAAGATCTTCCCTAATTTCTGCACCATATTTTGAAACCATGGCTTCTTGTTGCTACTTTCGTACTTGAGTGGACGGCTGAGGTTGCACCAGATCATGTGAAGGATCACGGTTGTAAATTTGTAAATTATGTCTTTCATTTTTGAATATTTTTTTACAAATTGAATTACTTCAGTTTACTGGAAATTGTAAAATTAATTTCGACACCAACCTTGAATGAATGAGTGTGAGCACTTTCAGTGCAAGTGTTAACCATGAATCCGTCAGAGCTTCAATTTCTGCTCGCAATTGCAACCAAGATTCCCTTTTGGTTGGGCCAAGGAGACCTATGATTCGGAACATAAATTATCGGAGTTATTTATTGCACACCTTTCAGCAGCGGTCAGGGAACCTGACACAACAATCACTAAACACAGCAATGATATTTATATGAAGAAGGGTCTCGACCCGAAACGTCACCCATTCCTTCTCTCCAGAGATGCTGCCTGCCTCGCTGAGTTACTCCAGCATTTTGTGTCTATCTTCAGTTTAAACCAGCATCTGCAGTCTCTTCCTACACAATGATATTTTATCTATTGCAGTAAAGTTATTTTGAGTGTAGTTTTATTTTAAATTTACGCTCTCATTCTGGTTTCTTCATGCAAGTGTCACAAATCCATATTCAGGCAAGAGGATAAGATGGCCGTGCACATTTCTATAGTTGCTGAATGAACACAGTTTAATCAAACCTCTTGTTAGTTACTTCCAAAAGCAAAATTCAAGTTTGCAAGGGAATAGGTGTCTATACATTCAGCAATTTACAATAAATATCGATTTTATTTTACTTGTCTACTCCAAGTACCAGTCTTTCCAAAGACTGACAGATTTGATGCATGAACGTAAACAAGCTTCTGGATGGAACTATTCTAACAAAAAACAAGAGGATTAGGATAATATGCCAATTAGTATTAAAATGCACACAAGCACCATTATACAAAGAGGAAGAATTATTGATCAAACTTTAAAAAACACATTTTGTATGTTTTGTCGCAGAAAAACATTTCATTTTCTTCTCCTTAGGCAGTCCCTAGGATTTGTGGAAGATTCTGCTTCTGAAATGATCCTAAAAGTACTTTTCACCTCAGATGGCCAAAGATTATGCAAGTATCCAAGAGATTGTGGTGAATTTCATCATTGATGTCTGTCTTTATTGAGAAGTGCCTCACAAGATATGAGAAGTGTTTCATGTTTTCCAAGTCCTTCTTGTAGATCATATTTTTGGGGTGGTGGAGGGAGGTAACGTTTTGCAGTACAGTTTAGGACCTTTGTTTTGCATCTGATCAATGTAAGGCAAATTCTCTTGCAGACTTCAATGAATGAGACGTGTGTCTCCTGGGATGTGTGCAGACATAAAGTTGCCCATGTGCTGCAGCTTGATGACTGAGGTTGGACTGATCTTGCTTCTGAAGGGGAAACAATGTGAACTGAATAGTTTCCCATTTACCTTACAGATTATGTGTAGGAAGAAACTGCAGATGCTGGTTTAAACCGAAGGTAGGCACAAAAAGCTGGAGTAAATCAGCGGGACAGGCAGCATCTCTGGAGAGAAGGAATGGGTGACGTTTCGGGTCGAGACTCTTGACTTGACAAAATTAGTGTCTGAAGAAGGCTCTCGACACAAAACATCACCCATTCCTCCGCTCCAGAGATGTGCCTGTCCTGTTATGTTACTCTAGCTTTTTGTGTCTAACCTTACAGATTAGCTCCTATATGGTGAGAAACGTTTGGAAAGTGTTGGAACAATGACATGGCAGTGCTTTGCACTAGTGGTAGATTTGATATGATGACACAGCAACATTTCATACACTACGTGCTGGAGGTAACATAGTTACACGGGTAGAAGAGTTACTGGCCAATAAAAAACCCAGAGAAGGCATAAATGGGCTGTTTTCTGGATGGCAAAACCCAGGGTCCTCAGTCTGAAGAAGGGTCTCGACCCAAAACATCACCCATTCCTTTTCTCCAGAGATGCTGCCTGTCCTGCAGAGTTACTCCAGCAGTTTGTGTCTATCTTTGGTGTATGATTTACAAATGACTAAAGAAAAGTTCAATTTGGTCTTTTTAGATGACTTAGTCCCTTGCTGATTAGCAAGTTTCTTCATGCGATAAAAATACGAGTACTTGCCTCCAACATTATTTTTATAAGTATTATATATTTCTTTTACTCTCCGATAGCGAAAAGCTAGCTTCCGCATCCAATCAACTCCTCCACGCACACCGGTTGCTAAACAAAGATTTGCACTTGTTGCTGCAGCATGAAAGCCATCTGTGGCAAAGTTGTAAGTACTGTAGAAATGAACGCAGACGAGAGTTATCAGCAAAGAATAGACACTGGGCTCTATGACTCAGTTACAGTTAAGTTTATTGTTACATGTACGTACAGTGAAAAGCTTTTGTTGCATGCTATCCAGTCAGCAGAAAGACAATTCATGATTAAAATTCAGCCATTTGCAGTGTACAGATACATGATAAGGGAATAACGTTAAGTGCAAGGTAAAACCAGCAAAGCCTGATCAAGGATGGTCTGAGGGTCACCAATGAGATGGATAGTAGTTCAGGACTGCTCTCTGGTTGCAGTAGGATGATTCAGTTACTTGATAACAGCTGGAAAGAAACTGTCCCTGAATCCCTGAAGTGTGCTTTTTCACACTTCTATACCTTTTACCGAATGGGAGAGAGGAGAAGAGGGAGTGGCCAGGGTGCGACTCGTCCTTGATTATGCTGCTGGCCTTACCGAAGCAGCGTAGATACAAATTGAGTCAATAGATGGGAGGTTCGTTTGTGTGATGGTCTGGGCTGCATGCACAATTCTACATCTTATACGTCTCCTACATCTTATCGAATCATTTTTTTTTAGTTAAGTACATACCTCAAATCCTGTCCATTATCATCTGATGATACATCATCAATGTGAACTTGATCACATTCCTGAAAGAAAAAAATGATTTTAATAAGCTATATAAATTAGATATTGTTTTGAAAACAAACATCCATTTGTGATAAATTTATACATATATGAATTTCTGACTACGTCTTTCAGTGTTTTGTCTAATTAAAATATGTATGAATGAACTGAAAAGGAGCAGCAAATATTTCCATTTGGATTAAACAACAGTAAGCAGTTCCTTTTTGGGTACATTAGAGTGAATTGAATATAACTGCCCATGAAATCAAGGCATCCTTTTATTGAGCAATAAAACAAACTGCTCGAGGAACTCAGTGGGTCAGGCAGCATCGGTGGAAGGAAATGGAAGGGTCTCGACCCGAAACGTCACCCATTCCTCTCCAGAGATGCTGCCTGTCCCGCTGAGCTACTCCAGCTTTAATGTTGGGTCTTTCAGCAGTTTATTTTTTACTCAAGATTCCAGCATCTGCACGGTCTTGAAGTTCTGGTGGTTTGGCATCTGGCTAATGTTGTACCTTTATCTAAGAAGAGCAGCAAGGACAAGCCAGGAAACTACAGGCCGGTGGAGCATGATATCAGTGGTGGGAAGGTTATGTGAGGGAATTCTCAGGGGCAGGATCTACAGGGCATATGGATAGTTAGCATGACTTTGTACATGACAAAATCGTGTCCCACGAATCTGAGTGTTTTTTGAACAGATCGCCAAGGGAATTGATGGAGGTTGGACAGTGGACATTTTCAAATGGACTTTAGCAAGGCCTTTCAGGACAACATAGTGGCATAACCGTAGAGTTGCTTCCTTACAGAACCAGAGGCCCAGGTTCAATCCTGACTACGGGTGCTGTCTGTACGGAGTTTGTACGTTCTCCCCCCGACCTGCATGAGTTTCCTCCGGGTGCTCTGGTTTCTTCCCACACTCCAAAGACGTACAAGTTTGTAGGTAAATTGGCTTCTGTAAATTGTAAATTGTCCCTAGTGTGTAGGCTAATGCTGGTGTACAGGGTGTTTGGTGGTCTCGTGGATTCGGTCAGCCAACAGGCCTGTTTCCACACTGTACGTCTAATGTCTAAAGTCTTTGACAACGTCCCACATGCTAGGGTAGATCACAAGGAATCCTAGCCAATTGGATTGAAAATTGGTGATTTATTAAACAGTGAGGAATGATATCTAAGTTTAAAATATGCAGGGTGGGAGGAAGTGTAGTCAAAACATTTTTCATTATATTTTTAAATTAGTTTAATTTAGTTTAGTTTAGTTTATTGTCACGTGTAAAGTGAAACAGCGAAAAGCTTTTGTTGCATGCTAACCAGTCAGTGGAAAGACAATCCATGACTACAATGGAGCCATTCACAGTGTACAGATACATGATAAGGGAATAACATTTAGTGCAAGATAAAGTCCGATCAAATATAGTCTGAGGGTCTCCAATGGGGTAGATTCAAGACTGCTCCCTAGTTGTGGTAGGATGGTTCAGTTGCCTGATAACAGCAGGGAAGAAGTGAAGTGTTGAAGAGTTTATGAGGTATCTGGGATGAAGGGTTTGGACAAAGGAAGGACAAGATAGATCTGACAAGTTTAGGACAAGAGGGACAAGTTTATTTTTGTCAGATCAACTTCCTGCTTAATTGTCAGCACCTAGTTTAGCCGGAAGGCACCTTTCCACATTAAGGAGCGGATCAGCATTAATTTAGTTTAGCCAAGTTAGAGATACAGTGTGGAAACCGGCCCTTTGGCCCAACCAGCGATCACCCCATTCTCTAGCACTATCCTACACACTACGGACATTTATACCAAGCCAATTAACCTACAAACCTGTTCATCTTTGGAGTGTGGGAGGAAATCGAAGATCTCAGAAATAACCCACGCAGGTCATGGAGAGATCATTCAAACTCAATACAGCACCTATAGTCAGGATTTAACCCAGGTCTCTGGCGCTGTAAGGCAGTAGCTGGACTGTTATGCCACCCTTTCTTTTACAACTTTACCTTAAGCAGTAACTTTAACTTGTACATGCAAGCTATATTATTTGGAAAAAAGGACACAAAGTGTTGGAGTAAAAGGCACAAGGTGCAGGTCAGGCAGCATCCCTGGGGAACATGGATAGGTGACATTTCAGGTCAGGTTTGACATTTGAAACATGTTTAACAATCAACAGCCTGGTTAGCACCGAAGATAGACACAAAATGCTGGAGTAAATCAGCGGGGTAGGCAGCATCTCTGTAGAGAAGGAATGGGTGACGTTTCGGGTCGAGACCCTTCTTCAGACTGAGAGTCAGGGGAGAGAGAAACTGGAGATATGGATGGGTACAAAGAGAATGTAAGGTGTGAAAACAACAGATCAAAGTAGACGATGCACAAGGAAATATAGAATGGTTCATTGTTGGCTGAGGGGAACGTGAAGGGTCTCAACCCGAAATATCACCAATTCCTTCTCTCCAGAGATGCTGCCTGTCCCGCTGAGCATTTTGTGTCTCTCTTTAGTTTAGTTTAGAGATACTGCATGGAAGCAGGCCCTTCGGCCCACCGAGTCTGCGCCGACCAGCGATCCCCGCACACTAACATTACCCGACACACATTAGGGACAATTTACATTTTACCATGCCAATAAACCTAAAACCTGTACGTCTTTGGAGTGTGGGAGGAAACAGGAGATCCCAGAGAAAAACCACGCAGGTCAAGGGGAGAACGTACAAACTCCGTACAGACAGCACCCATAGTCAGGATCGAACCCATGGTCTCTGGCGCTGTAAGGCAGCAACTCTACCACTGCGCCACCGTGCTTCCCTTCAGGGGCACATGATGGGAAAGATAATTGCCCTATTCACAAAATGCTGGAGTAACTCAGCAGGTCAGGCAGCATCTCGGGAGAGAAGGAATGGGTGACGTTTCGGGTCGAGACCCTTCTTCAGACTGATGTCGGGGGTGGGACAAAGGAAGGATATAGGTGGAGACAGGAAGATAGAGGGAGATCTGGGAAGGAGGAGGGGAAGGGAGGGACAGAGGAGCTATCTGAAGTTGGAGAAGTCAACGTTCATACCACCGGGCCGCAAACTGCCCAGGCGAAATATGAGGTGCTGCTCCTCCAATTTCCGGCGGGCCTCACTATGGCACTGGAGGAGGCCCATGACAGAGAGGTCAGACTGGGAATGGGAGGGGGAGTTGAAGTGCTGGGCCACCGGGAGATCAGTGGCGTTAATGCGGACCGAGCGCAGGTGTTCAGCGAAGCGATCGCCGAGCCTGCGCTTGGTTTCGCCGATATAGATGAGTTGACATCTAGAGCAGCGGATGCAATAGATGAGGTTGGAGGAGGTGCAGGTGAACCTCTGTCTCACCTGGAAAGAATGTTTGGGTCCTTTGATGGAGTTGAGGGGGGAGGTAAAGGGACAGGTGTTGCATCTCGTGCGGTTGCAAGGGAAAGTGCCCGGGGTTAGGGTGGTTTGGGTAGGAAGGGACGAGTGGACCAGGGAGTTGCGGAGGGAACGGTCTCTGCGGAATGCAGAGAGGGGAGGGGATGGGAAGATATGGCCAGTGGTGGGGTCCTGTTGTAGGTGACGGAAATGTTGGTGGATGATATGTTGTGATAATTGCCCTGTTTGATACCAGGAAGACTAGCCATACTGTTGAACTTCACATGAAGTTCAGCAGGGAAGCGAGGCGACAGATTCAAGTCAGTCATTCAATACGTTTCAGACATCTATGTTTGATAGACATGTGCAAAGGTCAAGGCCTTCGTGAAACTTTTGTGATTGAGACACATCAGTTTGGCTTGACTAATTACCAGTTTAATACCCTAAAATCATTTTTTTGCATATATTTTATATTTAAATACATTACTTGTCCTTTCTTTGTTCCGATTTTATTTAAATTTCACATTTATTCAAATTGCTGTGATAAATTTTTAGTGTAACGAAACGACTTGGATACTGCATGATAGAAAAATAAAATCTGATGCCAACTCCAAATGAAATTATGACCCCTGGTTACTGGTGAGCCACACACCAATATTGCTTCAGGCTTAAATCTAAAAGGCAAGTAGACAGAAGAAAATCTGCAACCAGTTTGACATAGATATTCAATGTTCATGTTTTGTTAAACTGTTTACTATTAAACATTGTCCAATATATTGCTGATAAAGTATGCCACAAAATTCTGTAAGTTTGGGAATAATATGAAATATGTGTATAAATATAAGAAGGAACTGCAGGTGCTGGTTTAAACCAAAGATAGACACAAAAAAGCTGGAGTAACTCAGCGGGACAGGCAGCATCTCTGGAGAGAAGGAATGGGTGACGTTTCGGGTCGAGACCCTTTTTCAGACAGTATGACTAGGGGCCTTTTAGAAGGTTGTCATTTTATTAGAGACAAAGTAGGAAGAGAGAGGCAAGAGTTTGAGGTTCATCAGGAAATGTCCCAATGAATCCTTCAGTAAACAGCGTTGCCTTCGTTGGGCAAAGAAACATTTTGTGAACCTCTCAAAACACACAAAATAAAACTTTTCCCCCTTGATGATTTTCACTTTATGAGTTTCTTCAGGAAACATTTTTTCATATCCCTGGATTCATAGGCAAAGAAGGGAAAGGATTGCAAAGAAACTAAAACCAGCTGTTCTTTAACAGAATTAAAAGGCTGACCCCCCAACCTCAGTTCTAATACATCTATTCTGCAATCAAACCTCTCCCAGCAAGCAGTGAAGGCCAAGGAGGAAAAGACTTTGACCCCGTCACCTTCTCCTCCTTCCTAGAGGTCAAAACTTCAGATAAGAGAGAAAGAAAGTCAAAGTGGCCTCAGAGGAGGGCTGTGAATTCAACATTTGAAAACATTAGCCACCAGTTAAAGACACAGTTCAGGAACTTTTTAAGTTGTTTGTTTAATCTGCTTCAAGACAACTCATGAAACCCCCTCTAATATGATGGTTTTGCCAATTTGTCACAGCCAGAGCTGATTTACAGCTGCAGCATTTCACAAATGAATGACCCGCAGACACTTTGGTGTCGATTTGTTAAGAGCTGGTTTGACAGTAAAAAGAATGAAAACCACACTAGCAGCCAGGCAATAAGTACATTCAGTTGCTCCGAACTACCACAGAAGGCTATAATTTTTTTTTTCAATCCGAGTAGGAGTGCTTTTGCGCACAAACAGAAGCAAAGCCTGAAATTATATAGTTAACCTCATTAGAGACAAAAGCCTTTCTCTGGGAGTTATTTAGTAGAATTGCCCATACCCAATTACCGACTAATTGGCTGTTAATGAATCTATTATGGCTATTCTTCCTCAACATCCTGTGTTTGTTTTCTCCCACCAGCTCTGTTTGAGTTGTTCAACCACAAAGAGGAGGGTCGGCTATTTGAAGCATTGTTTGGAAAGCAAGGGCCTTTCTATAATTATGTGGGACCAATTGTCTCCCTTCTCACCTACATAAACATTCAACAGATGGGAATCTGCATTTGCATGCTTCTGATAGAGTTTAAATATGGAAGCTTTAATGATCAATGATTTCTATAGTAAGAACTGTTTGATTCCTTATTCCTTGCTCAGAATGTTTTATTGACTGAACTAATGTGAACTGTTTTCCTTTCAGATGGTTATTTTATCTCATTTGCTCAAAGTTGGAACTTAATTTCATTAAAAAATATGAACACCCCAGAGGAAACAATTTGTCCTACTCTATCTCTGCTATCACCGTCCAAGTATAATCTAAAATTAATGTTATTATTGCTATTACTGTGAGTGCTGTTCAATGGGCACTATTCAATGCAATGTTCAACACACACCCTTCAATTGCTGCTTGTGGCAAGGTATTATATGCCCAACAATCTCCTGCATAAATACCGCTTCTAACTTCCTCTTAAAATGGTTGTTTTAAAATGATGTGGTAGCCTCATTCATTTCCAAACCAAAGGATTTATTTTCTCTATTCTATCAAAGCTCTGTATTTAGAGTCTGTTAGCATTCCTCTTGATTGTCTTTCTTACTATTGAAATTGTCCTAACTTAAGGGTCTCATTTTCATCTTCGTTGTCTGCATAACTACTTCCTATATTTTATATTAACTGCATACGAGTCTGAAGAAGGGTCCCACCCTGAAACTTCACCTACCTATGTTCTCCAGAGTGCTGCCTGACCTGCGGAGTTACTCCAGCACTTTATGTCCTTTTGGGGTTACCTTAGCTTGGACAATGTACTTTTACTAAAGTGAATTGAACATTAGCCCTAATTGCACCATTTCCAATTGTTCTTCAAACCAGCAAATACATATTTCACCATCACTGTAACATTCGAAGGACATTTGACGTGCAAACATTTCCAAACAGATTTGTTAAAAGTACTTTTAACTGAGAAAAAATATAAGCTATGCTGTGAGAGCAAAATATGTGCAAATTATTCAATGTTTACATAATTGAATAGGATACATTTCGTCAGGTACATCAGGGTTGATTAATTCCTTTACTTTCTTTCAGAATGTCGGCATGGGGTCTTTTACATTGACCTAAGTATGTAAACTGGGCTTCTGTTCAATGCTTCAAATGTTTAAATATTTATTTCCTTGTGAGGTGTATGCATGACAGGTAGCGTTGGCCGTTGGCATTATGTCATCCTTGGAATACATTTAAGAATGAATCTTGCAGTTGGTCTGAAGGCACTCCTAGGACAGACTGATGACAATGAGTGATTTGAAGGAAAGAAAACTGCAGATGCTGGTTTAAATCGAAGGTAGACACAAAATGCTGGAGTAACTCAGCGGGTCAGGCAGCATCTCTGGAGAGAAGGGATGGGTGACGTTTCCGGTCGAGACCCTTCTTCAGACTGATGTCAGGGGAGTGGGCGGGACAAAGAAAGGATGTAGTAGGAGACAGGAAGACTATTGGGAGAACTGGGAAGGGGGAGGGGAAAGAGAGGGACAGAGGAACTATCTGAAGTTAGAGAAGTCAATGTTCATACCACTGGGGTGTAAACTGCCCAAGCAAAATATGAGATGCTGTTCCTCCAATTTGCGCTGGACCTCACTCTGACAATGGAGGAGGCCCAGGACAGAAAGGGAGGGGGAATGGGAGGGAGATTCCCTTTCTCTTTCTCTTCCTCTCCCCTTCCCAGATCTCCCACTAGTCTTCCTGTCTCCTACTACATCCTTTCTTTGTCCTGCCCGCTCCCCTGACATCAGTCTGAAGAAGGGTCTCGACCCAAAATGTCACCCATTCCTTCTCTCCAGAGAAGCTGCCTGACCCGCTGAGTTCCTCCAGCATTTTGTGTCTACCTACAATGATGATTCCCTTCTCAGAATGGGGCATGAATAAACCAGGTGCCTTTTTACAATAATCTGGGAAGTCATGATCAATGCTGCAAATTACAGCATATTAATTCCAGACTTATTTAACTATTTCAATTTAAATTCTTAATGGAATTCAAACATTTTCTAACAATGCAACAGAGCAAGCCTTTGGATATTTGTTTCAAAGCTTTGCCCCAATGCTACCCTACCCAACAATTCTTTGACAGTAAATGTCATTTAGAATCTGATGTAGGCAAAGGTCATTTGGACTCTCATGTCTGCTCTGCCATTCAATAAGCTCATGGCTGATATTTTACCCCAGAAACAGATTTCTGCACTAACCTCAAATCCCCTTGTTTCAATACCTAAAAATCCATCGGTCTCTGCTTCGAATATATCAAGGTATAACAATAAGGCATATTTCTCATCTTTTACTTCTGGTGGCCTATTAATATGTTCCATGAAAATGAATAAAATTTCTCTTTGTATAAATAGGTTACTTGCTTGTTTAATAACATTTGTGCACACTTCCAAATCTCCCAGTTGCTCAACACTTTAACTCCCCCTCCCATTCTCACACTAATCTTTCTGCCCTGGGCCTCCTCCATTGTCAGAGTGAGGCCCAGCGCAAATTGGAGGAACAGCACCTTGTATTTCGTTTGGGTAGCTTGCACCCCAGCGGTATGAACATTGACTTCTCTAACTTCAAGTAGCCCTTGCTTTCCCTCTCTCTCCACCCACTCCCCCATCCCAGTTCTCCTACCAGTCTTACTGTCTCCGACGACATTTAATTTCTGTACCGCCCACTCCCCTGACATCAGTCTGTACAGGGGTCTCAACCCAAAACATCACCTATTCTTCTCTCCAGAGGTGCTGCCTGTCCCGCTGAGTTACTCCAGCATTTTGTGCCTACCTTCCAAAACAATGAATTGGTTGTGACATTCCCTGAGTTATCATAAAGGATGTGAAGAGGTGACATTTAGGGCGGCACGGTAGCGCAGCGGTAGAGTTGCTGCTTTACAGCGAATGCAGCGCCGGAGACTCAGGTTCGATCCTGACTACGGGTGCTGCACTGTAAGGAGTTTGTACGTTCTCCCCGTGACCTGCGTGGGTTTTCTCTGAGATCTTCGGTTTCCTCCCACACTCCAAAGACGTACAGGTATGTAGGTTAATTGGCTGGGTAAATGTAAAAATTGTCCCTAGTGGGTGTAGGATAGTGTTAATGTACGGGGATCACTGGGCGGCATGGACTTGGAGGGCCGAAAAGGCCTGTTTCCGGCTGTATATATATGATATGATATGATAGAAATCCATGGTCCTCATTTCGTTTGGATTATATGCGAGTCCAGACTCAACAATGGGGTTCATTCTCAATCGTCTCCAAAGTTCAATGGCAATTAGAAGTGGAGAATAATGATAGACAATAGACAATAGGTGCAGGAGTAGGCCATTCAGCCCTTCGAGCCAGCACCACCATTCAATGTGATCATGGCTGATCACTCTCAATCAGTACCCCGTTCCTGCCTTCTCCCCATACCCCCTCACTCCGCTATCCTTAAGAGCTCTATCCAGCTCTCTCTTGAAAGCATCCAACGAACTGGCCTCCACTGCCTTCTGAGGCAGAGAATTCCACACCTTCACCACTCTCTGACTCATGGTATTGGTATTGACTTCCACTCCCCCATGAACAATAAGCTTGTGACTTAAAGGACAGACGGGAGTGTAAAGAACACTGGAGATTACGCATCTGCCAATAATCACAACATTTGTAGATTGATCAGTGCTGTCTACGGCCCAAAACCAATAGGTCCAGCATCCTGAGGGCCAGGTGTGGAGGCAAACTCATCAAGGGCAGAAGCTGTCAGTGCATGCTGGTAAGATTGCTTTGAAGTATTTCTCCGCATGACTGTGTTCTTGATTTGAATGTACTTGACTCCAGTCCATTTCACACTCTCTGATCTGGTTTAGCAAACATCCCAGACAAGATGTTGAGAGAAATATTTTAAATGAGAACGAGGCCTCTGGAGAAAATAGTATCCCAACTGGGGTGGATGCTGCATGCTCCAGAGACACTTGGTGGAAAGAAACCCCAGACACAAATTTGCAGCCTCATCTCTCATATGTGAGAAAGGAGGATATGTTTCCATGGTAAATGCCGAGATCATCATCAACCCCTGTATGTCTTTTTTTTAAAACTTCAATTAAAGCTTTGATGCTGCAGAGTGTCTCTCAAGATTACCTACTCTCAGAAACCTCCCGCCACACCATGCCAAATACATGATGTCGTGCATACTGCGATCCTAACCCATGGGTCTCCCACAAACCCAATATCAGTGCTGCCTCGGCAAGGCCACCAGCATAATCAAGGACAAGTCTCACCCCAGCCACTCCCTCTTCTCCCCTTTCCCATCAAGTAAGAGGTACAGAAGAATGAAAATGTATACCTTCAGACTCAAGTTCAGTTTCTTCCCAGGCAACTGAACCGTCCTACCAACAACTAGAGAGCGGTCCTGAGCTGCTATCTACCTCATTGGAGACCCGCAAATTATCTTTAATCAGACTTTACCTTGCACTAAACTTTCATGATCACAATGAATGGCGGTGCTGGCTCGATGGGCTGAAATGGCCTCCTCCTGCACCTATTTTCTATGTTTCTATGTCTACACTTGATGGTGCATTGTCCAGAAGGCCACATCGGGAACACCAGATGAAGTGGATGAGGTGAGAGGAGGTGCACGTGAAACTCTGTCTCATCTGGAATCAATGCTGGGATCCCTGGATGGAGGCAAGGGAGGAGGTATAGGGACAGGTGTTATATCTCCTGAGGTTGCAGAGGAGTGTACCTGGGAAGTGGGGTGGCTTGGGTGGGAAGGGATAAGTGAACCAAGGAGTTGCGGAGTGAGCGTTCTCTGTGGACGGTGGAAAGAGGTGGGGCTGGGAAGATGTAACTAGTGGTGGGATCACGTTGGAGTAGATGGAAATGTCGGAGTATGATGTGTTGGATGCGGAGGCTGGTGGGGTGAATGACCAGGGAGGAGGGGGAGCACACAGAGGAGACAGTGAGGGATCCATCTATGACAGAAGAGGGTAAACCACGTTTACTAAAGAAAAAGAACCTCTTGGATGTCCTAGAATGGAAAGTCTCATCTTGGGAGCAAATGAGGTGGAGCAAGAAGAATTGAAAAGAGGAACAGCGTCTTTGCAAGAGGTGAGGTAGGAAGAAGTGCAGTCTAGATAACTGTGAGAGTCAGTAGGTTTATAGTAGACGTCAGTCGAGAGACTATCCCTGGTGATGGAAACAGAGAGATCAAGAAAGGGGAGAGAGGTGTCCTCGGATATATCTGATCAGGACCAGAAAATGTATCCACCTTCACAGGATGTCAACACTTCTTTGACCACAATACGGACTGTCCTCCAGACATCTCCATTAATTGTATATAGTTTCCTAGTCTTCATGTCTTTCTCCACAATAGACACAGTGGATAAATGCTCACTGAGGACCTTGCCTATCCCCTGCGGCTCCATACAGAGATGATCACTTTGGTTTCTGAGGGATCCTATTCTCTCTCTAGTTACCCTCTTTGCCTTATAAAATCTCTTTGGATTTTCCTTAAAAGTTATCTGCCAGAGCTATCTCCTGCCCACTTTTTGCCTGATTTCTTTCTTAAGTATGCTCCTCATGTTTCCGAAACTTTCCCAGGGATACACTTGTTCCCAGCTGCCTACACCTGTCCAATTCTTCTTTCTTTTTCCTGACCAGAGCCTCATCATCTATGCTTCCTTACTCCCACCTGCCTTGCCTTTGGTCTAATAGGAATGTGCATGCCTTGAATTCTTGCCATCACACTTTCAAAAGCATCCCACCTATGACTGCAAACAACCTTCTCCAATCAACTTGAACAAGTTCCTGTCTAATACCATCAAAGTTGGCCTTGCCCTAATTCAGAATTTTAACTAATGGCCTTTATCCATAACTATATTAAAACTAATTGAACTGTGATCGCAGATTCCAACAGGCTCGCCCACAGACACCACAAATTATCGGCCACGCTTCTAATTATCCACCTGCCTGTCTTGCCGAAGACCTCGTGTTCCACCAGTGGCAGAGTTGGCACATCTCCCATTGGCCTCGTTTGCCAACCCAAACCCACCGAAGTACAATGGAAGCAAGTCGTATTTGATCCTGAGCAACGACACCAGATGAGGAATATGAAGCGGTGTGCATATTTTCTCTTTCTTACTGGAAGCCTTTAAGTGATGAGAGGTCCCTTTTGTGCTAATGGCAGCTTTAACTTCTCTGAGGCAAATATTATTCCGAGTTCTTAGTGACCCTTTATTGCATCACTTTTAAGTTTATTTTAAGGAAACAGCGTTGAGCAGGCCCTTCGGCCCACCGACTCCATGCCAACCAGTGATCCCCGCACACTAACACTATCCTACACACACTAGGGACAATTTTACAAATTTACTAAGCCAATTAGCCCACAAACCTGTACGTCTTTGGAGTGTGGGAGTAAACCAGAGATCCCGGAGAAAAGCCACGCAGGTCACGGGGAGAATATACAAACTCCCTACAGACACCACCCGTAGTCAGGATCGAACCTGGCTGTCTGGTGCTGTAAGGCAGCAATTTTACCGCTGCGCTACCATTACCTCTCCTATTATTGAACTATAAAATTGCATAAACTTATTTGCTGGAAGTGAAAAAGCTAAATCCAATGCATGGTATTTGATCAGTTTCAATCATATCGATTTCATAAATGTTATGCTTTTCAACAGATTTTAGATCATCCCTTCTTTGTTCAAATTGGTCAGCAACTGGCTGCTTAAACCCATGGATTCTTTCAAACAACTTTGGCTAAATGGGAAATCAAATCCATGCAAATTATGGTTTAAAGATTCAGGTGTTGAACTTGCCCTACAGGATTCCAATTTCCTAAACTCCGAGAGGTTTATGACTACACACAACCACCTATAAAACCTTACAGATTAAAATCAGCAACGGCAAAATAAATTTCAATTAATGTGTAACTTAATGGCAAAGGTTAATATTGACCCAGAAAAATTCATTCTATATCCCCAAGATTATAAACTGGAGAAGTGTTACAAATAAAGGTAGTATTTAGAGCTCATGGAAATCATCAGGAAATGCAAATCTAAAATTGCAGTGTTAATTCCTCAGTCAGGGTGAGCTGAGACAGGGCAGCACGGGTGCCAGCCGTATAGTTGCTGCCTTACAGCGCTTACAGCGCTGGAGACCCGGGTTTGATCCCGACTATGCGTGCTGTCTGTACCAAGTTAGTACGTTCTCCCCGTGACCTGCATGGGTTTTCTCTGAGATCTTCGTTTTCCTCCCACACTCCAAAGACGTATAGGTATGTAGGTTAATTGGCTAGGCAAATGTAAAAATTGTCCCTAGTGTGTGTATAGGATAGTGTTAATATGCGGGGATTGCTGATCGGCGCGGTCTTGGTGACCCTCAGGGCCTGTTTCCGCGTTGTATCTCCACATGGAACTAAACTAAACCATTTTTAAAATAAATCAATAGTTCAAAGTGATAAATGTTCTTATTTAGGCTAACTTGGAAAGGAGCACAAAAATCACCTCAAAGTGTTGTGCAAAGGACAATGTGATTTTAAAAAATGGTTTCATCAGTCTTTGCTGTTTTGCTGCTTCTTTGACATTTAAAAATAAATGGAACTTTTTTTTTGTTCCTATTCATGACTTGCTTTTATTTCATAGCTTAGAACAGGGTGAAGTTAGTGACCCGTGGGAGAAGGGATATTTAGCATATTTTCACCGGCAGGACTTATTAAGATATTGCTTGATGATTTCCTGATTTAAACTATTAAAGACCCACAAGAACAGTACTTGGGAGTTTGGAATGTAGCAAATATAGAAAAGCGAAAGCCAAAGGCTTCTTGGTAGGATCTGGAAAAATGTTCCCATTCCTTTCGGAACAGAAGGAAGCAATTTTTTTTAAAACATAGCTTCTGGCCTGCCTTCAATTCCTGGAGGGCTTGTTCATGTGAGGAAGCCAATGTTACTTTGCATTGAGGCCTGAGGTCATAATAGCAAATTTAAAGTCCTTTCAGTCAAACGTGAGGGAAAGTGAAGTAAGTGAATTGCGTGTTCCATTTTAAATGCCACCGGGTTAGAGGAATTAAAAATCAACTCCAGGTTCATATTCCACTGGACCTGGGCTTCACATTCTTAGTTACATAGACAATAGGTGCAGGAGTAGGCCATTCAGCCCTTCGAGCCAGCACCGCCATTTAATGTGATCATGGCTGATCATTCACAATCAGTACCCCGTTCCTGCCTTCTCCCCATATCCCTCGATTCCGCTAGCCCTAAGAGCTCTATCTATCTTTTGAATGCATCCAGTGAATCGGCCTCCACTGCCTTCTGAGGCAGAGAATTCCACAAATTCACAATTCTCTGAGTGAAAAAGTTTTTCCTCATCTCAGTTCTAAATGACCTACCCTTTATTCTTAAACTGTGGCCCCTGGTTCTAGACTCCCCCAACATCGGAAACATGATTCCTGCATCTAGCATGTTCAATCCCTTAATAATTTTATATGTTTCTATAAGATCCCCTCTCATCCTTCTAAATTCCAGTGAATACAAGCCTAGTCACTCCAGTCTTTCAACATATGACAGTCACGCCATCCCAGGAATTAACATCGTGAACCTTCGCAGCACTCCCTCAATAGCAAGAATGTCCGTCCTCAAATTAGGAGACCAAAACTGCACACAATACTCCAGGTGCGGTCTCACCAGGGCCCTGCACAACTGCAGAAGGACCTCTTTGCTCCTATACTCAACTCCTCTCGTTATGAAGGCCAACATGCCATTGGCTTTCTTCACTGCCTGATGTACCTGCATGCTTCCTTTCAGTGACTGATTACTAGGACACCCAGGTCTCGTTGTACTTCCCCTTTTCTGAACCTGACACCATTCAGATAATAATCTGCCTTCCCATTCTTGCCTCCAAAGTGGATAACTTCACATTTATCCACATTATACTGCATCTGCCATGCATCTGCCCACTCACCCAACCTGTCCAAGTCACTCTGCATCCTCATAGCATCCTCTTCACAGTTCACACTGCCACCCAGCTTTGTGTCATCTGCAAATTTGCTAATGCTACTTTTAATCCCTTCATCTAAATCATTAAAGTATATTGTAAATAACTACGGTCCCAGCTCTGAGCCTTACAGCACCCACTAGTCACTGCCTGCCATTCTGAAAGTGACCCATTAATCCCTATTCTTTGTTTCCTGTCTGCTAACCAATTTTCTATCCATGTCAACAGCTTACCCCCAGTATCGTGCTCTAATTTTGCTCACTAATCTCCTGTGTGGGACCTTATCAAAGACTTTCTGAAAGTCCAGGTATACTACATCCACTGGCTCTCCATTTTACTTGTAACATCTTCAAAAAATTCCAGAAGATTTGTCAAGCATGATTTCCCCTTCATAACTCCTTGCTGACTTGGACTGATCCTGTTACTGCTATCCAAATGCATCTTTATTACATCTTTAATAATTTTCCCACCACCGATGTCAGGCTAACTGGTCTATAATTCCCTGCTTTCTCTCTCCCTCCTTTCTTGAAAAGTGGGATAACATTAGCTACCCTCCAATCCACAGCAACTGATGCAGAATCTATAGAACATTGGAAAATGATCACCAATGCGTCCATGATTTCTAGAGCCACCTCATTGAGTACCCTGGGATGCAGACCATGAGGCCCTGCTGATTTATCAGCCTTCAGTCCCATCATTCTACACAACACCATTTCCATGGCACCTCATATTTCGCCTGGGCAGTTTGCAGCCCAGTGGTATGAACATCGACTTCTCCAACTTTAGATAGTTCCTCTGTCCTTCTCTTCCCCTCCTCCTTCCCAGATCTCCCTCTATCTTCCTGTCTCCACCTATATCCTTCCTTTGTCCCGCCCCCCTGACATCAGTCTGAAGAAGGGTATCGACCCGAAACGTCACCCATTCCTTCTCTCCCGAGATGCTGCCTGACCTGCTGAGTTACTCCAGCATTTTGTGAATATATACCATTTCCTTACTAATGTGAATTTCCTTCAGTTCCTCCGTCACCCAAGGTCCTCTGTCCCGAAGTACATCTGGGTGATTGTTTATGTCTTCCTTAGTGAAGACAGAACTCGTCTGCCATTTCCTTGTTCCCCAAAAGAAATTCACCTATTTCTGTCTTCAAGGGACCAACATTTGTCTTAACTATTTTTTTTTCTCTTCACATAACTAAAGAAGCTTTTACTATCCTCCTTTACGTTCTTGGCTAGCTTACCTTCATACTTCATTTTTCTATCCGTATTGCCTTTTCAGTTACCTTCTATTGATCTTTAAAAGTTGCCCAATCCTCTGGCTTCCCGCTCATCTTTGCTATGTTATACATCTTCTCTTTTATTTTATACTGTCCTTGACTTCCCTTGTCAACCACAGTCGCCTCTTACTCCCCTTAGAATCTTTTTTCCTCTTTGGAATGAAATGATCCTGCATCTTCTGGATTATTCCCAGAAACACCAGCCATTGCTATTCCACTGTCATCCCTGCTAGGGTCCCTTTCCAGTCAACTTTGGCCAACTCCTCCCTCATGCCTTTGTTCCCTTTGTTCAACTGCACTACTGACACTTCTGATTTTACCTTCTCCCTCTCAAATTACAGATTAAAACTTATATTATGGTCACTACCTCCTAATGGTTCCTTTACCTTGAGTTTCCTTGAGTTTCTTTGAGTTACCTTATCAAATCTGGTTCATTACACAACACTAAATCCAGAATTGCCTTCTCCCTGGTAGGCTCCAGTACAAGCTGCTCTGAGAATCCATCTCAGAAACACTTTGCAAACTCCTTTTCTTGGGGTCCAGTACCAACCTGATTTTCCCAGTCTACCTGCATGTTAAAATCTCCCATAACCACCGTAGCATTACCTTTGTTATATGCTGATTTTAACTCCTGATGCAACTTGCACCCTATCTCCAGGCTACTGTTTGGGGGCCATTAGATAACTCCCATTAGGGTCTTTTTACCCTTACAATTTCTCAGTTCTATCCACAATGATTGTACATCTTCTGATTCTATGTCACCCCTTGCAAGGGACTGAATTTCATTCCTTACCAACAGAGCCACCCCACTCCCTCTGCCCACCTGTCTGTTTTTTCGATAGGAAGTATACCCCTGAATATTCAGTTCCCAGCTCTGATCCTCTTGCAGCCATGTCTCCGTAATTCCCACAACATCATACTTACCAATTTCTAACTGAGTCTAAAGCTCATCTACTTTATTTCTTATACTTCGCGCATTCATGTATAATTCGCAGTGAGGACTGCACAGAGCTGGTCAGGGAGGATTGTTCTGGGATTCTGGAGTCGATAGACTGGATGATGTTCAAGGACGTGGCAACAGACCTGAACAAATACGCTATGGTTGTTATTAACCTCCTAAGGAAATGTGTGGAGGAGTGTGAAAACTATCCCTTGAAAACTATCCGAGTGCCCTCCAACCAACAGCCTTAGATGAACCCAGAAGTCCGCAATCAACTGACTAGATCTCGGGCTTTCAAGTCTGGCATCATAGATTTGTCCAATATGTCCAGGTAGGACTGCAATAAGGCCATCTAAAAGGGACTCTCGCTCTAAATTGTAGGATGAGACTGGCGTTTGGCAGCTGTGGCAGGGCTTGCAAGCCATCACTTCCTACAAGGCAAAACCAATGGCAAGTCAAGCAACAGCGAGGCATCACTCTCAGGCAAGTTCAATGTGTTCTACGCACACTATGATGGGGAGAACACTGATGTACCTTCTCGGGCCTCTATTGCCACCGATGGTATTGCAATCTCAATCATTGTACATTGGTACATAAGACAATAATAAACCAAAACCTAATCCCAAATCCCCAATGTAAGTTGATAGGCAGAATGCAAGCATCAACCAGGGAACAGGTAATCAAACTCAGTTTTAGGGCCAAATGCCAACTTGTACACTTTTACTTACATGATTGAATCTTATTTTCAAGAATATGTTTTGGAGAAAAATATGACTGAATAACAAGAAACAGAAAGTTTATGTTAGCTCATATTTGTATCTCCTGCCAATCATTCCAGAGTTTAGTAAGAAAAGTAAATGCAAAATATTATTGCATGGTGTAATATTGAATACCATAGTGGGAAAGGGGATTGGCTTATTGAATTGGTTATCACATCAAATGGTTTCATTCTACGCAGGTAGAAAGGAGAACTAAGTGTGCCCTTTACTCTTGTCTATCTTCCTTCTCCCCACCCTGCTACACGGCTGCTGACCCTGATTGATTGATTGATTGATTGATACATTATTGTCACATGTACTTGGTACAGTGAAGGTCATTGTTTTTGCATACAATACACACGTATGCAAAGAGTCGCCATGCATAGGGCGCTGATAAAGTTACGAAAGTTTTCAATACAGTCCCGATGGTTCCTCTTTCTTCTCACCCCCCCCCCCCCCCCCCCCCCCACATGCCGGGTCCCTCTTTGTTCCCAGTTGCACCCCCAGGCCGGGTCCCTCTTTGTTCTCGGCAGCACGTCCTCAACCAACCGGTGGGACTCACACAGTCCTGTCCTTAACCGACTGACAGGCGGGACTCGCGCAGACCTTGCTTGAATCCCAGGCTAAAACCATCCGACCTCAAGTTGGAGACCTACTCTGCTGTGTGTTGTGAGCAACTCTGATGATGGAAGCATTGCTTGAGGATTCGGATGGTCTGCATAAGGATACTGCACATGGTACTTTGGCTCTCATTGTACCCATGTTGTCCTCTTGTGCCTGGGATAAGACTATAGACAAGAACCTGGTGGTGGCTGCATCTACCTTATCTCAGATTGCTTTAGTTCCTTCCAAACATAGGATTCAATTCAGAATTCCAATATGCTGCCATCAAGGTGGTGTGATGGGAGTCCATTGGACCACTGGATATCCAACAATCTTTGGAAATACATGTACGCTTGTTGCCTGTTGCTCTCTGCCACGGGAGACTGATTTATATTCTACTTCAGCACAATTAAAGTTGCTGGAGGAACTCAGTCGTCAGGCAGCATCTGTGGAAGGAATTGACAGGCGACGTTTCAGTTCGGGACCCTTCAGGTTTACGTTTCAGGTCAGGACCCTTCCTGAGTCTGGAGAAGGGTCACAGCCTGTAAAGCCGCCAGGCCATTCTCTCCACAGATACTGCCTGACCGGCCAAGTTCCTCCAGCACTTTGTGTTTTGTTCAAGGTTCCAGCATCTGCAGTTCCTCGTGGCTCCAATTTATATTTTACTTGCTTGTGCTGCAGTGTGCTCAAGATCTGCCTTGTGTAATGAAATGTTGAAAACTCAGCAATAATGCAGGTCCTCCTTGCACAATCTGACCAGATCCAGAGCACAGATCTTTCCTGCAACTCATTGCGTTGCAATTAATTACTTGCACCAGTCTCAATAAAATTGTAAATAGCCTCTCCACAATATCACTGTTTACTTTCTGGAAAATTTTCCCTCATTTACCACATTGCATTTATCTTACTGTACGCAGTTCTTGCCGTTTAAAATGAACCTGCATTGTTCATTCCTGGCAGTGTTATCACTGGAGAGGTACAGCAACAACTGAAACATCTGTTTATAATGAGCAGTAGGATTTTGTCATTCCACACCAGTAAACCGAAGACTGGCCATCTCTCACCACTCCAGAATTAAGAGTTTTTTGAACTAGAAACAAATGATCTGAAATAAAACTGTGTTATCATATTTGAATTTACCATTTCCTGTTATTTCAGACATCAATGGAAAATATGAAGTCTGGTTTACATTGAGCATTTTCTAGTTCTCACAAAGAGTATCAATCCCAAGCCATGCTTAAATATACATCTATTCAAAGTTAAGCGAAGTACAAGGTTTAGAAAATACTAAAATTGAAGAATTTTATGAATTAGACAGTGGAGTTTAATTAGAGTACAGTCAGCCAGCTAATTAGTACAATTGTGTGGTAACTCCTGCACCTATTGTCTATTGTCTATTGTCTAATTCTGGAGTATGAGAACTGTTAAAGATAAGCACTGTAATAATTCACAAATCTGAATAATGTTACTTAGATTAGTGCGATACTCCATATATCTTAATACAATATGTTGAGGGTGGTGCACTTAAAGGGCATTGCCTATAATATTTCTTTTTGCATTTTACTTTGTTATTCCTTTTATATTTCTTCATTGGTTAGAAATATGAAATACAAATGATGCAAGTAAGTCACACAGAATATTGTGATCTATATAAACGACTTGGACGTAAATGTGGAAGGGTTGGTTAGCAGGTTTGCAGACAAAACCAAAATTGATGGAGTTGCTGACAGTGAGGAAGCAGGGCCGTTTTTACAGCATTATGGGCCCCCGGGCAAAGCAGTGTACTGGGGCCCCTACCGTTACTCTCCCCCACCCCCCTTTCCCTACCAGCCCCCCCCCCCCTGTCGTGCCGGCGAAAAGCACTTACCGAAAAGCACTTAGCGATGGACTTAGGGTGTTACATTGTTGCGAAAAGCACTTACAGATCGCTGTGAGAAGCACTTAGTGACCGAAAATGTTGTGAAAAAAGCACTTATTGAACCTACATTTTTATAGTATTTATTTATTGCAAGTCACTTAACATACACAGATCAGCATGGGGCCCCTATGCTCGTGGGCCCCCGTGCAAGTGCCCATCAGGCCCATGCGTTAAGACGGCCCTGTGAGGAAGGCTGCCAAAGTATAAAACACAATATGAATTAGCTACAGAAATGGGCAGATAAATGGCCAATGGAGTTTAATCCAAGCAAGTGAGAGATGTTGCACTTTGGGAGGTCAAATGCAAGGGGAAAGTATACAGTTAATGCGAGACGCTTAACAGCATTGGATATGCAGGGAATAGATCACATGTAGGCAGGGAAGATTAGTTTTGCATGGATATTGTGGGCCAAAGGCCTGTTCCCACATGGTATTATACTATGTTTTCCCCAGAAAATATCAGAATATTGCAAGTATACTTCCTACGAGTCAACATTTATTAATTTTAATATGCTTAGCTCGGGCCTTTGCATAATGATGGGGCAGAATTACGTTATTTACTATAATTAATTGATGTTAAAAAATAACAATTTAAGTTAGAGTTCCTTTCACAGTTAGGTAGCTCCTTTTTACAAAACATCAGAATCAGAATAACCTTTATTGTCATCCAAAAAAACAAGTCTTTTGGACGAAATTCCGTTACCCACAGTCCAACAATAAGAGCAATAAAACTAAGCAATTACACACACAATCACAAAACAACACAAAACAATAAAAAAGAAACATCCATCACAGTGAGTCTCCTCCAGTCACCTCCTCACTAGATATGTTGCTCTAGACCAGAATGTCTTTTTTCTTCCCCTGCCGTCTCTTCCCCATGCATCTCAATTGTGCACCGGTCATGCATGGAACAAAAAATCTAACAATCCCTTATTAGTCTGCCCAACGCAATAAAACTCTAAATGCAGTGCTCGTACATCAGGCCAGGAAAAGATGTATAATAAAATAAATCTAACAAAAGATTATTTCACCAGCATTTTGGAAATTAAGGAATAAAGACAATAAAATGCCTCTACAATTAGTAGTAAAAATTAACAGCAATGAACTCTCCCTCACCTATGATTTGTGTTGGGCATGACTACATTCCTACGTGTAAAGCTATAATGAAACTGAATGTCTTTTATTTTGGGAGGAGGGAGGCATGGAGGGGGAGCTGCCTTTCGAACTGACATTATCAGTTCATGTGTAGGAAGCAACTGCAGATGCTGGTTTACACCGAAGATAGACACAAAATGCTGGAGTAACTCAGCGGGACAGGCAGCATCTCTGGGAAGAAGGAATGGGTGACGTTTTGGGTTGAGACCCTTTTTCAGACCCTTTATCAGGACATGTTTTAGTTTTAGTTTAGAGAAATAGCATGGAAACAGGGCCTTTGGCCCACTGAGTCCTTGCCGATCTTCAATTACTCATTCTCACTACATTATCCCTCTTTTGAATTCACTCCCTGCACACCAGGTAGTGTAAGAAAATAACTGCAGATGCTGGTACAAATCGAAGGTATTTATTCACAAAATGCTGGAGTAACTCAGCAGGTCAGGCAGCATCTCAGGAGAGAAGGAATGGGCGCCAGGGGTTGACTTGCTGCATCACCAAGACAATTTGAGATTTTCCACTGGGAAAGTGCATTGAACTGAGTAGACTATCTGGCAGGGTTGTCCATGATTTGATGAGCAACATATCTTGCCACGGCAATGCTGCCAGAAGCCAGCATGTTACGTCTAAGAGAAGCAAAGTAATTAGGTTCAGTGATTAATTGCTACAAGCAAAATAAATATGAGTTTTTGTCATCCAATGCAACAATAGCTATCACTGGAGCCACTTATGATAGATTGTGTCTCAAAATGTGCTTTGTGCATTTATTTCCAGTAAATTGATTAACTGGTCAACTGGTAAATTGATCAACTGATTTTGTGATTAATCATGTTAATCAACTGATTTTGTGATTAATCACAAAATAGAGCAGACGTATGGTAACATATACCTTTGGTACAAATATTATTCAGGAAATAGGAGAAATTTCATAGAGAAAACAAAAGCCAATATTGCAATACTATAGCTGAAGATTTTGCCCGAGTTGGGCAAACATAACAGTTATGTTTTCTTGTACATAGATTTTGAAATCATTGCTCTAGTTTTAATAAATTGCAATTTTGTCTTTGTATATTTTAAGCACATTATAATTGTTTTCAGAATTTCTACTGGAGCAGTGTACAGGACATTTAACATAGGGCTGGAACATGATAGGAAATGCAGGCAGGAGTGTTGAGGATACTCGTACAAAAATGGAGACTTGAACTTTCTGATTGCTCTACACAGGACATTACTTGACAATGATCTTTCACGGTTGCTCACAGAACACTAATTTATTGCAATCTGCCAGTAGCTATGCTTGATCACCTTCAAACTAACCTTTGCTAGGTTAGATAGTGCAAGAATGGTCTCCTCTACACTGGAGAAACCAAACACAGACGGGGTACCAACACTGAGGAGCACCTGCATTCAATCTACAGGGGTGAGCAGCATCTTCCCACTTGCACACTACTACTTTAAATTCCCCATTCCACTTCCAATTTCACATCTGTCTGCAGCCCCATGGAATGTTTTAACAAGGCGCACAACAGGCTCTTTGGAATTGGGCAATTCTGCTCAAGATAGAAACATAGAAACATAGAAAATAGGTGCAGGAGTAGGCCATTCGGCCCTTCGAGCCTGCACCGCCATTCAATATGATCATGGCTGATCATTCAGCTCAGTAGCCTGTACCTGCCTTCTCTCCATACCCCCTGATCCCTTTAGCAAAAAGGGCCACATCTAACTCCCTCTTAAATATAGCCAATGAACTGGCCTCAACTACCTTCTGTGGCAGAGAATTCCACAGACTCACCACTCTCTGTGTGAAGAAATGTTTTCTCATCTCGGTCCTAAAAGACTTCCCCCTTATCCTTAAGCTGTGACCCCTGGTTCTGGACTCCCCCAACATCGGGAACAATCTTCCCACATCTAGCCTCTCCAACCCCTTAAGAATTTTATATGTTTCTATAAGATCCCCCCTCAGTCTTCTAAATTCCAGCGAGTACAAGCCCAGTCTATCTAGTCTTTCCTCATATGTAAGTCCCGCCATCCCAGGGATCAATCTGGTGAACCTTCTCTGTACTCCCTCTAAGGCAAGAACGTCTTTCCTCAGGTTAGGAGACCAAAACTGCACACAGTACTCCAGGTGCGGTCTCACCAAGGCCCTGTACAACTGCAGCAGAACCTCCCTGCTCCTAAACTCAAATCCTCTTGCTATGAATGCCAACATACCATTCGCTTTCTTCACTGCCTGCTGCACCTGCATGCTTGCTTTCAATGACTGGTGCACCATGACACCCAGGTCACGTTGCATCTCCCCTTCTCCCAATCGGTCACCATTCAGGTAATACTCTGCTTTCCTGTTCATGCCGCCAAAGTGGATAACCTCACATTTATCCACATTATATTGCATCTGCCATGCATTTGCCCACTCGCCTAATCTATCCAAGTCACTCTGCAGCCTCCTAGCATCCTCCTCGCAGCTAACACTGCCACCCAGCTTCGTGTCATCCGCAAACTTAGAGATGTTGCATTCAATTCCCTCGTCCAAATCATTAATATACACTGTAAATAACTGGGGTCCCAGCACTAAGCCTTGCGGTACCCCACTAGTCACTGCCTGCCATTCCGAAAAGGACCCGTTTATTCCTACTCTTTGCTTCCTGTCCGCCAACCAATTTTTTTAAATTAACATTATTGATGATCCAATTGCAATATCAAATCGGGTATTCTCTCCCCAAACATTACTTGAACAGCAGAATACTTCCATCATTCTCCTCTGCTTTCAGATTCATCACAGCTCTGCCCTGCATTGAACTGCTTTAACATAGTGCATTGTTTATTTTTTTCCCCACAACTTCCCTTATTAATCTGTTAACTAGATGGCTCTGTGAACATTAGAATTACATAGGCACCCTGGTCTCATCCTATCCAATCTTCATTCAACTTTTCTGCAGCTTAAAACAACCTTGTTTTCTCAAGTGCTGAGCTCTTCAACTCCCCTTCCCATTCCCAGTCTGACTTTTCTATCATGGGCCTTGTCCAGTGTCATAGTGAGGCCCACCGCAAATTGGAGGAACAGCACCTCATATTTCACTTGGGCAGCTTACAGCCCAGCGATATGAACATTGACTTCTCTAACTTTAGATAGCTCCTCTGTCCCTCTCTTCCCCTCCCCCTTGCCAGTAATCCCACTGTCTTCCTGTCTCCACCTATATCCTTTCTTTGTCCCGTCCCCCCTAACATCAGTCTGAAGAAGGGTCTCGACCCAAAACATCACCCATTCCTTCTCTCCAGAGATGCTGCCTGACCCGCTGAGTTACTCCAGGATTTTGTGATACCTTGTTTTCTCATCTTCTCAGCATTCCGTTTTTTAATTATACCTAATGCAGGATCAGTGAATTTGACAGTGCAAGAAATATCTTGCAAACAAGAAGGGCAACTATTAGTTCACTGATTTTTTTTATAGTGAGGTTAATTTTTTTTTAAATTTCAGTTTTAATAATGCTCTTTTTTAATTGATTCATTGTTTTTTTAAATTAACATTATTGAGTGTTTCTGGATATCAAAGACAATCAGGACATTCATAGTCTTTGACAACCGACTAAGTATCAGAGAATAATAAACAATAGAGAATAGACAATAGGTGCAGGAGGAGGTCATTCAATGTGATCATGGCTGATCATTCTCAATCAGTACCCCGTTCCTGCCTTCTCCCCATACCCCCTGACTCTGCTATCCTTAAGAGCTCTATCCATCTCTCTCTTGAATGCATTCAGAGAATTGGCCTCCACTGCCTTCTGAGGCAGAGAATTCCACAAATTCACAACTCTCTGACTGAAAAAGTTTTTCCTCATCTCAGTTCTAAATGGCCTACCCCTTATTCTTAAACTGTGGCCCCTTGTTCTGGACTCCCCCAACATTGGGAACATGTTTCCTGCCTCTAACGTGTCCAACCCCTTAATAATGGAAAGATAAAACATCGAAACAGGCCTTTTGGCCCACTTGACTCTATGACAACCATGAACTATGCATTTACACTATACCTACAATAATACAATAATACAATTTTAGGATGGCACAGTGGCACAGCAGTAGAGTTGCTGCCTTACAGAGCCAGAGACCCAGGTTTGGTGCTGTCTGTATGGAGTTTGTGCATTCTCCACGTGACTGCGCAGGTTTTCTCTGAGTGCTCGGATTGCCTCTCATATTCCAATGATGTGCAGGTTTGTAGGTTAATTGACATCTGCAAACTGCCCCTGATGTGTAAGACACAAAACTGAGATAACATTGAACTTGCGTATGGGTGATCATTTGTCTGTGCGGACTTGGGGGGCTGAAGGGCCAGTTTCCAAGCCGTATCTCTAAACTAAACGCCATTCTCCCTACATTCTATCGACTTGTCTCAGATTCTATCTTTCACCTAAGGCCTGCTTGCAGTGGGCAATTAATCTGCTGACTCACTCATTCATGGGATGAGGGAGGAAACCCACATGGTCACAGGAAGAATATGTAAACTTTATACAGACAGCACCAGAGGTCTACCAACTGCAACCCGTAAGTCTGTTTTAATACATGTGAGAAAATGGGAGTCAGTAGAGCTTGGTAAGGCTTGGGGGAGATGGATAACTGAAACTTTGTGCAGGGCATATGAATGATCTTTGGACAATTTTATTGTTTATGAAAATAGTTGATGGGATTACATTTGGTTATTGCAGATAATGAGTACAGAAACAATGAAAGCAAGACTCACAATTTCAATATGATTATGAAACAAACAATCTTAGCAAAGGTCTGAATCTGAAGAAGTGTCCTGTCCTAATTTGTTATTTGTCTGTTTCCTCCACAGATGCAGCCTGGCCCACTGAGTGTTTTGCTCACTCATTAGATCTCTCGTACGAATATCAGGTCTTAGTTGAAAGAATTTTAATGGTACTTGACATACCTTGACCATAAACATAAGAAGTCCATTTCACATACACTCATTGGACATGATGTCATGGAGTTAAAAAAATTGGTGGAGTTGCAGACAGTAAAGAAGACTATCAAAGTATACAGCACAACAGAGATCCGTTACAGATATGGGCAGAGAAATGGCAAGTGGAGTTAAATTTAAACAAGTGGGAGGTGTTGCCTTTGGGAGTTTGAAAGTAAGGGGAAGGTATACAATGAATGGCAAAACGCTTAACAGCATTGATGTTCAGAGGCATCCTGCTGTCCAAGTCCATGGCACTCTGAAAGTGGCTACACACATAGATAGAATATGGTATGTTGGCCTTTATTGATCAGGTATTGATTACAAGAGTCAGGAGAAGATGCTGCAGCTGTATGAACAATTACTTAGGCCACATAACTGGTGTGTGCATATTATACAGTATGTCACGTTATATACAGAAAGAGTTTAGCATTCAAATGTCATGGCAATTATAATCACTTTAAATAAAAAATAACTTTTAGTGTGCACCTGCTCTTGGATGTACAGGTTACATTGTTACAAGGGAGCAAATATTGTAAAGTCCTGCACGTTTTCAAAAAGTATGCCTTCATTTTTCTTAAACCAAAATAGAAACCAATTCATTCGGCTTAAAATGTTAGTCAAAGCAAAACACAGTCTACTGGAAGAAAATAATCTGGAGTCAGCCAAATTTTATTCACACTTTATATTCCCCTAGTTCAGAAAGCCTGGTTGATTCTTCTCCAGTTTAAAGAAAGCTATCAGTAGCTCCTTTGTTCTTTCTGTGTCTGTCATCAAGCAATTAACATCCATCATTTCAGTCTTCCTGTCGAAAGAAGGTTATCGCCAACTGCAATCTATCAATCTGCATCATGTTTTTGAAACACTTAGAAAATCAAACTTTTTTTGTAACAATAATTTTTAATACTTACAAATATTATTAGTAATATTTCATTTAATTCTTCAGTGGAATTCATTTTGGCAACACTGAGTGTAGTTTCTGTAATGTCTCATTCAGTTTGAAACTTCAGAGGTCTTCAGAATTGATAGAACAGCACTCCAGTTACCTTGAACGATTCTAGCCATCAACACGACATTCTTCTTAGCAAAAAAGCTAATACCATGTGAAAAACCTGCATCTATGGTTCGCAGGTTCTCAATGCTGGCACTCAATTGGCAGGACCTGTCATCCCTATCTGATCTCTGGTTCATGACCCTTGCATTTTCTGTGCTTTCCCACTGCAATTACTTGATGCTGAAAAAGGGGTGCAGATTACCCCCAGGTCAGCACAGGATATAAAGAACAAAAGGTGTTCTTGAAACGTACTTCATTCCATTCTACAATCTTTGGATGAATAGTAAAGGAATTAAAACAGGCTATACAGGCCTCTAAATAATCCATTTAAAGTACAGCAAGTGAATAAGCAAATCTTTATTACTGGGATCAAGTTATACCAAACTATTTCTTAAATATTAAATGTAATTTATACCAGTACCATTTAATTTTTAATTTTCACCTCATGGTTGTATATCACAAATTATCGTGGGGCATTCCTGTTTCACACACACCATTACTATATTCTGCACTCTGTATCTTTCCCTTTGCTTTATCTATTGTACTTGAGGTTGGCTTGATTGTATCTATGTATAGTATTATCTGACCTGATTGAATACCATGAAAATCAAAGCATTTTACAGTACCTCTGCATTCACGACAGTAATAAACTTAAATACTGCAAGATTATCACCGAAAGACAAAGGTCAAACCTTCTGACCTTCAGGTAGTTCTTTCACCTCACCTCAAAAGTAAATTCATTGACTTCAGATCATAATCAGTGCTCCTGATTTTTGTAAGCCAGCATTTGCTGATTTTGCCATTCTCATTTCTATTTGACCAAGCTTTTCCTTCTTCACGTACTGTTCCCCCAGTACAATCTTCCTATTTCTCCATCGTTCCCCTGTCTCTTAATCCAATTACAGATATTCTTTTTTGTTGTTTTTTTCCTCATCCCTGCAATTTAGTAACAGTCCTGTTTTTTTTCTTCTTCAGACAGGAGGTAATTAACATCAACTTTATCTGTTTCTCTCACCACAGATGCTACTTTCCACAAAGTTTATTTCAGAATGCCAGAAACTGTCGTACAATCTTTGGAGTAACACTTTTGTTGGAAAATTGATTTTAATCCGGCAATTTGTACAAACATTATGAAAAATCATGATACTAAATGTTTATAATACTTTTGTCTTTTAAGCATTCGATGAATAAAGATCAAAATAATAGATTACCCTTCCTTTGGTGAAATCACTGCCCAGAAATCAGATCACTTCTAAAACAGCATTAACACTTTCATGCAGAGAGCCAATGCTTATCCTTGCTACTTCAGATGGAGCAAAGTACAGGGTTGCAACAGTACAACAAATGTTTGGATGGAGTACGTGAAAAGCAAGAATTCACATGCAGCACAAAGTTCAAGGTCTAGCTGACAGTGGTGATCCCTCCCCTCCGATAATGCCTCAGAAACATGGACTATCTAACACTGGTGCATCCATGTCTGGAGATATACTACCACTACTCCTTTGTAACCCCTCCCCCCCCCCGAAAGGTATAGATAAGGTATGAAAACTAATATCAGTGTACTCTCCTAAGACAACTTTCCCCAGTAGTAATCACCCTCAGCCAGCCTTAATATTTAGTTATGGGTTTTTAAAGTTTAGAGACATACTGCAGAAACAGGCCTTTCACCCCACGAAGTCACGCCGACCAGCAATCCCCGCACAATAACACTATCCTTCACACTAGTTTAGTGACACCAGTAATTGGTTGATTTTAAACAATAGAGCGATTATTATCGAATGCTTAACTACATAAACTTGCTTTCAGTCAATAACTATTTGGTCAAATGATTCTGTTCCGGTATGCTGATAAACTGCCGACCGTACTGTAACGGCAGGGGATTGTCGAGTGATGGTGTGACGGTGCAAACACCAGCAGAGTGGCTTCTTTTGTGGTTTAACGATTAGTAATTAGGATAGCAGAGAGTTGTCTCTGGTCAGGGACCATCGTACATTCACCCTGCCTTAAGATGCTGATTTAAACCGAAGATAGACACAAAAAGCTGGAGCAACTCATCTTTCATTCATTTGTTCCTTGAGAGGTCCAGGGATCTCTCGTTTCCCCTCTCCCCTGACTCTCAGTCTGAAGAAAGGGTCTCGACCCCAAATGTCACCCATTCCTTCTCTCCAGAGACGCTGCCTGTCCCGCTGAGTTACTCCAGCTTTTTAGTGTCTATTTTCTTCGACCTGTCTGCAGCAGGTTACGAGGAATCGGATCTTCCAACAGTGGGAGGAAGAGTGGCCGTTGGATTTTCAGCGGTACTGGATAAGTAAAAGATGTTGATACCAGGGAGGCTGATACAGAGACAGTGAGGACAACAGTAGTGGCAGTCGGGTTCTCGCTGTCTTTCGGAAAAGTCCCGGATGTCACGTTAAAACCAAATTCCAATTCTCCCACGGGAACACATTGGTTCTGCTGGAGGTTCACTGAAAAACCCTTGTGGCAGATGCATTTAGAAGCACGTAATACTAAAATTAAGAAAAGGCATTTGGAGATACCAGAAGATAGTTTTGTTTAACCAATTTATTTACTATCAGGACATTTGACAGGTAGATTGGAGGCGACAGTTTGACGGTCAGGTAAGCGTGGGAATTTCGCGATGTTTCCGAAGACGGTGTAATCTCTTAGCCAGGTGCTAGTTTCACAAAAAAAGTAACTTGTATCGACCTGACTCGGCATTGTCGTGGTCATTGTCGTAGACATTGTCGTAGGGTAAAAAAAAATTGCCGATCTGCTACAACTTTGACAGTCGCCGGCAGTCGCCTTAAAAATCGCATAACTGGGACAGGCACTTTACTTGTGTAGGAAGGAACTGCAGATGCTGGTTTTCACCGAAGATAGCCACACAATGCTGAGTGACTCAGTGGGTCAGGCAGCATCTCTGGAGAAAAGGAATAGGTGATGTTTCGGCACGAGACCCTTCAGACTCAGAATCAGGGTACTCCTCTCATTTCCCTGTGACCGCCTATCTCACAGACACCGGTTAACACCCATCTGATTCTCACCAGACGCCATATTAGGGACAATTCACGACAACTAATTGACCTTCCAGAAGTACATCATTGGGATGTGAGCGGGAACCAGAGTACCGCACGGTCAGAGAAGACATGCGTAAACTGTCACCTAAAGCTTTAAAATGACTGCAATGCTGATTTTATGCCATGAATTGTGGCAACAGGTTAAAATAATATTTTTTATGGATGCTATGTCTTGCATTCTAATCTCTGTGGCAGTGGAAGCATGTGGAAGGAATCAAAGACAATGTATGTGTGGTTTCCCCAATATTTAGATGGAGGAAAATTTCTACTGTTTCTAGATTTAAAAAGAGTTGATGAAAATTCTGGCATAAGGCCACGGCAAACAGATTTATCAATAGATTGATGTACCAAGCGAATATTCTCTGGACTTTTTGATGCATTGCCTTCATTTAAATTTAATCTGCAGCAGCTAGTATGACTGGAGCACTGTTGAATAAGCTGCCATTTTTGAGGGGACAGGAAATAAGGTAGAACAGCCATGGAGCATAAACTGCAGGAGCATATTAAAATGTTTATATGCAGCATAGTTGGATGAGGCAATTTATTGTTATGCACACCACCAAAGTGGTAAATGATACCATGGAAAGTTGTAAAAGCACAAAGAACTTACATTTATATCGTATCTTTAAAGTCAGAAAAAGCAAGCAATTTTTTACATATAAATAGGTAATGGGATAGGCAGGTTAAAAGCTGGAGACACTGGAAGGCTTTGTGGAGAGTGCTTATGGAGGACAGAGGCACAATGAGATGTCAAGGATTACGGAGGCAATTCCAGATCCCAGTGCTGAGTAGTTGAGGTCATTGGGAGAGCAACAAAACCTGTGATTGAACAAGAGGCCAGCACTGGGTAAGGTAGAAGCAAGAAACTGCAGAAGCAAATCTGAAGATGGGTTCCGACCCGAAAAGACACATATTCATCTTCTCCAAAGATGATGCCTGACCTATTGAGTTACTCCTGCACTTTGTCTCTTTTTGGGGGGGGTAAAGTACAGAATTGGTTGGAGAGAATGGAAATGAAGATAAGAATGAGAAAGGATTCTGAAGAAGGGACCCAACCCGAAATGTCACCCATCCTTTCTCTTCAGGGATGCTGCCTGACCCGTTGTGTTACTCCAGCACTTTGTGTCTATCTAACTCAAACTGATTCTGTTCCGGGGTAAAAGGTTGTGGCAGAAATTAAAGACAATGCCTGTGGTTTTACCAATATTTAATTGGAGGAAATGTCTGCAAAATACTGGGAGTTGGCGATCAGTATTTCAAATCAGAATCATGATTGATGGGCATGGTGACGATTGTGAGATATCTCTGTGTGTCATCACCCTACAGGCTTTCACTGATTACTTACTAATTTTACTTAAAATAAGAGCATTTTAGACACGTTAATGGAATGGTAATTTTAATTTCACTATTTTTATGCAAGGTCTTGAACCTTTCCTCCCACATCCCAAAGATGTGTAGGTTTGTAGCTTCATTGGCTTCTACAAAATTGCCTCTAATGTGTTGGGAATGGATGGGAAAGTGGGATAACATAGAACTAGTGTGCATCGGTAATCGGGGGTCAGACTGGACGAGATAGGCTGAAGGGCCTCGTTCCATGTTGCATCTTAACTAAACTAAACTGTGGGCTAGACCTCCCATAGGTCTGGCGCTGGAGCTGACGTTTCTCGAGTTATCCTAATATTTACCCTGGGGAATCTGTTGTTGAATACTGCGTTCAGATAGACTTGGAGCAGGACCTGCAGGTCATTCATCTCATGGGGATGAGAGACAATGGGAAATAAAGGGCAGTTGAAGCTCTGTGACTCTTGTTTACATTATTTATGTTTGTTTTAATAGCTTTAATTATTTTAAAGTGCTTTATTTGAATTTATTTTAATTAATTAATTTTCTTTAATTTTTTTTTGGATGTTGGAGACATTAGGAAACCTTATAAAATGTAGGGTGTCACAGCACCAGAGACCCAGGTTCGATCCCGACTTCAGGTGCTGTCTTGTTGGAGTTTGTACATTCTCCCGAAGACCGCATGGGTTTCCTCTCAGTGCTCCAGTGTCCTCCCACATCGCACATCACAAAACATATGGGTTTGTAGGTTAATTGGCCTCTGTAAAATCGCCCTTAATGTTTCTGGAGTGCATGAGAAAGTGCAATAACATAGGACTAGTGTGAACTGGTGAACAATGGCCGGCGAAGACTCGCTTGGCCGAAGGGCCTTTTTCTATGCCATATCTCCCAATTAAACTAAGCTAAATTGCTTTGGTAGAGTAAGACTGAGGGTGGGGCTTTATTTTCAATCAGAGATTTTTGGTTGGGGGGGGGGGTTGTTTTGGCCTCCCAATACATAATTTGAGATCCAGTCTCATTGTTCAGCTCCGGAAGCATTTGATCAAGAAAAGATAATTTTAGGAAATGAGGAGACAAAGCTCTACTTAGAATAAATATGGCCGTCATGGTTGTATCATAGTAAAGTTGGTTCTGGAAAATATAATGTGCTGAACACAAATCACAAAAGACTCAATCGATAAAAAGAACAAAACATGGAATAAGTGAGTATTAATAGAGAACAAGGGGGTAAATCTAATACAAGAGTTTAGGTGATTGTGTATAACACAAGGGTATTTTCTGTATGGAATCTGAGCCCAAAGATAAATTCATGATTTTAAAAACATCACTCGAGGATATCTATCATATGAACAACATAAAACTCATGGTGTTTTAGGGGCTGAAATCTCATTTTTGGGGTATCTATTATGCTGAATGCAACACACAATGCAGAAAGGAGCAATAGAAGATACAAGCCTCTGATAATCACTGTAAAATGTTATTTAGCAATTCAGAAAAGCAAGTAAAAAATAGCAGAGAAGTTAATTTAAAATATCACAGTACATAAACACTGTTAGAAATAATAGACAGAACTCTCTGCACATGACTTTATAGTATTTGGTTGGTGAATGCTGTGGGCAATTGCCTCTTAATTAAACCATTTACAAAAAACAGCAGAAATAAGTACAGTGATTTTAAATCATTTTATCAAATGTGCCAGTTCTCAATATACCTATAATTGGCTTCATCAATGATGAAAGAAGTCAAAATTTGGTACAGATGTTCAACAAAGCTATTTTGCAAACCAGTATTTAAAATTGATTTTGCTTCATCTGTGAACGAGGTACACTTTGCTGGGTTTTGTGAAAGAAAACATCAGGAACAATTTAAAAAGAAATTGAAGTTAATTAACTCTGATCAGCAAAGCTAGAAATGATTGAAATCTTTCTGATTCTTCCTTGCCCTCGAGAAAACAGATGCAGGTTTGTACACAAGAGGAGAGCCATTTGTTGGGGGGAAAACATGATTACTTTCTGTTGAGCCAGGGCTGTTAATGTTGTTGAGATTTAAAAATTTGAAAGAACCGTACCTGACGTTTTACCAGAATCTATATACTAAAACTCTTGTTTATTCACTTGTTCCTGAACTACAGCCAAAACAGTACACGATAGCGTGACAATTTTAGGCCCACCTTACTCACCGTCGTCCCGTCGTCATATGGAAGAAGTTTTATTGAAATTGGTGTTATATTTTAAAAGTCATTCACATTTTAAAGTTTAAAAAAACGCACATGAGCAGTTGGGGCTCCGTTGAGGTGGTACTTACGTAAGATGGCCGTCACATTTGCGCGTGCGCAGAACAAACGCATCCACGCCTGCGCAGTTGGGGCCCATTAAGCAGGGCTTGGCCACCTGTCTCTTAGGGGCTGGAGAGCCAGGCCTGATGCTGGGGGAAGCAGCCGGAGCCGGAGCCTGGGCCTGTGCCTCGATGTGACCGGGTAACTGCGAGCCTGAAGTAGCCCAAGGGGAAAGGCGGCAGCAGCAGCAGCGGCAGTGAGGCCGGGAGTTGTTGGAGGCCGAGGCCTGGGCCTGCCCTTGGCCCCCCCGTCCCCGCTCCTCTCCCCGGCCAGCTCAGCGCCTTCCCCACGCCGCCCAGAGTCCAGCGGCTCAGCAAGAGTGGGAGAATCGTCGCCGTCTACCACTGAACATCCCCGCACCAGGACGGAACAGGACTCTCTCCATCCCCCCACCCCCCGCATCCCAGCTCCAAAAATGGCGGCCGCCCAGGCCGGGAGGCGAGTTGCTATGGCAAAAGTGGATTGCTCCCGGAAGGGAGGGAGTGAGGGGGGGAGAGGGGTGGGGTTGTGGGGCACCAATGCAGGAGTGGTTTGGGCCCAACGGGTCCACTTGGTCTAGTAATAATTTAAAACCAAACATATACTTCAAATTGTGTTGTAAGACAAGAGCACCTCAGCATTACTTATAACAGAGCAAAATTGCTTTCTATCTTTAATAAAAATCTGTTCATCAAGTGGTCAGTAGTTACATACGTCAGAATTTTCCCAGCTATTCACAGACTAATGATAAACAAAAATACTCCTCTAGCCAGGTATTGAAGGCAATAATTAATACAGAATATACAGGCAGTCAGATCAAGGACGCACATTAGGACAGACAAAGCTGACACAGAAACCTTAGAAACTAACAAATCGCACCTCATGATGCTGGCAGCTTGAAAACAGTATTATTAGAGTATGGAACAAGACACAAAGACTGACAACTGAAGTAACTTTCCCATCCCATGGGTTTGAGATTTAAATATCATGTCAAATTCTAGTTATAGAGAGATAAAGTCATACGGCACAGAAACAGGCCCTTCGGCCTAACTCATCCATGCTAAACAAGATGCCCCGTCTCTCCATCTAAGCTAGAACGATTTGCCTGGTTTTGGCCCATATATATCCCTCTAAATCTTTCCAATTTATGTACCTGTCCAAATATCTTTTAAATATTGTTATTGTATCTATTTCATCTACTTCATCTGGCAGCTTGTTACATATACCCACCACCCCAAGTGTGAAAATGTTGCCCCTGAGCTTCATATTAAATCATAGCCCTCTTCCCCATGGCCTCTAGTTCCCGATTCCCCTTCCCTGGGAAAATGACTGGGTATTTATCCTGTGTAACCTCCTCATGATTTTTTTACAGCTCTATACAGATCTCTATAAGATCATCCTCAGCCACCTGTACTTCAAAAAGTAAAGTAGATGCCTGCTCAACCTTTCCCTATACCTCAGACCCTCGGGTCCAAGCCATATCACCGTAAATCTTTTTTTGCACTCTTTCTAGCTTAATGGCATCTTCCTTAGAGCAAGGTGACCAAAACTGAACACAATGCTCCAAATATGGCATCACTGATATCTTGTACAACTGTAACATAATGGCCCAATTTCTATACAGGTGCTCCTCGACATACAATGGGGTTACATTCCAATAAACCCATCGTAAACCGAAAATATCGTGTCGAAAATGCATTTAATACACCTGACCACGTGACCGGAAGTGAGCTGTGGCTCGCTGCCGTTGCCCAGCTTTCGCACCATCATGGTCGAAATATTGTAAGTCGATGCATCGTAAATGGAGGAGCATCTCTACTCAATTCCCTGACTAACGAAGGCCAATGTGGCAAAAGTCTTCATCACCACACTATCTGCATGTGACACCTCTTTCAGGGAATCATGGACTTGTACTCCTCCAAACCTTTCCTCTACAACATTTCCCAGGCCCTACCATTCATGTGAAGGTCCTGCCCTGGTGTGATTCTCCAAAGTGCAATAGTTATCTGAATTAAACTCTATTTGCCATTTCTCGGCGCACTTGCCCATCTGATCAAGATCCCGCTGAAATTCTTGATAATCATTTTCACTCTCTACAATACCACCCTTTTTAGTGTTATCTACAAAGTTACTAATCTTACCTTGTACATTATCATCCAAGTTATTGATATAAATGACAAACAGCAATGAGCCAAGCACTGATCCCTGAGGTAGACCATTAGTCACAGGCCTCCAGTCCGAAAAACAACCTTTCACCACCACCCTCTGCTTTCTACCACAAAGCCAGTTAAGTATCCAGTTAGCTAACCCTCTCTGGATCCTAATGCTTTAAGTAGCTATCACATCTAACATGTTAACCTGTTATTCATTGTATTTTATTTCTGCCTCTATCACATGATGGTAACTATTAAGACAGGTATCTGTTTTGAAAACATTTTTTGACAGGCTGTCTTCTTCAGCCAAGGGGCAAATAAATATTAAATATGAAGTATGATGTTTAAAATATTATGAATGCCATCACTCACTTGCAGTATTGATGTTTTCTGTTCATGATTTTCATACATTAAATTATGATCTCAACCATATTGTCGGGGAACTTCACAGAATGGAACCCAGAAATGTTTGCACGTGAGAAATAGGAGACTTTGAGAAGTAAAAGATGTTTTTATATCCACTGACCAGATACGAATTGGCCATTGCTTGGGAACAAGTGAGCTGCCACCCTCTTCAACAATAACTGGAACAAACTACTTTTACATAGCAGTATCATCCTGATTAAACATCCCAGGTGTTTCATAAGACCTTTATCAAACAAATTTGACACTGTGCCATTTGCAGAGGTATTAGAGTAGATGACTGAAAACAATTAAAGGGAATGATTTCTGAGAAACAGTGAGGAAATGTGTGGAGAAAACAATGTTGAAGGAGGAAAGTTCAGAGCATGAACCTTGGAATCAGGATGGTACCGAGATGAATGTCAGGGAATTGATGGAGGTTAATGAGATAGAATGAGGATGGCCTCACTGTGACTTGAAAGCAAGGTGCAAATTGTCAATTTAAGATATTCCTTAATAAGAACACAAGAGTGGACGTGGACCATTGTACCCCACAAACCTGCCCCGTCATTCAAAATGATCAAGGCTGATTACCTCATGCTTCATCTCTGGGTCAGTGCTAGATTCAAAAGGCCCTTAATTCCCTGGTCTTTCAAAAACCCATCTATATCCTCTTTAAATGCTTCCGTAAATAACAGGGGATTCACTACCCCATACTCGAAGAAATTCCTATGCTCAATTTTAAATGACTGCCCCCTAGCCTTGTGACTATGTCCCCTTATTCGAGATTCTCCATTAGAAGGCTGGTCTGGATATCATGCCCCTCAGGATCCTACCTTTTTCCAAAAAATACTCACTCTTCTAAACTAATCAGGAAGCCAATGGAGATAGACAACCTGAAAAAAAAAACCAGACAGTTCGGTTTGGAAGACCGTAAGTTTAGAGAAGGTACAATAAAGGAAAGCTGAGTAAGAGTGCATTAGTATAATTGTTTAAAGAAAGGCATGCATGATAGTTTCAGAAGCAATGAACTGTGGCTGGCTGGGACCTGAGAAATAGAACGGATTGGAAATGGATAATATTTTTGAAGGTATAAACAAAGAAATTGAGATATCGGTTTATACGAAAGAGAGACACAAAGTGCTAGAGTAACTCAATGGGTCAGGGAGCATCTTTGGAGAAAAGGGCTGGTGACATTTTGGGTCAGGCCTCCACTTCAGAAACCTTTCTCCTCCTTCAGAAATCATATTTTTGAAGGAACTGTTTCATACTCCAAAGAGTTTCAGATATAATGCCAAGATCGCAAATAGCCAGGTTCAATTGCAGACAGTTCCAGGAAGGCTAATTAAACCAGTAGTTAGGGAAACAAGGTTGTGCTGCAGACTGGCTTGGGTCTTGCAAATCTTCAATTCAAATTTGTTTCTGCTCAGCCTGGACCGGAGTGGATAAGAAACATGAGAAGGCCAATGAAAGATTTAAAGGAATACTAGAGGTTATTGATTGCTTGCTTTCTCGATTGATTGTTTGATTGAATGATACAAAATGGAAACAGTCCCTTTTTCACGTCGACCATCAGTCACCTGTTCACACTAGCTCGATGTTATCTCACTTTCACATCCACTCCTGCACATCAGGGGCAATTTACACAGGCCAATTAAACTACAAACATGCATATTTTTGGGAATGGGAGGATTCTGGAACACCCAGAGGAAACCCTTGCAGCCACAGGGAGAACGTGCAAACTCCACACATACACCCGAGGTCAGGATTGAACCCGGGTCTCTGACATTGTGAGGGAACAGCTCTACGTAATGGGAAGTGAAGCCAATATATTTAGTTCTCTGGCGGCAACACAATTTGATGATGCACAATCAAGAAAATAAAGAATCACAGTCATAGAGCATGAAAACAAGGCTTTCCACCCACCCAATTTGCACTGACCACCCTATGTGACTTATATTTTAATCATAGAAGCATGCAAATGTACAGCACACAAATAGCCCTTACAACCCGACTTGTCAGTGGGCCTAATGCCTCTCCATGCTAATCCCATCTGTCTGTATTAGAACTGTATCCGTCAACACCTTTTCCATCTAAGTCCTTGTCCAAAAGCCTTTTAACTGTTGTAATTGTCTCCAATGTCAATGTCAATATCCAGAATATTTACCACCCTCTGTGTCAAAAGTCTACCCTCCAGATCCCCTTTAAATTTTGCCACTTTAACCTTAAGCTTATGCTCTTTAATTCTACACTCTGCTGCTCTGGGAAAAAAGATTCTGGCTATCCATACTATCAATGTCCTTCATAATTTAATGAATCTCTATAAGGTCATCCCTGAGCCTCCCACCTTCCAGTGAGAATAAACTCAGCCTATCCAATCTCATTTTTGTAACTGCCACCCTTAATTGCAGGCAAGATCCTGGTGAATCTCTTTTTCACTCTCTGTATTATTACCACATCCTTCCAGGAGGGTGGCAGCCAGAATTGTACACAATATGCCAGGTGTAGTCTAACCAATGTTTATACAACTTCCAAGTGACATCCCAACTCTTATACTCAATGCCTTGGCTCATGAAGCCAAGCACACTAAATGCCTTGTTTACTACCTAATCTACCCATGCCACCACTTTCATGCTATGACATCCAGCCCAAGACTCTCTGTACATCAACACCCCCTTAGATCCCTGCCACTTACTCCCATTTATCCTTCTCACGTTCCCATCAACCACCCTCAGATTCCACCATCCACCTACGCACTTGGAGCAAGTTACAGTCACCAATTAACCTGCTAACCCCGAGTCTCTGGGATGTAGGAGCAAACCAGAGAACCAGGGGAATCCCATACAGTCATAGGGAGAACGTGTAATCAACAGCAACTACTACAGCTGAAAACAACGTTGAAGGAGGGAAGTTCAGAGCATGAACCTTGGAATCAGGATGGTACCACGATGAATGTCAGGGAATTGATGGAGGTTAATGAGATAGAATGAGGATGGCCTCACTGTGACTTGAAAGGTGCAAATTGTCAATTTAAGATATTCATTAACATAGAAACATAGAAAATAGGTGCAGGAGTAGGCCATTCGGCCCTTCGAGCCTGCACCGCCATTCAATATGATCATGGCTGATCATCCAGCTCAGTAACCTGTACCTGCCTTCTCTCCATACCCCCTGATCCCTTTAGCCACAAGGGCCACATCTAACTCCCTCTTAAATATAGCCAATGAACTGGCCTCAACTACCTTCTGTGGCAGAGAATTCCACAGACTCACCACTCTCTGTGTGAAGAAATGTTTTCTCATCTCGGTCCTAAAAGACTTCCCCCTTATCCTTAAGCTGTGATCCCTGGTCCTGGACTTCCCCAACATCGGGAATAATCTTCCCGCATCTAGCCTCTCCAACCCCTTAAGAATTTTATATGTTTCTATAAGATCCCCCCTCAGTCTTCTAAATTCCATCGAGTACAAGCCTAGTCTATCCAGTTTTTCTTCATATGAAAGTCCTGCCATCCCAGGGATCAATCTGGTGAACCTTCTCTGTACTCCCTCTATGGCAAGAACGTCTTTCCTCAGATTAGGAGACCAAAACTGTACACAATACTCCAGGTGCGGTCTCACCAAGGCCCTGTACAACTGCAGCAGAACCTCCCTGCTCCTATACTCAAATAAGAACACAAGAGTGGACGTGGACCATTGTAGCCCACAAACCTGCCCCGCCATTCAAAATGATCAAGGCTGATTACCTCGTGCTTCATCTCTGGGTCAGTGCAAGTTTCAAAAGGCCCTTAATTCCCTGGTATTTCCAAAACCCATCTATATCCTCTTTAAATACTTCCGTAAATAACAGAGGATTCACTACCCCATGCTCGAAGAAATTCCTATACTCAATTTTAAATGACTGCCCCCTAGCCTTGTGACTATGTCCCCTTATTCGAGATTCTCCATTAGAAGGCTAGTCTGGATATCATGCCCCTCAGGATCCTACCTATTTCCAAAAAATACTAAACTAATCGGGAAGCCAATGGAGATAGACAACCTGAAATAAAAACCAGACAGTTCGGTTTGGAAGACCGTAAGTTTAGAGAAGGTACAATAAAGGAAAGCTGAGTAAGAGTGCATTAGTATAATTGTTTAAAGAAAGGCATGCATGATAGTTTCAGAAGCAATGAACTGTGGCTGGCTGGGACCTGAGAAATAGAACGGATTGGAAATGGATAATATTTTTGAAGGTATAAACAAAGAAATTGAGATATCGGTTTATACGAAAGAGAGACACAAAGTGCTAGAGTGTCTCAATGGGTCAGGGAGCATCTTTGGAGAAAAGGGCTGGTGACATTTTGGGTCAGGCCTCCTCTTCAGAAACCTTTTTCCTCCTTCAGAAATCATATTTTTGAAGGAACTGTTTCATACTCCAAAGAGTTTCAGATATAATGCCAAGATCGCAAATAGCCAGGTTCAATTGCAGACAGTTCCAGGAAGGCTAATTAAACCAGTAGTTAGGGAAACAAGGTTGTGCTGCAGACTGGCTTGGGTCTTGCAAATCTTCAATTCAAATTTGTTTCTGCTCAACCTGGACCGGAGTGGATGAGAAACATGAGAAGGCCAATGAAAGATTTAAAGGAATACTAGAGGTTATTGATTGCTTGCTTTCTCGATTGATTGATTGATTGATTGAATGATACAAAATGGAAACAGTCCCTTTTTCACGTCGACCATCAGTCACCTGTTCACACTAGCTCGATGTTATCTCACTTTCACATCCACTCCTGCACATCAGGGGCAATTTACACAGGCCAATTAAACTACAAACATGCATATTTTTGGGAATGGGAGGATTCTGGAACACCCAGAGGAAACCCTTGCAGCCACACGGAGAACGTGCAAACTCCACACAAACACCTGAGGTCAGGATTGAACCCGGGTCTCTGACATTGTGAGGGAACAGCTCTACATAATGGGAAGTGAAGCCAATATATTTAGTTCTCTGGCTGCAACACAATTTGATGATGCACAATCAAGAGAATAAAGAATCACAGAGTCATACAGCATGAAAACAAGGCCTTCCACCCACCCAATTTGCAATGACCACCCTATGTGATTTCTATTTTAATCATAGAAGCATGCAAATGTACAGCACACAAATAGCCCTTACAACCCGACTTGTCAGTGGGCCTAATGCCTCAACATGCTAATCCCATCTGTCTGCATTAGAACTGTATCCCTCAACACCTTTTCCATCTAAGTCCTTGTCCAAAAGCCTTTTAACTGTTGTAATTGTCTCCAATGTCAATGGCAGTTCATTCCAGAATATTTACCACCCTCTGTGTCAAAAGTCTACCCTCCAGATCCCCTTTAAATTTTGCCACTTTTACCTTAAACTTATGCTCTTTAATTCTACACTCTGCTGCTATGGGAAAAAAGATTCTGGCTATCCAGACTATCGATGTCCTTCATAATTTAATAAATCTCTGTAAGGTCATTTCTGAGCCTCTCACCTTCCAGTGAGAATAAACTCAGCCTATCCAATCTCCTTTTGTAACTGCCACCCTTAATTGCAGGCAAGATCCTGGTGAATCTCTTCTTCACTCTCTGTATTACTACCACATCCTTCCTGGAGGGTGGCAGCCAGAATTGTACACAATATGCCAGGTGTAGTCTAACCAATGTTTATACAACTGCCAAGTGACATCCCAACTCTTATACTCAATGCCTTGGCTCATGAAGCCAAGCACACTAAATGCCTTGTTTACTACCTAATCTACCCATGCCACCACTTTCATGCTATGACATCCAGCCCAAGACTCTCTGTACATCAACACCCCCTTAGATCCCTGCCACTTACTCCCATTTATCCTTCTCACGTTCCCATCAACCACCCTCAGATTCCACCATCCACCTACGCACTTGGAGCAAGTTACAGTCACCAATTAACCTGCTAACCCCGAGTCTCTGGGATGTAGGAGCAAACCAGAGAACAATGGGAATCCCATACAGTCATAGGGAGAACGTGTAATCAACAGCAACTACTACAGCTGAAGATAACATGGTGGAAAAAAAATTGATAACCAAATAAAAACAGAAGAGGAGAAAAAAGTTGAAAAGTGAAACATTTCCCTTGGGGGTTGCGCAAAAATAATGGAAGTAACAGAATAAGAAATTTAGGAAAGGATTCACAATATTAAAGTGCAACTGACCAAAAAACAACATTGGTTTGAAATTGAGGGCTAGTTTGTACAACTAAACGTATGGTAACAGCAAATTATTTTATCGTGCTACCAAACTCCAACTCCAATAACTTCATTTGAAATTCCCAAGTGCTAAATCTAAGTGGTACATCTAGTGCTACCAATCAGCAATAAATTTCAAGCAACTGCTTCTGTTAAACACTTATCTATCAGAATCAGTAAAGTTTAATAATGATTGTACCTCATCATGTCATATACCTACAGCAAGTCTATACATTAGCATTAATTGATAATCAATAAACCTGCAGTTATTGAAAATCTGAATCGGTCTGGTCTCACTGTTTCAAAATGTTCCCTTTATCCAATCTTTCCTCTCCCCCCCCCCCCCGATATATATTTTACAATTTAAAACCCCCTTTTATCTTTCTTTACCAGGTATGATGAAGGGTCTTCAAACTTCAACTTAATTCCACTGAGTGTTTCCTGCATTTTATGTTTTTTTATACTTTATTTCTCTTTTCCATATTTGAATTGGAGACCAATTATTAAGAAATCTGAATTCTGTGGTCAGACAAAACATTAAAAAGAAAAGGTTGGAATAGTAAAGGCAATTTCCAGAAATCCATAGTGTTCCATGTTTTCCATCACGAAGGTATTTATTCACAAAATGCTGGAGTAACTCAGCAGGTCAGGCAGCATCTCAGGAGAGAAGAAATGGGTGATGTTTCGGGTCGAGACCCTTCTTCAGACTGATGTATTATCTTTATCCTGAGGATCACCGTTATCTACAGGTATATTTGGATCAGACACATCAATAAGGTGATAAGAGAACAGCAGAGGTGAGATACCCAAGGTAATCAGCACATCTACTGATTTAGTGGGTCAGACAGCATCTCTGGAGAAAAGCAATGGGTTACGTTTCAGGTCGAACCCTTCTTCTTCTTCTCCAGAGATGCAATCTGACCTGCTGAGTTACTCCAGCAATTTGTGTCTATCTTCGGATTACACCAGCATCTGCAGTTCCTTCCTACACATCAACTGACTCATAGAAACATAGAAACACAGAAAATAGGTGCAGGAGAAGGCCATTCGGCCCTTCGAGCCTGCACCGCCATTCAATATGATCATGGCTGATCATCCAGCTCAGTAACCTGTATCTGCCCTCAATTTGTGTTGAAGGGCATGGCGGTGAGATTGATTGGTAAAAGTTTAGTATCTAAGAGGTCTTTTAGTAGATTGTAATTTTTAAAAATCTCTATTTAGATCTTTCAAAGAATTTTCTGAAAAATTGGAGGTGTATGTGTGTGTGAACAGATGAGATTAGTTTACCTTGGCTTTATATTTGGCACAGCCATAGTGGGCCAAAGGGCCTGCTCCTGTCCTGTGCTCTTCTAGGTTCTGTATAATTTCTGGGCTGGTATATACATTTCAATGTATGTTGCCGGGGCTTCAAAGCAATTTAAGAAACCTCATGGTTTTTTAAATTAAAAAAAGGTGACATTTATTTTATTGCTATTAGGTAGGAGGGCTGCAGACTGATGCGAGTTCAAGAGGAGAAATGTGTGTGAGCAGCAGGGTATCTGGAGGAGAAGAAAGAGCAGGGTGAATAGGATAGACAGAAAAAGCTGGAGTAACTCAGCGGGACAGGTAGCATCTCTGGAGAGAAGGAGTGGGTGACGTTTCAGGTCCTATCAACATCTAACAATGAAAAGAAGCAGAGTAGCATTGCTGTGCCAACACTAACTCCATTATGGTTCCCTCCGTTACGTGCCATCACGTCTTGTAAATAAATTACTGTCCCTTCAACATAACTGTGCAAGAAATCCTAGAAATTTCAACCAATGCACGGTCCAAACAACAGAGGTGGCGGAAAGAGTCAGGCCTGCATATCTGTCAATTAATGATAAACAGTAAATGGAGCCTCCTTGTACGCGCCATCATGTTCCTGAAGGTATTTATTCACAAAATGCTGGAGTAACTCAGCAGGTCAGGCAGCATCTCAGGAGAGAAGGAATGGGTGACGTTTCGGGTCGAGACCCTTCTTCAGAAATCAGTTGAATTAAAAATTAGGATATTGCATTGCACATGTATGGTGACAGAACAGTTCAGTTCCCTCATGCAGTTCAGGTTTTTCCAGAAACAACTGGTGCTAGTGGAGAGCTCTGGTTCAATTTCTTGCAGCTGCCAGTCTTCGGCCATCATAAGATCATAAATGATAGGAGTCGAATTAAGCCATTCGGCCCATCAAGTATACTCTGCCATCCAATCATGGCTGATCTATCTCTCCCTCCTAACCCCATAACCTCTGACACCTGTACTAATCAAGAGTCTATCTAACGCTGCCTTAAATATATCCACTAACTTTGCCTCCACAGCCTTCTGTGGCAAATAATTCCACAGTTTCACCACCCTCTGACTAAAGAAATTCCTCCTCGTCTCCTTCCTAAAAGATCGTCCTTCATCAGCCAGCCATTAAATTCACAGCACCATCCCTCCTGCAGCTGCAGACAAGTGCGGTTAATATTCACCTGCCTGCACCAGTTATTCCAAAGGGCAGGGAGCCTATTCCCAGATCCATTGAGAAAGAGCTGGACAGCATAAGAGGATGTACCTTTTGAAAGGAGATGAGGAGGAATTTCTTTAACCAGAAGGTGGAATTCATTGCCACAGACTGCGGTGGAGGCCATGGCATTGAATATTTTTAAAGCAGAGATTGATAGGGTCTTGATTAGTTACGATGGCAAAGGTTACGGGGAGAATGCAGGAGAGTGGGATTGAGGGGGAAAAATAGATCAGCCATGATTAAATGTCAGAGAAGAATCGATGCACATAATTGCCTAATTCTGCACTTATGTCTTATGGACAGGTGGTGGACAATTGCAGGATAGATCATTTGTGTTCAAGGGCTGGGGGGGAGGGGGGCATGGAAGCAACCTGCAGATGGTCTAGCAGGAGGATGCCAAGGAGGTCTCGGTTAAGAACATAGTTTGCGGACTGGTGTCACAAATAAATCATGACCCCGTTTGATTTGTCAAGGTGAGTCCTCACAGATCAGTCTTTACATAACAGCTCACACAGAGGATGCCTTTGCCTCCCTTCTCCTTTTCCTCTTCATGTCCCAATACTGCACCATCTGTGCCTCTTCACTCTCTCTGCTACTCATGTGTCTCTCCTTTCGGTGGGATATTTCTAAGTATGTAATTATGCTGTGTACGTGTGATGTAATACATCACTAGACTTGTGCTACAAACATGAGATAGTTTTTTGTCCAGAAAGGAACTGCAGATGTCGGTTTATATCGAAACAGACACAAAATGCTGAAGTAACACAGTTGGTCAGGCAGAACATCGACTTCTCCAACTTTAGATAGTTCCTCTGTCCCTCTCCCCAACAGCATCCCTCTCCCCATCAGAACTGCCCCCTCCATCGACTCCTTTAAGTCCAGGCTCAAAACCTATTTCTACTCCCTAGCGTTTGAGGCTCATTGAGGAGGCGCTGTGAACTGTTTGCGTGCTACTGTATGTTTCTTTTTTTTTTCCATTGGAACCTAATCAGATGTACAGCACTTTGGTCAACGTGGGTTGTTTTTAAATGTGCTATACAAATAAAATTGACTTGACTTGACTTGACTTGACTCTCTTCCCCTCCCCTTTCCCAGATCTCCCTCTATCTTCCTGTCTCCACCTATATCCTTCCTTTGTCCCGCCCCCCTGACATCAGTCTGAAGAAGGGTCTCAACCCGAAACATCACCCATTCCTTCTCTCCTGAGATGCTGCCTGACCTGCTGAGTTACTCCAACATTTTGTGAATAAATACCTTCAGTTGGTCAGGCAGCATCTCTGGAGAAAAGATGGGCTTCACCCTTCCTGAGGTCTTCCCCAGCCAACAATGGGCCATATGGGCACCACCCTTCATGAGGTCATATGTTGCCGGCCCTAATTTGTTCTGGCCTTTTCGTGCCTCCAGTTTATTCCCCCCCACCCCCCACCCCCCACCCCCCCCCCAAACCTTTACTTTCAGTCTGAAGAAGTGTTCCGACCCGAAACGTCATCTATTCTTTTTCTCCAGAGATGCTGCATGAACCGCTGAGGAACTCCAGGATTTTGGATCTATCTTATATGATAGTTTTTTGTTAATCTGAATTAGAGTAGACCCACATTCATTGTGAACCTCTTTGAAATTATTAACAATAATATTTCTTTGAAATTATTAACAATAATATTTCTTTGAAATTATTAACAATAATATTTACCAGCTTAGCAAAACTGGCTCAACGCCATCCCAAATGCAGTGCAACTGGCGACAAGGTTAGTCAAAACAATCAATGAACAATGGCTCCAGAAAACATGTGGCTTTAAGAAACTTTTGAAAACACTGCTGAACTTTGCTGTTCGATGGCACTGGCCACATGCTTTTAAAACTCTCCAGTCGGCAAAGAGAAAATGGCTCAGACATTGGGGTTTTCCTGATACGCAGTGAGCTTTAAACTTTAGAGATACAGCGTGGAAACAGGTCCTTCGGCCCACCAAGTCCACGTCGACCAGCGATCACCCCGTACACTAACCTGCAGACTAGGGATAATTTACAACTTACTAAAGCCAATAAACCTGCATGGGAGGAAACCGGAGCACCCGGAGAAAACCCAGGCGAAAACGTACAAAGTCCGCATAGACAGCAACTGTGGTCAAGAATGAACCCAGGTCTCAGGCGCTGTAAGGCAGAACTCTACCACTGCTCCAGCTGTGCCTGCAACAGCAATTTTGAAAGGAAAGCGGTCCCATGTAGTACCAAGAGAAGTGTTGATAACAGGAAGATTTAACACACCGGAGAGCATGTTTAAAAACAGAACCTCTTTGAATCCAGCAACAGTACTATTTAAATGGGAAATGTGACATATTGGTAGCTTGCAGAGACAGGACATTTAGCTGGCTCAGGAGAGGACAATCAACCTTGCCGGTCTTTGTGTTTATAAGCAAGTAAAATGCTTTTTTAATGCTCAGAATGATTCTCAAAATCCAGGATCACATTCAGAATGTGCAGGAACTAAATACTGCTGCAGCATTGTACGAGGAGGCTGTTAAAGAGACTGGCATTGGGACTTACCATGTGCTTACTAATCCCAGAGAAAACCAAAGAAGTTCTCTTTCCAATAATGTAGAAACTAAAGGATTATTTCAGTCCACAGCCATTTGAAATGGCAGATAAAATAGCGGCTTCAAGTTTGGCACAAGGAATCAAAAATGGGAAAATCTGTCAATGCCTATCCTGCTGCATTTAAACAATTCATCCCGACATTTAAATTTTGATGAATTCTTACACCAGGTGCTGTGGAATAGATTTGTGACCTAAATGATGATTGGATTCTGTCCAAACGCTTATGCATGCAGATTCTTGTATGAACTGGCTTGTAATACAGCAATCTTGTTGGAAATGACCACGACAAATGACAATCTTGCTCTTCACCAGGCTCATCATACAGCATGGAAACAGCCCCCTGGCCCAAATTGTCATGCTGGGATGTCCCATCTACACTGGTCCGACATCCCCGTGTTTGGTCCATGTCCTTCAACGCCTTTCCTATCCATTATGCACATGCATGAAGGTAGATAATACTGAGGCAGCCATGAAAGCTCCATTTCTGGTGTAGGAAGATGGCATGAATTCTTGTTCTAGTTTAAATGGCAGGCTTGCAAATCCAAACCCAGAGCAATATTATCCAAGTGACTATTTCATGGACAACAAAGTTGTTGAACAGACAATAGACAATAGACAATAGGTGCAGGAGTAGGCCATTCAGCCCTTCGAGCCAGCACCGCCATTCAATGCGATCATGGCTGATCACTCTCAATCAGTACCCCGTTCCTGCCTTCTCCCCATACCCCCTCACTCCGCTATCCTTAAGAGCTCTATCCAGCTCTCTCTTGAAAGCATCCAACGAACTGGCCTCCACTGCCTTCTGAGGCAGAGAATTCCACACCTTCACCACTCTCTGACTGAAAAAGTTCTTCCTCATCTCCGTTCTAAATGGCCTACCCCTTATTCTTAAACTGTGGCCCCTTGTTCTGGACTCCCCCAACATTGGGAACATGTTTCCTGCCTCTAATGTGTCCAATCCCCTAATTACCTTATATGTTTCAATAAGATCCCCCCTCATCCTTCTAAATTCCAGTGTATACAAGCCTAATTGCTCCAGCCTTTCAACATACGACAGTCCCGCCATTCCGGGAATTAACCTAGTGAACCTACGCTGCACGCCCTCAATAGCAAGAATATCCTTCCTCACATTTGGAGATCAAAACTGCACACAGTACTCCAGGTGCGGTCTCACCAGGGCCCGGTACAACTGTAGAAGGACCTCTTTGCTCCTATACTCAACTCCTCTTGTTATGAAGGCCAACATTCCATTGGCTTTCTTCACTGCCTGCTGTACCTGCATGCTTCCTTTCAGTGACTGGTGCACTAGGACACCCAGATCTCGTTGAACATCCCCCCTTCCTAACTTGACACCATTCAGATAATAATCTGCCTTTCTATTCTTACTTCCAAAGTGAATAACCTCACACTTATCTACATTAAACTGCATCTGCCATGTATCCGCCAACAAAGTTGTTTATCATTAAAACTGATCCAGATAGAGGAGCACTAGACTTGTATAGCTTCTTCACCTGTCCATGATCTCCAGTGACGTTACCTGACCCATTGAGTTACTTCAGCCCTTTGCATCTTTTCATATGCCTATATGTTCTGCACTTTAAGATGATACAAACTATGAACACTAATCTAATTGTACACTATTACTGAGAGTATTCAGTGAAACCTCTATTTGCATTTGAAAGACAGCAGCTGTACATTCATGCCTCCCTGCACATTTAGACCCAATTTCTCAACAATTTCACATTAACAGCAGTCAGACCAGTTGGTAGAAGACCAATTCCTCAGCTGGAAAAAAATCTGATGGTTTTTGATTATCAATGGACGTAAAAGAATCTCTACAAATTGAAAGGTACTGTAATCTTCCACAAATAGAAATCAGAATATTTTATTCATCCTCATTGGACCAATGTAAATTAGTTTTATTTTAATACAAGTGTTTAAACCAATTTAAGCCAAATTCGGCTTCTATGTGATTAAATGGATTTTGCCATTTGTATATTAACGCTCAATAGGAAGGGCACCAAGATAAATTGCAATATGTTATTATTGAATAGCAGCAAATTAACAACTCATTCACATTATGGTCTAGACAAAACATTAGTTGATTTATGGGCCAGTGCAAACAATAAGAGACTCTTTCAAGCACATTTTAAACATCCTTCAGCTCATCAGATGGAAATATTTTCTGGAATATCCTTACAGTGTTAATTAAGCCAAAGACTGAACAAAAGCAACTGTTTCGGCGAGTTCATTAATCCCATACACCTGTCAGTCAGTGATACAATGAGTAATTCTGTGATGTGTTTTTGTGGCCATGGAATACATTAAATGAAGGCTGGACGTTTAAAAAAATCTCCACTTACTTCTAAATCGTTAAAAAAGAGATGCGAATCTGCCAAGTTGAAGATCATTTCTTCCATTCGTAGCCCAAGTGACACTGATGTGGGTGGATCCTATATAAAAGGCATACACACAAAAGTGCAAATAAGAAAACAACTTTCATTGGCGACAGTTGGAAGACCAAACATTTTGTCCCTGTGGATCAATGGGGATCTTCAGGAGCCAGGTTTAAATTTCCCAGCTTCTGATGTTTTTAGATCATTCTGATTTGGGATTTGCCTTCAAAGGCTTAACTCTGTCCTTTCCAAACCACTGGCCACAAAAAGAAATTCCATCAACATACCAGCCTTTGGCATTGTTGATTCTGCTGCCTGGTTTACATGTGGTCAAAGACATGTTAAAATGTAGGTTGAACACATGTGGCTAAGTAAGGGAAACTTGATGAAATTTTAAAGCTATCTATGAAAGAAACACAATTTTAGATCTATTTGGTTCCTTAGAAAAATGTAACAACATCAAACTCTTAAGATTATTTTACATTTTCAAAGAATAAACTTTCCCGTTCAAGGACCACCAATGATTTCCATCCACATATAATATCCATTGAATGTTAATCTGGTTTACATTTCAAACTGTATAAACAGCCATCAATGGCTTCCTTCTAATGAATTCTCAGTACATTCAGTCAGTGGTGAATGCAATAACGGTACTATGTGATGCTGATTGCACAGTAACATGGCCACATTCAGTGTTGCCCTGGTCAGGGGGAAGATATTGTAAATCTGCCAAACCCCAAAGTTCTAAAACAAATTAAATATATTGGAAGAACTCATCCAGTCGAGCAACATCGGTGGAATTTAAAAAAAAGGTAATATTTCGGGGCAGTGACTCTTCCTCATAACTGAGGAAAGAGTGGAGGGTTTACAGTTTTCAAATCAGGGCTGGGGGAGAGTGGGAGGGAGACAATGATGTGCTAGGGAAAGCTCTATCTGGAGATGGCTTTACAGGGACAGAGAGTCTTGACATGAAACATTAACTATCCTTCTATGTTCACCTGTCTACTTGACCCGTTGAGTTCCTCCAGCAATTTACTTTTTTCCATAGATCAGGTGATAAGGAGCACGAGAAAGACGTTTTAAAAGCGACTGGGTAAGAGAGGGACATTAGCGTGATAATGGGAAACAATGAGACAGCAGTTTGCCAAAAGATGGAAAAATTCAATGTTCATTCCAGAGGGTTAAAAGGGCCTAGAGGGAGGATAAAGGTTCTTTCGTCCTGATTTACCATAGTCCTCACTATGGCAGTGGAAGAAGCCACAGGCAGGTTGGAATGGGAATAGGATTGAAAATGAAAGTGGTCTGCAACAAGAAGTTCAGGATCATCCCTATGAACTGAATGCTGGTCTTCCACAAGGAAGTCACCAAATCGGTGTTTGGTTTCTCCAAAGTAGAGGAGGCCAACTGGTGAATTTTGAATGCACTAGACTGGACTGGAAATGCAAGTGAATCGCTGCTTCACCAGAAATGATTGTTTGAGACTCTGGGTGATGGGAAGGTACGAGGTGAAAAGGCAAGGTGTTGCATCTGGGATGTGGAGTACTGGATGGGCATGGGGAAGCAGACCAGGCCCTTATGAAGTGAGCGGTGCCTGCAAAATGCAGTGAGGGTTGGCAAGGGGAAGATGTAAATGGTGGTGGGATCATGTTGAAGCTGGCAGAAACCCTTGCGTTCTGTTCTACTGCTTTCAGGTGTCTAAAGGTGATGAGATAAAACCATGTGCTCACTCCAAATATAACAAGTCATTTTTTGTTTGTTTACGACTGATTAATATTACCAAATATGCACCCTCTGGCAGCCTGCAGGTGTGATGAAAGATTGAAAGCTTCAGTGAACTTATTTGCAAGAGGCTGTATTAGTTCTGTTCGGTGGTTGTAGGATCTGTGTCAGGAGTTGCCACAAACCTATGACAACCTCCTTAAAGAAGCTCAACTTCCTTATGCACCATTTCTTTGAGAAGCGCAAGTATAGCGTCCTGGGTTTGTTAACTCTTGGGGGGAAGGTTTTCTAAATCCTCACCCTATTGGTCTTTATCCCTGCATTCCTGTTTTAGGCACTTATTCCTTCTGATCTCTCCTCAGTTTGACTACAGGAAGGGCTCAGAGATGAAAATGCACACTGCCAAAGAGTTCCGAATGTTCTCCAGGCATTGCACACTCTTTCAAACTGTCTGAACAGTAAAAACACAGTATAGTGGAAACAAAATTTTATGTAAGTCATCCAACACTTAAATGTGGCTGAGGATTTTTCTTTTAACAATACCTAGAATTAATATCCTCCTGATCGTAGGTATTGGGCAAGAGTTTTGCAGGTGTAGGAATTCCAACACTGATAAAGCACTGAAAAAATACATTTTCCTCATGACTTTGGCTCTAACCGCTGTAACAGCGCGGCAAGGCGGTGCAACAGTAGAGTTGCTGCCTTATAGCGCCAGAGGTCTGGGTTCGATTCTGACTACGGCTGCTGTTTGTATGGTGTTTAGACGCTTTCTCAATGACCTGCGTGGGTTTTCTCCGGGCTTCCTCCCACACTCCAAAGATTGGTAAAATTGTAAATTGTCCCATGTGCGTAGGATACTGTTAGAGTGCGGGGATTGCTGGTCGGCACGGGCTCAGTGGTCCAAAAGGCCTGTTTCCACATGATGAAACTAAACTACACTACACTACACTACACTACACTACACTACACTACACTACACTACACTACACTACACTACATTAAACCCATTTATAAAGGTGAGTAATGGCCAGCTGTATCAAAGCCTTCTTGAATCTGCATTTTGGGGCATTAAATACAATCTAAGTGCAGTTTATTAAAAAAAAAAAAGATTTGGACCTGCTGCAGCCCTCTCATTAAGAAAGTCTGCTGACAAAATACCTTTCACCAATACCATCACTAATATATGTACCTTTTATTGGAAATAGAGGGGAAAATCATATACAAATGTACAATCAATCGTTAAACGTGGCTTTGGTGCGATATATTAATGGTCAAACAGTTGAAATATTCCTTTGATTGGTTTTGAAATAAGAGCTGTGCATTCACTAAATTTATTCATTCTTCCCATAGGTCACATTTCCCAAGCAACAAAAAAGCTTCTATTTAAAAGCTCAAAGGCTTTCTCTGATATCTTCAATTAAAAGCAAGTTTCACTTGTAATTAAGGCTGCAAAGGAATGAAATTGGGTCCAATCTGAAACGAGGATTTTGAGTCGTCTGGTAAATACTGTAATTATGCTGATACCTTGGTGCTAAATTTGTTGTGCAACCACTGGGAACTAAGTGCTGCTAAGTACGATAGAAAAAAATGTGCTTAATTAAACTCTTGTTTTTTTCTGTCAAAGCCTCTAATTGGAATCTAATCATTCAAAGTTGTAATAACATACTTAAGAAACAGCTGACAATGCCTACATGTTTATAAGGATTTGCAGTTCAATGTGGCTGCCTTAAAGGTGTGGTTGAACTAGACAAAACTTTGAGGGAGGTAAGGATTAAGTGAAAGAAGAAATGACAAGTTGGTATGGAACCTTTGAGCTGAAAACATTGGTTGAATGCATTTTTAATTTTACCCTTCTGAATCAATTCCTTCAAAAAATGCTAAAGAACAGGAATGGTTACTCACTTTAATTTTGCAATGAATAGTTATTATAATCTGATAAAGGAAAGAGACACGGACTAATTTACCTATTTTCTGCGCAACAAAACTTTTACTCAATAATAATGACCCATGTGAAGTTGTAGTCTAATAGATTTTCCTAAAATCTTTCCCAAAAGCATTTTCTCACTAGAAATTGTACTTATTTCCCAACCAACTACAAAGTCCCTTTCTCTAAATAGTTAGATACAACACTAACTGAACAGGAAATTTGCAGATGCAATCATGCAAGAAAATGTCAGGCTTCAGCTGCTCTATAGCTTTTGCACCTGTCCACAGTTATCAGTACTCTCTGCAGATTGCCAGCTTTTTTCCCAGCCTTCAAAATCTAATCATCATGCAGCTGGTTTGAACCATCAGGTTTATGCACAAGAAACGCCAATGCCAATCAAGATAACTGATAAACATAAAATAGACACAAAAAGCTGGAGTAAGTCAGCGGACAGGCAGCATCTCTGGAGAGAAGGAATGGGTGACGTTTCGGGTCTCGACCCTTCTTCAGTCTTGACCCGAAACGTCAACTATTCTTTCTCTCCAGAGGTGCTGTCTGTCCTGCTGAGTTCCTCCAGCTTTTTGTGTCTATCTTCGGTTTAAAACAACCACTGCAGTTCCTACACGTTTTAAATGATAAATATAGCAGATGAATCTTATCCTATTTATAGTTCTCAATCCACAGCTAATAGACATTGTTCAAAGAACATTGCATTTATCCTGTTGTGTTAATGTAGTTAACATGGCAAATATAAAATGAACAGCTTTGCCAAACACAATGCAGGATTAAACTGAATAAAGCTGCATTGAAAAATGAGCTGTTGAAATTAATTTTTTTTAAACAAATTTTTACAGAACTGATTTATTCAGGTCTTTATCAAGGTACCAACATTTCTGGAGCACATTCCCAAATGCTTGTCACCCTCACAAAATCCTCCCCCAAACAGCAATCAATGAAGTGTGAGAACTGCCAGCGTTAGTCATTAATCCAGTTGCAGAAGGCAAGAAAATTAGCTTGATCTTGTCATCTTTGGACAAAGTCCCAAATTCTGACAAGTTAATGGCGTAAGAAAATTTCATTCTGAGGCAATCTATCCCATTGCAATTCAATCTTTCCAATAAATTTTGTGGAAGATGAAATGCACAGATGAAAGCAAGACGCTCACGTTAACGTTGATCTTAACAGTGCAGATTTCCAAAGGAAATCAGTCAATGTCAGGGCCGGGTTGGGGTGGATTAGTGGGAAGATAGTATGTCACAGGGGATAGAGTCCCGGGGAGGGGGGGGGTTAATGGGCAAAGTCAGGAATCATGTTAGCAAGTGGAGGAATCAGGGCAAGGATCAGGTATCGAGGATCAGTTGATCGGCCATGGCAACAAGTACGTCAGGGGAATGGAGTGTGACCATTGGTTGGGTGTGGGGCATTTGGTTGAGAATAGTTTGTCAAATAGGGATGTGTCGAGTTGCTGACAGATAGATGGCTGATAGGGAGAAAAGAAGGAAAGCAGGTTAGTTGAAGTCATCCTAAAGCGGGCTTCAGAGTTACAGCGATGGCCTGAATCCGCCTGAGAGACTCGGACTGTGCGTGACTGAAAATTGTGGAGCAGTTGCGGAAAATGGTTGGACACCAATTGATTTGTCAGAGGCCTGTAGTGCACTGGTGCACAAAGAAGACTAGAGGAATATTAACTATCCAAGCAATTCCATTTCAGCCAAATGCTTTTTGAGTTGTCCAATGTCCTGAGATGTGTTGGTTTTTTATTTACCTTTGTGGGAAGTGTGTATAAAAACATAACTGTGATAAGTTATTTTAATCTTATTTTGAATTATTTCGTCAGATTGTGTTTTTTATGAAAAGCCCACCAGTCCCAGTAGGACTTTGTAGTTTGTTTCAATAAAGCCTCTGTGGCAATGAAATAAAGACTGCAGTTCCTGGGTCCCTGTTTGCTCAGTATGCATGACTAACAAAAAGTAAATAAATACCACAGAGTCAGCCAAGGGTTCAAATACTTTTCTCATCAAAACAAAGGCATGTAATTAATGAGTGAGCACAAAGGACTTTATTTTATTTTAAACCAAACAAAAAAGTGTTTGTGGAATAGATTAGTGGCCTCAATGACTCGGAACGGTTACCTATACTTATCATGCAATTTATTCTGTGAATTTGTGCAAGTAGTTAGATTGGTGTGATGTTGATAATATTTAACTGAATTTTCTGCCATGAGTCTATTACCAATGCTCAGAGAACTGGGACTCTGCTCTGTCCTATGCAATTGGATCTTCGACATTCTAATTGGCAGAAGACAATCAACACAAATTGGAAACAATACTTCCTCTTCGATGAAGGGTCTCGACCCGAAACATCACCCATTCCCTCTATCCCCGCCCCGCTGAGTCACTCCAGCATTTTGTGTCTATCTTCCTCTTCGATAATCATTAGTACAGGTGTACCTCAACGCTGTGCGCGCAATCCCCTGCTCTACTCCCTCTGTACCCACGAGTGTGTAGCCAAACACAGCTCCAACATCATACAGTCATAGTAATATAGAGTGATACAGCATGGAAACAGGCCCACACTGGCCAACATGTCCCAGCTACACTAGTTCCACCTGCCTGCGCTTGGTCCGTATCACTCCAAAGCTGTCCTATCCATGCACCTTCTTAAACGTTGGGATAGTCCCAGCCTCAACTACATCTGGCAGCTTGTTCCATACACCCATCACCTCATTGACGTAGATGACAAACAGTAACAGGCCCAGCACCAAACCCTAAGGCACAACACTAGTGACAGGCCTCCTGTCCAAGAAGCAACCTTCCAACATCACCCTCTGCTTCCTTCCATGGAGCCAATTTGCTATCCATTCAGCTACCTCTCCTTGGATCCCATGTGATCTAACCTTGCAGAGCAGCCTACTATGCGGAACCTTGTCAAATGCCTTACTGAAATCCATGTATACAACATCTCCAGCTCTGCCCTCATCTACCTTTTTGGTCACGTCTTCAAAAAAATCAATCAGATTTGTGAGACACGACCTCCCACGTACAAAACCATGCTGACTATCCCTAATCAGCTCTTGCCCATCCAAATGCCTGTGTAACCTATCCCTCAGAATACTCACTAATAACTTTCCATCTACAAATGTTAAACTCACCAGCCTATAGTTCCCAGCATTTTCCCTGCAGCCCTTCTTGAAAAGTGGCACAACATTTGCCACCCTCCAGTCTTCCGGCACCTCTCCTGTTTTTAAGGACGACTCGTAAATCATCTTTAAACTCGCCAATGATTCATGTCACCATTGATGGATGAATTACCAAGGAACTATGAATCAAAGTACAGGAGGGAGATTGATAATCTGATCGAATAGTGCCAGAACAACAATCTTGCTCTCAATACTACCATGACCAAAGAGCTGATTGTTAACTTTAGGAAAGGAGAGCTAGGGATTCATGAACCTGTCTTCATCGACAAGATGGTGATGGAGAGTGTCAACAGCTTCAAGTTCTCTGAAGATCATATCATGTGCATAGTACATTGATGCAATCACAAAGAAAGTTCATCAACAACTTTATTTTCTGGAAGATTGAGGAAATTCAGTAGGTCGCCAAATTTTCTATTGAACTTTTCTAAGTATACGGTGGCGCTGCAGTAGAGTTGCTGACTTACAGTGCTTGCAGCGCCGGAGACCCGGGTTCGATCCCGACTATGGGTGCTGTCTGTATGGAGTTTGTACCTTCTCCGCGTGACCTGTGTGGGTTTTCACCCAGATCTTCGGTTTCCTCCCACACTCCAAAGACGTACAGGTATGTAGATTAATTGGCTTGGTGCATGTGTAAAATTGTCCCTAGAGTGTAGGATAATGTTAATGTGCGGGGATTGCTGACTGGTGCAAACTCGGTGGGCCGAAGGGCCTGTTTCCGCCAGAACAATTTTAAAAGGAACTTATCTCTTTCTTGCCCGTCCTCCCAAAAGCTCTGAAATGCCCATTTAAAGCAGTGAGCTAGCATGTTGTGCGAGTAGATTCCTCCGAACAAATGGTGGAGAATATCAGCAAGATCTGGTTTTGCTGTTGAACTCCATAAAGAGTCCAGCAGTCTAACATAGTTGGCAAATTGCCCAGAGTTGTACCCTTTATCCTGTATCTGTACACTGTGGAAGGCTTGATTGTAATCATATATAGTCTTTTCGCTGACTGGATTGCACACAACAAAAAACTTTTCACTGGCCCATCATGCCCACACCAATCAACATCTACACTAATCCTACCTGCCTGCATTTGGCCCATTTCCCTCTAAACCATGCACTTATCTAAATGTTTCTTAAATGTTGAGATAGTACCTGCCTCCGGCAGCTCATTCCATACACACGCCACTCTCTGAGTGAAAAGTTACCCCTCAGCTTCCTATTAAATCTTTCCCCCCTCATCTTAAACTTATGTCCTCCGGTTCTCCATTCCCCTACTCTGGGCAAGAGGCTACCCGATCTAATCTCTCATGATTTTGTACACCTCTATAAGATCAACCCTCATTCTCCTGCGCTCCAAGGAATAGAGTCCTAGCCTGCCCAACCTCTCCCAGTAGCTCAGGCCCTCGAGCCTTGGCAACATCCTCGTAATTCTTCTCTGTGCCCTTCCAGCATGAGAACATCTGTCCTATAACATGATGCCCAGAATTGAACACAATACTCTAAAAGTGGTCTCACCAACATCTTGTATAACTGCAACATGACTTTAAATCTCTGCTATATTGATGAGAATTACATTGAAGCAGACATGTTTAATTTTCAAAGTTTTGTTCCCTTGCATTTAGTTTAATTTAGAGGTACAGCATGGAAACAGGCCCTTCAACCCACCGAGTTCTCACCAACCAGCGATCCATGCACATTAACACTACCCAACACACACTAGGGACAATTTTACATTCATACCATCCCTACAAAGCTGTATGCCTTTGCAGCGTGGGTGGAAACAAAAGATCTTGGAGAAAACCCACACAGGTCACGGGGAGAATGTACAGACAAGCATTCATAGTCAGGATCGAAACCAGATCTCTCGTGCTGTAAGGCAGTAGCTCTATTGCTACGCCACCGTGCCAACTGTAGTATGCTGCAGCATTGTTGATTATCAACAAAACTATTGAATAATTCTCAGTTGCGTTTATTGTCACGTGTACCGAGGCACAGTGAAAAGCCTTTGTTGTGTTCTATCCAGTCAGCAGAAAGACAATAAATGATTACAATCGAGCAATTTACAATGTGTAGATACATGAAAAGGGAATAATGTTTAGTGCAAGGTAAAGCCAGCAAAGTCCAATCAAGGATAGTCTGAGGGTCACCAAAGAGGTAGATAGTTGTTCAGCACAGCTGTCTGGTTGTGATAGGATGATTCAGTTGCCTGAGCTCTCCAGGTATTCCAATTGAGACTCAATCAATTTTGGGGGCTAAAGCTATCAAAGGTGTTAAACACCACTTTTGCTTACATTTGCGCATGCCTTTGCAATTTTCGCAATATATACCTGTAGCGGGCTTGACAATAAATAACTTGTCAAGTAAGATTATTCAAAAAGTAGTTCGGCCAGGCAACTCAAGTCTGGTGCATTGGAATCCACATTATGCATAATTATAGCATTCTCCAGCATTGCAAAAACAAACATGCATAGTTGTTTGAAATTCGTGATTTTCCTAAGTTATAGGAGCAGAATCAGGCTATGTGGCCCATTAAGTCGACTCCACCATTCAACCATGGCTGATCTATCTTTCCCTCTCAACCCCATTCTCCTGTCCTCTCCCCGTAACCACTGACACCCTTACTAATCAAGAATCTGCAATCTCCGTCTTAAAAATATCCATTGACACGGCCTCCACAGTCTGTGGCAATAGAAACATAGAAAATAGGTGCAGGAGGCCATGCGGCCCTTCGAGCCATTCATTGTGATCATGGCTGATCATCCCCAATCAATAATCCGTGCCTGCCTTCTCCCCATATCCCTTGAAACCCGTGCCTGCCTTCTCCCCATATCTCCCCATAGTCCCTAGAGCTCTATCTAACTCTCTCTTAAATCCATCCAATGATTTGGCTTCCACTGCCCGCTGTGGCAGAGAATTCTACAAATTCACAACTCTCTGGGTGAAAAAGTTTTTTCTCACCTCAGTTTTAAATGGCCTCCCCTTTATTCTAAGACTGTGGTCCCAGGTTCTGGATTCGCCCAACATTGGGAACATTTTTCCTGCATCTAGCTTGTCCAGTCCTTTTATAATTGTATATGTTTCTATAAGATCCCCTCTCATCCTTCTAAACTCCAATGAATACAAGCCTAGTCTTTTCAATCTTTCCTCATATGACAGTCCCACCATCCCAGGGATCAATCTTGTGAACCTACGCTGCACTGCCTCAACTACAAGGATGTCTTTCCTCAAATTAGGAGACCAAAACTGTACACAATACTCCAGATGTGGTCTTACCAGGGCCCTATACCACCGCAGAAGAACCTCTTTACTCCTATACTGAAATCCTCTTGTTATGAAGGCCAACATTTAATTAGCTTTCTTCACTGCCTGGTGTACAAGGACACCCAGGTCTCACTGCACCTCCCCCTTACCTAACTTAACACCATTGAGATAATAATCTGCCTCCTTGTTTTTGCCGCCAAAGTGGATAACCTCACATTTATCTACATTATACTGCATCTGCCATGCATCTGCCCACTTACTCAACCTGTCCATGTCACCCTGCAACCTCCTAACATCCTCTTCACAGTTTACACTGCCACCCAGATTTGTGTCATCTGCAAACTTGCTAGTGTTGCTTCTAATTCCCTCTTCCAAATCATTAATATATATGGTAAACAGTTGCAGCCCCAACACCGAGCCTTGCGGCACTCCACACGCCACTGCCTGCCATTCTGAAAAGGACCCGTTTACTCCTACTATTTGCTTCCTGTCTGCCAACCAATTTTCTATCCATGTCAACACCCTACCCCCAATACCATGTGCTCTAATTTTAGTCACCAATCTCCCTTGCGGGACCTTATCAAAGGCTTTCTGAAAGTCTAGATACACTACATCCACTGGCTTCCCTTCAACCATTTTACTCGTCACATCCTCAAAAAATTCCAGATTAGTCAAGCATGATTTCCCTTTCATAAATCCATGCTGACTTGGACTTATCCTTTTACTGCTATCCATATGCATCGTTATTACCTCTTTAATAATTGACTCCAGCATCTTTCCCACCACCGAAGTCAGGCTAACTGATCTGTAATTCCCCGTTTTCTCTCTCTCGCTCCTTTCTTGAAAAGTGGGATAACATTAGCTATTCTCCAATCCACAGGAACTGATCCCGAATCTATTGAACATTGGAAAATGATCACCAATGTGTCCACTATTTCTAGAGCCACCTCCTTGAGGACCCTGGGATGCAGACCATCATGCCCAGGGGATTTATCATCCTTCAGTCCCATTAGTCTACCCAATACTATTTCTCGCCTAATGAAAATTTCTTTCAGTTCCTCTACCCCCCTAGATCCTCTGTCCTCCAGTACATCTGGGAGATTGTTTGTGTCTTCCTTAATGAGGACAGATCCTGTTCAACTCTTCTGCCATTTCCTTGTTACCCATAATAATTTCATCCGTGTCTGCCTTCAAGGGATCCACATTTGACTTTACTACTCTTTTTCTCTTAACATATCTAAAGAAGCTTTTACTGCCCTTCTTTATATTCTTGGCCAGCTTCCCCTCGTACTTTATCTTTTCAGCCCGTATTGCCCATTTTGTTACCTTCTGTTGTCCTATGATAGTTTCCCAATCCTCTGGCTTCCGGCTACTCTTTGATGTGTTATACATCTTTTCTTTTAGTTTTATTCCATCCCTAACTTCTCTTGTCAGCCACAGTTGCCTCCTACTCCCCTTAGAATCTTTCTTCCTTTTTGGAATGAAATTATCCTACGTCTTCCGGATTATGCCCAGAAATTCCTGCCATTGCTGTTCCGCCGTCATTCCTGCGAGGATCCCTTTCCAGTCTACCTTGGCCAGCTCCTCTCTCATGCCTTCATAGTCCCCTTTGTTCAACTGCATCACTGACACTTTCGATTTAACCTTCTCCTTTTCAAATTGCAGATTAAAACTAATCATATTAAATGAATTCAACAGATACACCACCCCATGACTAAAGAAATTCCTCCTCAACTTCCTAAAGGTACGTCCTTTTATTCAGAGTCTATGATCTCTGATCCTAGAATCTGCCACAAATTTTCATTTGTCTCCTGCTTTTTCCCTATTAGCAGGCAGAGATTTAAACCAACATGTTTAAGGAAAGGACAATGCTAAGCAAATGGGTGCAGATGGATTGCTGGTTTCCCCAACTCTCAGAATAAATAAACCTCTTTCACCTCCAGTAGTTATATTTGCTGCTCCTCCTGTTAGGATTAAAAAAATGGCACACTTTCCATACTGTTGTAGCAAATTTGCAAGTCAGTTATTGTTGTTGACAGTGATTCAAAGAAGATTTAAATCTCAAAACATTAATGGCTGAGCTCTGAATTTTTGAACGCACAGAGTTTGGACTTAAATCATAAACAATTAATCAACTGATAAACCGAGAAAACTAAATTTTCCTTATTAGTTTCCCGAGCTTTCCAGTGTTTGAACTGCTGCTTTGGACCAAGCCCAAGGGTCTCGACCCGATACGTCACCCATTCCTTCTCTCCAAAGATGCTGCCTGTCCCGCTGAGTTACTCCAGCATTTTGTGCCCATCCTTTTGTTTCTTTCTTCCTCCTCTCCAACTCCTCACTACATAACTTATTTTTATCCCTTTCCATTCCTGCCTCTTCTCAATTCTGTTTCTTCAGTGACCAGCGGAAAAATATTTCCCGAGTTTCCACTAACAACATGTTCAAGTTACCGGTTAATAAGCTGTTAACTCTCCGTTCAACTCAATGAAACTAATTACAAAATAATTTGCAAAAAAAGAAGCACTGGAGGAACTCAGCACGCCAGGCAGAATCTGTGAAGGGCATGAAAAGATAACTTTTCGGGTTAGGACCTTTCATCAAACTCAATCATTACAAATCATTTGTTCAATTGCACCTTCACCTTCTCGTTTAATGCCTTTATCCTTTGAGGAACTTTTTGTCAGTCTGCTCATTCTACTTCTTCCAATGCTGGAGTAACTCAGCAGGTCAGGCAGCATCTTTGGAGAAAATGATTAGGTGATGTTTCGGGTCGGAACCATTCTTCAGATTCTGACCCAAAATGTCACCTGTTCCTTTTCTCCAGAGATGCTGCCTGACCCGCTGGGTAACTCCAATGTTTTGTGTCTATCTTCGTTATAAACCAGCATCTGCAGTTCCTTCCTACAATGGCTGTTAGATTATTTACTTTGGATTCTGTTGATGAAACAGCTGTAGCGATTTTTTTTCTGTATAAGCAGACACATTTATGAGCCATTCAAATATTTTTTAATGATGCAGTTTAAAATGTGGCGCAAAAACGATCCTTAAGTCAGTACTTAAGTCAGTACTGCCTGACCTGCTGAGTTACTCCAGCATTTTGTGACCCATTCCCTCTCTCTTAGATGCTGCCTGACCTGCTGAGTTACTCCAGCATTTTGTGACCCATTCCCTCTCTCTTAGATGCTGCCTGACCTGCTGAGTTACTCCAGCATTTTGTGATACCTTAAGTCGGTACATCAATGCAAAATGGGTAAGTATTAACACTTGCTGTGAAATGTGAATCCATTTATGTTGATAAAACTAAATACTGCAAGTAGTATGCAATGTGCAACTATGATCATAACATGCATCTTGTGAATTACCCCACCACCATCCCATCACAAAGCTATTCAACCCAAAAAGGAATCATCCTAATCCTAGAGTACTAGGATTAGTACTCTAATCCTAATCTCAGTTGGAGTGGTGCTATCCCTAACCATATCCCTAGGTAAAATCATAATAAGTATAATACTGGATAGACCACCCAGCAAAAGACCAGACAATAAATATGACAAAGGAATAGGCATCCCAGGCTTTGATGCAAAGCTCTCCTAATTAAATTCATTACATCCACATTTTCCATTTTCATTTCCAATATAATATTATTTTCGTAGAGTTAAATCAATGAGAAAAGTAGTTCCGTATAACATAATCCTTTTAAAATGAGCACAAAACATTTGCTCAAATATCACAACAGGAATTCAGTATGAGAAGAAAGTTGTCATGTAAAATTCATTACTTCTTAAGAATCCTTTTTAAATGTATCAGAAAAAACACGGCTATCAGATGTAATAATGAAATAGATTTGAAAGATTAAAGCTGCAACAAATTTTCAATAACAACTAACATCTGTCACATTTCTCAATGTTAAACAGCACATTCTTCGCAAAAACAATTTGAACATCTGCAGCTATTTTGTTTGATACTCACCCGTCCATATCTATTGGCATAGGACCCTGTGAGCAAAGAGTGAAAAACAATGATTGTTTCATCCAGGTCCCATATGAATACTCGCTGTGAAAAAACAGAGAAATCAATGTTGCTCTCTGCATATTGAAAAATGATACCGCAATCAATAAACATGAATCCTCGGGGAACTGTTGTTAAGTGCTACTGTGTCATGACCCAGGTTTCTGCATTACTCACCAAAAGACTTAAAAGTTAAAGTCAGAGACCAGCCTAATCTTTTGGTCAGCCACTCATCAAATGAGGTAATGCTTGCAGGTGACGGTAGCTTAATGCTTGGCGGTTACCAGATTGCACTACATTAACTAATTTTTTCATTTAACAGATCATCTATCAAGAGAATTAACATTTTTTTTTTAAAATCAATACAATAAACTGTTACTGTTGAAAACAAAAAGATTTTAAGCTATTCAAATCTTTCATTATCAGCTGCAGGCCTTCATAATTATATTAGGCAGTGCAGTATTTATTAGCACTCATACGTCATTTCAATGCTTTATTTACTTTTAATGGCGTCCATATATCACTCTTACCTCAAGGTCACTGTCTGGGGGAGGAGAGGGGTTATTGTTTCTCCTGCCTCTTCCACGTGACTTTCCCTCTGAAGCTCTTCGTAACCGATCTGATTCTGAATCTTTGATGGTGGTGGACGGACTGTGGATTGTACCAAATTCTCCTGAAATATAAAATTACATCCAACAAAGACACTTGAGGTATTTTTATACAAAAGTATGTGTTGCAGTTTCAGAGGGAATAAATATATGTATCAGGCATTATTATATTGTGTAAAGAAAATGGACTCTTATTACAGTGATAAAGGCTAATTTGTGTTTGTAACATTAATAGATGAATGTTATCCTGTGAAACCTTACATTCTTCGATATTAATCAGGGGAATTAGCCAATTTTAAATAAAGGACCTCTGCCGCCATTAAAATTGGAGATAAAGTAATTTCTTATTTTATTATTAACACTGGCAACAATAATTTCTATGATCTGTATTGCTAAGATTAAAATCACCAAATTAAACTTTAAGAAAATGTCTCCGTAGCTCTCTTATTTTGACAGATGTTTGTAAAATTACACCTTTTCTGTTTAATTCCACCTATTTAACTATTGCAAATCTCTTAAACTCCTTCATTTTTATTGTGACTTAGCTGTAGCATTCTCACTTCTGAATCTGAAAGACAGGTTATTTCACCATGTTAAAGACTCTATATAACTGTTGTAATTAAAAATAATCAAAATGGAACATGAACTCTCTTTCTATAGGTACTGCCCACCTGCTGAGTATTTCTAGTGTTGTCTGCTTTAATTTCAGACTTACAGCATCCTCAATCTTTTTCTTTTAGTATAAGAAATCTTGAAGCATAAGACCTCAAACGGACAAAAGTGTAACACACCACTTTTATATTTGAGTTGGCTTGTTAGAGATCTATCTTTCAGATGAAATCAAGAACCTGGTTGGGTGGGCTGATGAATAAGGAAGATGCTGTGATACCATTCTTCCTAGCACCATCTCCATCAAAATACATGGAACATTAACTCTGTTTCTATTTTCACATTTGCTGCTTGACTCACTGAGTACATCACTCACTTAGTACATTTCTCCTTCACAATTGCTGCATGACTCAATGGAGTACATTCTCACTAGACCCTTGTTTATCTTATATATCCAGTAGGTTTTATATATCTTCTTGGAAGAGAGCAGATGCAAAGTAATTGTTTCATCCCTCTGGCAGTAAACTGCAGCAGTCAAATATGTGACTAATACAACTGAATTTCTCGCTGGGTCAGTGCAGGATCAGTTAAGAGTCAGTCGCATTGATCTGGGGCTACAGTCACATTTAGACTAAATTTCCGTAAGACAGTACTTGCCTTTTAATATAGATAATGAGCTTGTTTTTGTGGCAAATGTATTCATGTCAGGATCAGAACTGCCAATAGTTAAATTAATTTAAATTCCCCAATAACTCCAGTTTAGTTTACAGATACAGCATGGAAACAGGTGCTTGGGCCCAACGAGTCCTCGCCAAACAACAATCACCCATACACCAGTTCTATCCTACACACTAGGGACAATTTACAGAAGCAAACTAACCTACAAACTGCACTTCTTTGGAATGTGGGAGGAAATCGGAGCACCCGGAGGAAACCCATAGGGTCACAGGGAGAACGTACAAACTCCGTACACACAGCACCCGTAGTCAGGATCGAACAAGTCAGGTCAGCAACTCTACCACTGCACCACTGTGCCACCCTAATTGATTCAGATAACTAAAGCACCTCGAAAAATTTGAATCCCACTGTATTTTTTTTATTTTCTCCTACATTTATGACTCCATTCCCACTCCTTAAAATAAAGTTCAGCATTAAGTAGATTTAAATGTTTTTATTACCTGTGGCAGCATCCGTAATGGCCAGACTAGTGACAGATGGTGAACTTTGGAGTTGATATGTTGCAGTGGTTGAAGGAGTCGCTGGAGGACTGGTGTTGTTGCTTGTCACGTAAGTATATGGAGAATTGTTATAATACTGTGAATATTGCCCCTGGCCAAAGCCTGTGTAAGAATATTCCTAGAAAAGACAAAATAAATAGATTTAGAGTTTGTTTCCTTATAAGAATAAATCATTTCTATTTTGCATATGATGTGCTTTGCCTTATCCAGATATCAATGATAGGCAGTTGGAAACAGCTGCTGAAATGAAATAAATGTGAGTCAGCATGTGTAAAGCCAAATTTAAGTTTCAAACAAATACTGGAACAAAGAACTTTCATTCACTTAATATTGTTCACTACTTAAATGTAGCCTGCCATTCTTTGCAGCCAATGAAGAACTTTTGAGGTGCAGTTACTCCCCTTCAAAAGTACTAAAATCTGTCAGTTAATTTGCACCCATCAAGGTTCCACAATATAGGATAGGATAGTGAAATAAAAATGAACTGTAGATGCGGGTTTACACCAAAGATAGACACAAAATGCTGGAGGAACTCAGCGGGTCAGGCAGCATTCCTGGAGAAAATGAACCGATGATGTTTCGGGTTGGGACCCAAAATGGGTACGTGACCTTTTAAGTTGGGACCCTTCTTCAGACTGTAGAAGAGTCCTGACCTGAAATGTCACCTATCCATGTTCTCCAGAGATGCTGCATGCCCGACTGATACTCCAGCATTTTGTGTCGACCCTTTGTTTTTCTACAATATGGGACAGGATATATATTTTTTATACAGGAACTGCTGGACAATAGACAATAGACAATAGGTGCAGGAGTAGGCCATTCAGCCCTTCGAGCCAGCACCGCCATTCAATGCGATCATGGCTGATCACTCTCAATCAGTACCCCGTTCCTGCCTTCTCCCCATACCCCCTCACTCCGCTATCCTTAAGAGCTCTATCCAGCTCTCTCTTGAAAGCATCCAACGAACTGGCCTCCACTGCCTTCTGAGGCAGAGAATTCCACACCTTCACCACTCTCTGACTGAAAAAGTTCTTCCTCATCTCCGTTCTAAATGGCCTACCCCTTATTCTTAAACTGTGGCCCCTTGTTCTGGACTCCCCCAACATTGGGAACATGTTTCCTGCCTCTAATGTGTCCAATCCCCTAATTATCTTATATGTTTCAATAAGATCCCCCCTCATCCTTCTAAAAGTGGAAGAAAAAGGATTGACATTAAATATTGGCCATTACTCCTATGTATGGAATAGTGCCATGGTTTAAAGTTATGCTCATCGTAGTGGACTTGCATTAATTTGGCTTCTCATCTAAAAGATGAACTGACAAGCATCAGAATATTTGTACACCAGTCTTTGAAAGTGGATTTTAACATTCACCTTCCTATTTAGAGGTGATGGGGGTCTCTAATAAACACCTGACATATGACAAAGTGTGCTATACTCCTGAAGCAAAGAATGTGGCAAGAAGTTTTCCAGGCAGTGCAGAGATGTACACAATTACTAAGAAAGGGAAGGGAATAACAGCCCATCCAATCGGCAGTAAAGAAAGCAAACTCAATGCTTTCTTTACTGTGAGGGCTTTTATACAAAAACAGGGATGTAATGCTGAGGCTCTATAAGGTGTAGATAAGGACGCATTTGGAGTATTGTGAGCAATTCTGGGCACCATATCTGAGGAAGGATATTCTGGCTCTGGAGAGGGTCCAGAGGAAACTTACAAGAATGATCCCAGGAATGAGTAGGTTAACCTATGATGAGCATTTGACGGTGCTGGGCCTGTACTCGCTGGAGTTTAGAAGAATGAGGGGGGCGTCATTGAAACATATAGAATTGTGAAAGGCTTGGATAGCATGGATGTGGAGAGGATGTTTCCACTTGTGGGAGAATCTAGGACTTTCTTTTAAGAAGGAGATGAGGAGAAATTTAGTAGTCGGAGGGTGGTAAATTTGTGAAATTCTTTGCCACAAAAGGATGTGGAGGCCAAGTCAGTGGATATTTTTAAGGCAGATATAGATAGATTCATGATTAGTACAGGTGTCAGAGGTTAAGGGGTGAAGTCAGGAGGAATGGGGTTAGGAGGGAGAGATAGATCAGCCATGATTGAATGGCGGAGTAGACGATGGGCCTAATTCTACTCCTATAACTTATGACCAAATGAATGTAGGAATGTCAATGAAGAGTTAAACCAAGAGAGAATTGCCACAAAAATGAGGGTACAGAGTTTCATGCCTTCAGAGTTTAATTAATGTCAATTTCTTTTTTCTTTTTTGGCAACTCTTTTAACTTTCTCCTTTACTCATATGTCTTTCTCAGGCCTTATGTCGTTTGTCCTGGCCGCAGACATAAGGGATGCCCATGAAAATCATTACAATCGATCAGTTGTTGGTTGACAGGCGGCACAGTGGTGCAGCGGTAAAGCTGCTGCCTGACAGGGCCAGGTTCATTCCTGACCCGTGTACATTCCTGCCTATGGGTGCTGTCTGTACGGAGTTTGTATGTTTTCCCTGTGACCGCATGGATTTACTCCGGGTGCTCTGGTTTCTTCCCACAATCCAAAACGTACTGGTTTGTAGGTTAATTGACTTTGATATACAAAATGCAAATTGTCCCAAGTGTCTTGGATAGTGCTACCGTACATGATGATCATTGGTCAGCATGGATTCGGTGGGCCGAAGGGCCTGTTTCCACGCCGTATAACTACAGTCTAAAAAGTACATCGACAGCAGGAGTCTGCTGAAAATTCCTTAAAACTCTCTGCTCTGCTGTTGCCTTATTAAATAATGAGCACCATTCCTTCATCCATGACCTGAAAATCTAGTTCAAAATAGCTTTAAACATTCCAACCCCAATTCTAGCTTTTACATATGCGAACTCACATTCATCACCTTCTCCTTTGACCCAACACTAATCTCAATTCTGCTTATTTCTGTGCTTTTTAGATTTGTTCCTTATATAGTATCTTTGCATCAGGAAGATGGGCAGAAAAAGTTATTGACCTTTAATAACTTACTTCTCAAAATAACCGCTTAGGATAACAGCAGTATGCATAGTTATGCTATTATTTATCTAGAATTTAGCAGTCAAGGAATAATGTGAACAATAAAACTGAGCTATGCCTTTTACATTTTTGCCAAATAATGGATGTAACAGTGTTGGGTCTTAAGAATCAAAATAAAACATAAAGTACTACTTTTTGACTTCCTCGTGCTCTCATGATTCAATAGCCTGTAATAAGAATCTCCTTAGAAAGCAAATATAAAACAAATATACATTATATATATGTAAACAGAGCAATTGCATCTGTGGGAAACACAGTAATAAGAAAGCTTGTTTAGAGCAACAAGGTACATTTGGCATAAAAAATCCAAAAATCTTGTTGTTCTGTGATTTCTCTGCATTTTCTGTTGGAAACTCAACTTGGGATTACTGTGTTGTATTGCTTAAGATTGCTCCAGAGTTTTTTTTTTCTGGGCAGAAACTCCAAAGCATATACTTCCAACATATTTTCACTGAATTTTAAAAAGCATTCTAACAGCTTGGGGGTTTATGGAACCTGCTGATAGTTGAACAACTCAGAACACTACAACCTCCAAATAAGCTCCAAATTACATAGACTTGGAGACATTATTTTTGTCTTTGCACTATTATTGTGCAATAATATTTATATACACCGATCAACCAAAACATTATGACCTGATGAGCCAAAACATTATGACCACCTGCCTAATATGACACCGATCAACCAAAACATTATAACCTGATGAGCCAAAACATTATGACCACCTGTTGGTCCTCTGTGTGCTGCCCCATACGCAGCAGGGTGCGATGCACTGTGTATTGTGTCACATTACTCCCGTGACCACCATTAAAAATTTCTGTGCCTTGTGCCACTGTAAACCTTCTGTCGGTTCGGACCAGATGGGATAGCCTTCGTTACCCTTGCGCATCAATGAACCTTGGGCGCCCAACACCCTGTCGCCGGTTTGTGGTTTGTCCCTCCTCGGACCACTGTCGGTAGGCACTCACCACTGCTGACCAGGAGCACCCCACAAGCCTTGCCGTTTCAGAGATGCTCTCACCCAGTTGTCTGGCCATAACAATTTGGCCTTTGTCAAAGTCGCTCAGATCTGTACTCCTGCCCATTTCTCCTGCATCCGCACATCAACGTCAAGAACTGACTGTTCACTTGCTACCTAATATAGCCCACCCCCTGACAGGTGCCATTGTAACAAGATAAGCAATGTTATTCACTTTGCCTGTCGTGGTCATAATGTTTTGGTTGATCATTATGCAACATGTATTGATGGGCAACGCACATTGCCGCACTGGTGGGTAAGGCAAAGCAGTGCCTTTACCACCTTAGACAACTGAGGAAATTCAGAGTGTCTCTGAGGATCCTTCATTGCTTCTACTCTGGGGCTGTAGAGAGCATCCTGTCCGGCAACATTACAGTCTGGTTTGGGAACAGCCCAGGACAGGATGGCCCTGAAGAGAGTAGTGCGTTCGGCAGAACGCACCATGGGAACTACACTCGTCCCCCTGCAGGACCTATACATCAGGAGGTGCAGATCCAGAGCAAGCAAGATCATGAGGGACCCCTGCCACCCCAGTAACGGACTGTTCCAGATGCTACGATCAGGCAAACTCCTCCGCTGTCACTCTGTGAAAACGGAGAGGATGAGACGGAGTTTCTTCCCACAGGCCATCAGGACTGTCAACTTTTATAACTCCAGAGACTAAATTTTTGTCTACACTATAGTAACTTATTAACTTTATTTATATGCTGTAACTGTAATTCTTTTTTGTGCACAACCCGCAGGCATTGCCACTTTCATTTCACTGCACATCGTGTATGTGTATGTGACAAATAAATTTGACTTGACTTGATGTACCAATCAACAATCTATCAATCTCCACCTTAAAAATATCCATTGAGTTGGCCTCCACAGCCTTCTGTGGCAATGAATTCCACAGATTCACCACCTTCTGACTAAAGAAATTCCTCCTCATCTCCTTTCTAAAGGTACTTCCTTTTATTCTGAGGCGAGTGGAGACATCCTCTCCATTCCATTCTATCCTGGCCTTGACTCTCTTGATAGTCAATATTATTTAAATATTACTGATAATATTAATGGCACTTTCCATGCCCCGGTTGTTCAACTGGTTGAAGAATTTCATATCATATCATATCATATATATACAGCGCGGAAACAGGCCTTTTCGGCCCACCAAGTCCACGCCGCCCAGCGATCCCCGAACACTAACACTATTAACACTATCCTACACCCACTAGGCACAATTTTTACATTTACCCAGCCAATTTACCTACATACCTGTACGTCTTTGGAGTGTGGGAGGAAACCGAAGATCTCGGAGAAAACCCACGGAGGTCACGGGGAGAACGTACAAACTCCTTACAGTACAGCACCCATAGTCAGGATCGAACCTGAGTCTCCGGCGCTGCATTTGCTGTAAAGCAGCAACTCTACCGCTGCGCTACCGTGTCGCCCAACACAGACCATACCCCTCACTCACAGCAACCTTCAGAACAATCGGAGGTCATAAGGTCATTAGTGTTAGGAGTATAAGTAGGCCATTCGGCCCATCAAGTCTACACCGCCATTCAATCATGGCTGATCTATCTCTCCCTCCACACAAAATTCTCCTGCCTTTTCACCATAACCTCTGACAACTATCAGCTTAGCATGAATGACGGATACACTGAACCAGTTCCCATTGCTCCAACTAAGACTAGCTGTTTGATGGCAACCATTAGCCAATTTCTCAAAAGAGCTTCTTAAACAGACATTAGGATCCTTATCAATGTGTGCAAAAAGTCTAGCTCATGCATAGAGTAGTCACTCACCATGTATAAATCAGCAAAACTGAATATGGTATTGAACATATTTTAGATTGGACTGCAGATTGATGTGAAGCCTCACAGATTATGCAGTTAAACAGTTAAATCTGAGACCTTGTACTGGCAAGAGAAATGGTAGAGAGCTGGCTAAGAAGATTGAAGATGTCAGCAATATTTTGAAATGACGTGCATGTGTGCACGTGTGTGTATTGGTGGAAGCTTCCGATTGTGCTGACCTTTTGTGCCTTATTCCCCGTGGAAGTGATAAATGTGCAAGTTCCAACTAATGTTCTCCAATTACACTAATAGAATCTGATAATACACCTCATTTGCAGATTAAACGAGTTTACTGCAGGACACAAATAGATGCTGTGGTCATGTACAATCAGCCATTGCAAAATGGCAACCACCATTTTTGCTGTTAAATTACTTTGCATTCACAAGTTCAAATTAGCCCTTAATATTTGTGTTCTTCTGTTATTTTAACTTAGATAATATTAAGATGATTGCTGGATTTATTCTGGTACTTATTTTTATTTTACAGTTATATGGGCATGATTTAAGTTTTCATTCAATTAGTTCTGCAATATAATTCATGCACAAATATAAAAGATGAAGGCATAATACCTGCTGTGAACTATTGAAGCCTGTTGAATGTGCAAGTGAATTGCTTCCTGTGTAAATTCCTGACGACGATGTAAAACTTCCTCCTGAAAAAGAAAACTTCTATCAAATTTTTATTTCTTTTACCAGTCTCTTTCCTGTACTTTGGGGGAAATAGTGAACAATATAAATATGGTATACAAATACAATATTGTTTAATAATTAAGTTTGCTTCCCGATAGTTATTCCTGGATTCTTGCACACTGATTCAAGGGTATAGATCTCAGGCCTGGTAGCATTTCTGTCATTGAAAAGAACTTAAGTTAAAAAAGAAAGAAGTGTAATAGCGTTTTGTAGCCTTTAAAATAACATTGAAAGTGCTGAGGAGTTTCTAAGGTATTAATCTCACTTTGGATTCAAGGCCATTTCTACTGCTTCCCAATGTCACATTTAGTTTGGGACTAAATTTAGTTTGGGACTTCACTATGTATTAAGAAAAAAACAACTGAGCTTCTGAAGCTTGAAACATTTCTGAAAGATAATTTTTATTATTAGCTTCCACAATGCAACAATTATGCCTTGTTATTCATAATCAATATATTAGATGAAGAGCTGACAAAAAAAAGTGCAGATTTATAAATGGCATATTCCAATCGTGCTCCCATCTTTAACTTATCTCTCTTATCACATAGCCTGAATGATAGAAGAGCTAATTTAAACTATTTTCCCAACATCTCATGCCTTACAGCTAATATACTTAGCCTGTTGTCAGTGGGCAGGAAGTCACAATAACGTTAGATAATCTTATTGCTTTCAAGAAGGAACGACCTACTTCAGTGGTGGTATAACTGAGGCCCTTTTCAAAATCACGCACAGAACATTTTACAATCCACATATATATAAATTGATTAGCTACAACCAAATAAACAACAGAATATGTATTACCTTTTTCTTGGACTTCCAGTCATAGACAAGACCTCAAACTTGCTTATTAACAGTGCTACCAAACTGAATGCAACCACCTGTACAAGTCGTGCCAATGGCAAATTCTCAAGGATAAGGGTTAGCATCTGCGATTCCAAAGGTTCACCACAGGTGCTCCATTTTCCTCTCATATCCCAAGTGACTTGTGCATTGACTAATACTTGACTGATAATTGGCCACTGCCCCCACTGTGCAGTTGAGTGGTGGAATTTAGGAGGAATTGATGGGAATGGAGGAGAGAATAAATTGAGATTAGGAAAACCGGTCCTTGATCATTGGCACAGACTTGATGCTTGTTTCCGTGATGTATGACTATGAATGATTTCAGAGTTTCAACACTGTTCGTTTGGCAGACAGGTGGTTATCATCTACCGAGTACCCGAGGTTGCCTCAGGTACTGAGGTTGCTCACACATTCTGGATTTACCCTGTTCTTCTGAGTAGATGAAAGGACAACCATTGGCAACCAGTAGGATATATATTTCTTATAGTGCACAACATACTACAATGGCAACATTTGGGACTAACTAGGTGATCACTGGGCAAAGCTGTTTAATTTTCTTGTCAATGCAACCTAGTGAGAAGCAGAGCCAGGACCAAAGTAGACGGTGGCGCAGCTGTAGAGTTGCTGCCTTACAGCGAATGCAGCGCCGGAGACTCAGGTTCGATCCTGACTACGGGCGCCGTCTGTACGGAGTTTGTACGTTCTCCCCGTGACCTGCGTGGGTTTTCTCCAAGATCTTCGGTTTCCTCCCACGCTCCAAAGACGTACAGGTATGTAGGTTAATTGACTGGGAAAACGTAAAAATTGTCCCTAGTGTATGTAGGATAATGTTAATGTGCGGGGATCGCTGGGCGGCGCGGACTCGGTGGACCGACGGGCCTGTTTCCGCGCTGTATCTCTAAATCTAAATCAAAAAAAAAAAGGGTAACCAGCTTTATGGCATTAGCTGAACCAGCTGACCAGATTACTGGCTGTTTGTTTTATTTTTTTATTGAATTCAGTGGAAAGGATAATCAGGTAGTCTGTAAAAGAACTATTCGTTTCTGTTAATTTCCTCATTTTTCTTAAAGTATTCTTAAAATAGTGCAAAATAAATGTGCCATTTGATGGTGGATATACCTTATGATACAGAAGGTGGCTACTTGTGTCATCGTCCATGCTGGCTGTGAGTGCAGATCCGCCAGCTGCATTCTCCCACATATAATCCTGTAACCTGTCCACGTTCACAAGCCCCTCAAATGTTCCCTGAATGTCTCGCTGCCAATCTACATTAAGGTGTAATTTACAGGAGCCAATTATTCCACACTTTTGGAATGTGAGAGGAACCCGGAGCATCCACAGGAAACCCACAAAGGACAAAGGCAAAACATGCAAACCCCAGGTGGCACAGTGGCACAGCAGTAGAGTTGCTGCCTTACAACACAAGAGACGCGGGTTTGATCCTGACTACGGGTGCTGTCTGTACAGAGTTTGTACGTTCTCCCTGTGACCGCATGGGTTTTCCCCCGGATGCTCCGGTTTCCTCCCACACTCCAAAGACGTATAGGTTTGTAGGTTAATTCGCTTTGATAAAGATTGTAAATTGACCCTAGTGCATAGGATAGTGCTAGTATACGGGGCGATCGCTGTTCGGCATGGACTCGTTGGGCTGAGGGGCTTGTTTCCACACTGTATCTCTCAAAGCAAAACTAAACTCCACACAGAGAGCACCCACGGTCAGGAATGAATTCAGTCTGTGGAACAGTGTGGTAGCAGGACTACTTGCGATGGCTGTAGCTCTTATGGTGCTTCAGGAGGTGATATGAAGGAAAATTACACTGTCATTCAAAATGCTCTGCTCATGACAGATTGCACTGAAAATCATCAACCTATGGTGCAGGTTAGCTGCGTGGATCCTTGAAACAGAGGGGGCAGCTTGTCATTACATCTTTAAGTAAAGTGCTTGATACTTTTGAGAGATTCTCTTCTTTACTGTTTGGAATGAAGCAGCACTCAGGCAGAATGAAAAACTGCAAGCTGTAGGATTGCATACCCGTAACAGAGTCAACATAATTTTAATTAATTTAAATAGACAGAGAACTGAATGTGCTCCATTATAAACAGACAATCCTCCTCTCTACATTTTCCTTTCTGCACACACACCAGGGCAATACTTTATGATCAATTGTCAAAAAGCCTCCTGTGCAAATAAGCTCGCTCTTCAAATAGACACAATCAATAAGAGTACCCACAACCATTCCCAATTGGTCATAAATATGATTTGCGGTTCCTAGGTTATTGCAGTGCACAATATTTACACACCCATTGTATCCTTATCATTGGGATGAGAATAGGACTATTTCAATGAACTTTACCTGTTAAGTAGTGTTTTGTTCCCATGTAATTGGTTCCTTAACATACCTAGGAATGCACAAAACAGCTGTAGCTGCGTTATCAGCAGTTCATCTGAACCTGTTAACTCTCAATCCAATTTTTAGGAACCAATAGTTAAAGCATGCCTACAATTCAGGTTGAGTCACCCAGGCAGAGTTTTTTTTTAATACATAAAGAAATTAGAACAGTGCACTTCAGAAGAGATTTTGAGGTTAGCAGGGCCATTAATGCTTTGCTTATGCATTCTCCAAAGTCTATCCAGCCAGTCTCCTTGTGCCGTCACCTTGACACGATTGATTATGCCCATTTTTCTTGATTATGGAATGCTTAAAATGTGCAAGTATCCACCTTCAACATCAATGTGAGGGTAGTGGATGGCTCCATTCTCCATCCGCTTAATTCCAAAAACGTTATTGTGTTTCAAAAACAAGCTATGCAAGATAATGCAATTTAATGCAAGCTCTTTTATCCAACAATTCTACTGGAGTTTTTTTTCATTTTCATAAAATTCCTTAAGCTACAAGAAAGAGCTGTCCAGGCATTGGAACTGAAAATTTCTTTTTTAAAAGCAGAAATTGGGAGCTTCTAAATAATAATTGGAATTTCCAATGAACAATTTTAGTGCTATAGAGCCATACAGAGCAGTAACAGGCCCTTCGGCCCAACTTGGCATGGTGGCACAGCTGTAGAGTGCCAGACACCCAGGTTCGATTCTGACTATCGGTGCTGTCTGTACAGAATTTGTACGTTCTCCCTGTGACCCTGTTGGGTTTCTCCGGGTTCCTCCCACACTCCAAAGATGTACAGGTTTGTAAGTGAATTGGCTTCTGTAGATTGTAAATCGTTCCTAGTGTGTTGGATAGTGCTAGTGTCCGGGGTGATCGCTGGTCGGCATGGACTCGGTCGGCCAAAAGGCCTGTTTCCAATCTGTATCTTTAAAGTCAACCATGTTTTACAAGTGAGTTATGAAGCACATGGGAGCATATATTACCTGCACTTTATGGCACCAATGTCATAATGTAGGTGACATGTGAGATGCTGACTGAGTGGGAATCAACAGATAAGTGGAAGCATTTCTTTGCCTGCACCTGGTCCACATCTGTCCATTCATGTAATGTAGCCATTTACCTTGTCTCTGCCTTTTCTGATTTTGTAAACCTGTAGAAGGTTATCTCTCAACCGCCTCCGCTCCAGCGAATAAAGACGCAGCCGATTTAGTCTCTTCTTATAACTCAAGCCCCCGAGTTCAGGTAACATCCTAGTGAATCTATAGTGCACCCTTTCAGCTTGTTTACATCCTTCCCCAAGCAAGATGATCAGAAATGCACAAAATACTCTAGGCACGGTCTCACCAATGGCTTGTACAGCTGTAACATGATGTACCCCATCTCCTGTATTTTATACCCTTATAAATGAAGGCAAATGTGCCAAATGCCTTCTTCACTATCCTCTCTACCCGTTTTCATCTCTGACATGCTAAGTGCCTTGATTGCACAGTGAAGCATTTGTGGGACATTAAAGATAAGAATTCAGACCATCACAACAAAAAGTTTAATGGATTATGATAATGCAAATGACCATCTCTCACTTGGTGTGTGGGGTGGAACTGCAGGTGCTAGTTTAAACCAAAGACGGACACAAAAAGCTGGAGTAACTCACTGGGCCAGGCAGCATCTCTGGACCAAAGAAATAGGTAACATTTTGGGTCGTGACCCTTCTTTAGGATGAGAATCAGGTGAATGGGGAATGAGATATAGATGGTACTTAGGAATAATGAATGGAAGATATGCAAAAAGCAAGGAAGATAATCAAGGAAATGTGGGACACTCCTGTATATCGGTGAAACCAAGCGCACTCGGTGATCGTTCCGCTAAACACCTTTGCTCAGTCCGCCTCGGCCTACGTGATCTCCCGGTTGCCAAACACTGACTCCCCTTTCCATACTGACCTTTCAGTCCTGGGTCTACTCCATCATCAGAGTGAGGCCAAATGTAAAGCGGAGGAACAGCATCTCATATTTCGCTTGGGCAGCTTGTAAACCAACAGTATGAATACTGATTTCTCTAATCTCAAGTAACCCTTCCCCTGTCTCCGTCCCACCCCACCCCAGTCATTGTCCTTCTTTTACTGTTGTTCTGTTGAGTTCCTCTGTTTACCCGTTGTCACCTATCCCACAGCCCACAATGACCTATTGTGTGCCCCACATTTCCTTGATTATCGGTGCTTTTTGCATACCTTCCATTCATTATTCCCAAGCACCGTCTATATCTCTCATTCCTCTTTCCCCCCGACTCTCAGTCTGAAGAAGGGTCTCGACCCAAAACATCACCTATTCCTTTTCACCAGATATGCTGCCTGATCCGCTGAGTTACTCCATCTCTTTGAATCTTTCACTCGGTGCTGACTTTAAGTTCCCGCATGGTCACATTATATTCTGCACCACCCATTATGATATGATTTTCCTTGAAAGTACAGAAAACAAAATGGTGGTGTAGAAGCAAAATGAAAGCCCGTTTCAGGTTCTCCATTTCTTCTTGGTGGTCTGAGTTCCTCTCTTCTGAAAGAAAGAACCTTGGAGCAAAACTAATTGCATGTGTTGAACAAATGATGGAGAACAATTGTCATGCTGCCGCTGAAAATCGGCCACATGGTATAAAGTTGGTTGACATGTCAGCTAGAGATGCAGAAAGGAATGGATCGACTTGAAAGGTGCGATGGTGTGTGGGATGACTGCTGGACTAAGCTGGCGGGAAGATTGAGGGAATTATAGAGTAATGCACACGAGAGGATGCAAGTTAATGTGTCACCATCCCAACTTTTCTGAGCTGCTGAATGTTTTCAACCACTTTAAGCACAGACCAGGAAGGTGAAACCATGTCAGTGTAGTTCACTACTGTGGCCATCCACAGCAGTATCATTCTTTCCTTTGCTGTCAGTCTTCCTTCTCCCAGCAGCAGGGAAGATAAAGGTCCCAGTGAGCTCTTTATTTCCCAGCATGACACAGAGAGAGAAACACAATAACTCCAGAGGCAGCTTGGGTTGTCAATACTTCATTTACTCTTATTTTTTTTCTCCTCCAGTTATTGCACAGCCAACTCCCAAATCCATTAAATACCTTGTTTTTTTTAATGCCCATTTACTGAGTGAAATTGAAATGGAGACACTTGTTGACATTATACATGTTTAGCCTAATTGGTCAAAAATTTGGAAATTCAGTGGCTGGGTTAAAAAGTCACGGAATACGTGCTCCAGACACTTCCAGTTTTCCCAGATGCTACTGAAAACTCAACCTTGACTGCTTTCAGCATGCCAGGTTAAAATTCACATTCAAGCGCTCACACGTTAAAAGACACAAAATTATTCCCAGGTTAAATCAAGATTTTCAAATTAACGGCGTGACTTTTTAAAAACTTAACTTAATTTGTCTTCAGTTGGCTGATCTCAGTCAAGTAAGATTGCATATTTTATTGCTGGTCTCAACTCATAAATTAGCAGATTTGTAAATGAAAAGACAGCCTCTCGATTAAAAAGAAAACACACTTTCAATCAAAACGCACCAATTCTTGCTTGCGATTCCTTATGGATATTAATTGCAAACAGAAACAAATATAACTATACAATGTTCCCATTTTCAAACAGCCTGCCAACATCGCCTTTTAAGCTCACAAATAAGGAATACATAACCGCTCTCTAGGGTGAAGTATTGGGGGGTTGAAGGCCTTTGGAAAACATGAACAGCACCAATGAAGAAATAATTAAATAATACTACATTGTGATTTAAGGAATATATATTGGCCATTCACTTTTTACTTAAACAAAATTAGTCAAAAATGAACATGATAAATATTTCTAATTTCCCCAAATAATCTATTTTATAATTCATTTATAAGAACGGCAAATTAAAATAAGTCTGTACACGTATTTAATATCCAATCATCACCAAAAAAGAATCCCAGGAGAAACCTTAGCTCCCTCATGGTTTCAAAGCCCTTCAATATCACCAGCTTTCGTAAAAATAACACAGGAGATTAATTTACAGCAGTCGGCAGAAAAAGTAATTACACCTCTGTTAAGGGAAACAAAATGAGCATGGCCCTTTCATCCTGTGGTCATCATCAACTCATGGGGAGGTCTTACAGACCGTAACAAACGTAAAACAGGTTTGATACAAGACGCTGTGTGGGCTAACCAGTACTGCTGGCTGTGACATGGCAATGTAATAAAGCAGGATGGGTGAAGATTACTAAAGCGGTTTAATAATAAAAGTTTCATCAACTCTGCGTGTAAACTAATACTCTTCCTGTGCAATATAGGAGACATTGAGAGTTATTGTTTCTGAGTCTCCGAATCCTATGCTGCTCTGTAAAACCCTGGCTTCTCTGTGGAACAAATTAGCGAGATAGGAGCTTCCAAATACGATAAAAGCTTAAACTTTCAGGTCAAAGGGCAAGTCAGGAGAGAGCAGAGACCCACATAAAAGCCGAGAACCTTCACAACATTTAAAGAATGAAGACCTGCTGGGACTAGTTTGCAGCTCGCATGTGCAGAGTTTTTATTTCAATTCCCCATTTTTGTGGGCAAGATGTTGGTGTCCCTTGTGGGCTTCTGACAGGAGTCCATTTGCTTTGGTTGATCAGCTCCTTGCCATGGGCTGTGTCTATCATCAGTGCACAATATATGTGGCAGAAGTTAGTCGATCTCTCGAGGGAAATGCCTATGAAGTCCAGATGGGCTCTTTAAATCTAACAATTTCATTCCCTGATTTATTCTTTACTTTTTTTACAAGATCAGTTTAGTTGGTATTCCAGCATAGGTGATTGCCAGTGACTTGTACATCTGCATTTAAACACTTTACATACGTCAGATTAAAAGCCTCAATTTCCAAAGTTTGTTACACAAAATGAGTATTTATACCTGGAGAACTGCCTCTAAAACATTGAAGATTGAATTAAGCAGCAATTGTAGAACATTGTGCAGCATTATTGCCAGAGTTGATCTAATTCACGCAAGGAGGGTTAAAATGCAGGACAGTGATCATTGCATTGGTTAAGTGTTCTTTTTAGTAAATGTCCAAAGAACATAAACAACATGACAACTATACAGAACATTCCAGGCTTCTCATTATACAAGGTTAATAAACATGTAAGGTGGGGGAAATAATGATTTTTTTTTTTGAAATCTAATATGTCATACATAGGAAATCTCTCATGTATGACATGAAAGCTTGTACAAGCCAGTCAAAAATTGATAGAATTCCTGTTTAAATTTACAGGAAAATCACATACCCGTGCAAAAGTTTTTTCCACCCTTATTGCAATTTTCCAACAATTAATTTATTGTTCTGCTATATTATTGAACTAAGTCATATGAAAAAATCTACAGTGCGAACCAATTTAAGGCAGGACATGTTTTTTTTTGTGGTTATAATGAAGAGAAATGCTGTTTCTTACGTGTGGCGTGATAACAATTTAGCAAATTAAATCCACTGAGCTAAACTGTGCTCAGTTCACAGCACCAGCTGGACTCACCCTCACATCCTCCCCATTCACATTATAATCTGGTATGGATCCATGGGTTCAAATGACCTAGACCTCTTGTTCATCCCAGGAGGTTTTGAATAGGAATGGGCAGAGTGATTCCTGACAAAAATCCGTGAGGCTTCGACAGAGTTTTCAAATGCCTCTAAGGTACAGGGACATTTAAACTAGACACAAAATTTAGGACAAAGTGATTAAAAATTTAGGACAAAGTAAAATTGATTAAAATCACACAGAAGCGCAAATAATTAAAGGAATAATATACTGGAAAAAAATATTTGAATCACTTTTTTTGGCTCTAGATCAAGAATCTCCATTCAATTCAATGGGGATTTCTATCCTACACCTTGTCTGGCTGGTATAGGGTCACAAAAAGCCGATTTCCCAATGTAAGGCTGGTGAATCTGCACAATTTGATTCCACGTCTCAACTCTTCCTGTATCCCAAAAAATAGAGTGACGCATGTCTGCAAGGCCATGCAAGTTCAGAATTTAGTTACATGGGAATGCGTGAACCTAATGGTTCCAAAGCTGATATGGCTCAAAAGTTGGGAAAAGAAAACCAAAACCAGTGGAAAAACAGAGCAAAATACAAAACGTAACAGCATGAATCTAAATTTTCCAGGATTTACATTAATTATCCAACAAAATATCATTTATTTGAAAAATCATTGAATCACAGAAGGCGGCCTTGAACATGTGACTTTAAAGGGTCTCAAATTTGCACAAGATGTACCACCATTGCAATAGAGTGAAATCTTGGCTTAAACTGATTTCTACCAGTAAAACACCCCAAAGGCTCTCGGACGGTGTAACTGGGAGCTGGAGATGTCAGGTGTGAGGAGCATGGGCCGGTAAGACGGTGAACTAGGGTAATGCTTCCAGCACCTTAAAGGTAGGCTGCAGGAGGTGCCATGGAGACAAAGATGGCCGGGCGATGTTGGTTCGCAGGAACTTCCAGCACAGTGCGCATGGGCCATTAGGACTTTGGACTTTGAATAATGGCGCCAAAAATGGCAGCACCCACATATGTAATATATGCAGAAAGAATTTCACTGTGCAGTTGCATATGTGACAAATAAAGCACTATTAAATTATTGAACAAATTAAGAGGCCACTTTGATTTCCTGTAAATGTATCCTACAAGATCTCAGAGAATTTTACCCAGTTCATTAAAATTAAGCATTGAAACATAAATTACATTAAACCAAACCGACTTAAGTTCCTATTCTTAAATGTATTGTTTTGAATTTGTGAGATTATGTCAAAAAACTTCCATATTAAAGTAATGCTTAAATTTAGCCAGATACAGTTACCACTGTGACATGTCAATAAATTTCACACCTGTTCCTATCTGTGCTATTCATTTACAAGCTGCAAGTTCAAAAGTAAAAGTAATAAACACAATTATAAGTCAAGTTCAACTATTAGTACATTATATTTAAACTAATCAATAGTTCAAGAGCCATTACACAGAGATAAGAGTTTGAATGTCAAAATTGCCAGATCACGTAATAATTGTCTACACTGGAATTAACATCCATATGGGAAACTTCAAACTTCAGACACACAAGGGTAAACATTAAAATCTAATGTTCTTGTTTTTTTGGCAGCTGTGTCACAAATCTCACAATGTGGTCATTCAACTTGCATTTCAACAATGCTGCCGGCTATCTAGAAGAAGAAAGTTGTGTCTCATACTCCTGGATAATGGGAGTGTAATTTCTTTTAAATCCTTTGTAGTAATCTGCATCAAATGACAATCCTGAAATACGTGGATCTCTGAAGAAAGTGGCTAACTGGCTAGCTCTGCAGAATTTTGGGGCTCTTGAGACACAAATTGATCATAAAGTCAGAGATCTACAGATTGGAGCAGGCTGTTCAGCTCATCTATGCCAACAATCATGCCTGACAATACTAATCCACTTACCTGCATTAATTCCACATGCTTTGCTCATTCAAGTAGCTGTTCTGCAAATATGCTTACAACATTGGCCAAGGAATTCATCCTCGGACAATGTTTGGACTTACTATTTCATTTCTGAAATCTACATCTATTGGAGTTGATGAAAACAAATTTGAAAAGTTGAGTACACAAATGCTATTATTCCGGCACATTTAATACTAATTAGCTAGGATTGAATCCAAGCCAATGATAAGTTACAATTTCTTGTGTTCTTTTGGTGCATACCACCTGATACTAGTTTCTTTAATGAAACTCTCCAAAACAATGACAATTCCTAGAGTTTAAAATGTTTCTTTTGGAAATAGAGATCATTGAGGAAGTCCTGTAGGAACTTGATTGGAAAGATTTTATCGTGGGTTAGTACATTTAAAACTAATGTGCAACTCCTCCATGAGCTGACTGGTGAACTCTTACTGTCTCGTCTTACCTTTGTAAAACATACTTCCACTTTCATGAGGTAAATCACCAGCATTTAAAGCTAAGTCAAATGAAACACAATATTTGAGTATCAAAAGGAAAACCAACATTTGTCATTAGCTAATTTTGCTTCTTCCAGTTGACAAATTGCCCAAATATATCCACAACTAGCAATGATGAAAAGATAACTAATATTTACCATGCATTAGTCTGTTGATATTTCTTTATTCGTGTTCTGCCTGCCTCCTGAAATTCTTGGGGTTCAATTTTGACTCCTTTAGCAGGTCCCCTTCCTAGTTTCAACATCCTTAGTTTCTGTGGGTCTTTTTGCATTGCTTTAGAGTGCCTGCTTTTCAGCTCTTAGAAAGCTTTGCAGTCTCAGCTTTTTTCCCCAAGAAAGGTGATCACTAGTACCTTATTGAAGGTGATCCACAAGAAGACTATGGGGAAACTCAGAAGCTCTGTGGGCTGAACATTGGTTAGCATCTAGCTTACATTCCTTCTCTTCCTCGTATCACATTTGGTCAAATAAACTTTTTTTATTACTTCTACAGTTGAGGGCGGCTGCTTTTGCCACAAGAAAACCGTGGAAGAAATCAACATTTGATCAGATATATAAGAACTTGTACCTAAAATGGGCAGGTAAGGATGAGCTGCTCCTTCGTTCCCAATGGTACCTCAGCTTCAAAATATCAGCTACCACATCATTCCTATACCAGACTATATCTTTGTAATCTCCAAGGGGACCTGAGATAACATGTTTGGTCATTTTACAAGAGCTTCTGAAAGTTGCTCTCTAACCCAAAAGAGCAGTCAAGGAAGTTCCAAGAACCCATGGTGACCAAGATGACCTAGCCTATTAACACATATCCATGTTCTAAATGTAAATAACATTTTCCCTGCCAGAAATGTTCCTATCACTCTTTCAAATGCTTGCAGCAAATTTACACTCATTGCACATGCTTGCAACTTATTCCAGAGAACATTGACATAGGAGAGAGTTACTTTCACGTTTTTTCCCTCTTCCATTAGGCAAAAGATACAAAAACTTGAAAATACAGCCAGCAGACTTGAGAATAGCTTCTTCCCTTCCATAATTAGACTACTGAATGATCCTCCCATATGCTAGGGTGTAGCCCTGATCTTCCAACCTCCTCATTGCAACATTGGTCTTTTTGTCTGGAACTGTAATGCTACAATACTGGAAAACACTATTCTGCACTCTGGTATTTTTCTCTTTGCACTATTTGTTGTACTTATATATATATATATATATATATATATAACTTTTTTTGCTTGCATGCTATCCAATTAAATCAGATAATGCTGTACGTGATTACATTCAAGCCATATATATATATATATGGCTTGAATGTAATCACGTACAGCATTATCTGATTTAATTGGATAGCATGCAAGCAAAAAAAGTTTTTCAGTGTATTTTTGAAAATAAGGCAATAATAAACTAATATTACTAGCAGAACAAAGAGGAACAGGCCCCATCAGCCCACAATGACTCTGCCGAACATGATATGAAGTTCAACTAATCTCTGCCTGCATGTGATCCATATCCATGTGCCTATCTGAAAGTCTCTTAAATGTCACTGGTGTATTTCCATCCACCACCATCCCTGGCAGCACATTCCAGGCACCCACAACTTTGTGTAAAAAGATAAAAACTTGCCCTGAAAATCTCCTTTAAACTTTCCCTCTTCCCCTTTAGGCTAAGCTGCTTATTATTTCATGTTTCCACTATGGGGAAAAATGTTTTGACTATGCGCCCTATATATACCTCCCAAATTTTATATACTTCTGGCAGGTCACGCCTTAACCTCCGAAGCTCCAGAGGAAACAGTCTAAGTTTGTTCAACCTTTCTTTATGGCTAACACTATCTAATTAAGGAACGATCCTAGGAAAGTTCTTTTGCACCCTCTCCAAAGTCTCCACGTCCCTCTTCAAAAAGAGTGACCAGAACTGCACACAATACTCCAAAAGCTCAAAAACCCGAGATCCCTTTGTACATCAATGCTGTTAAAAGTCTAGCCATTAACTGTATACTTTGCCCTTACATTCTCCTCAAATCCTTTACATTGACTTTAAATCCTCACGTCAATTTCCCCAAAGGGCAACATCTCATATTTAGTCAGATTAAACCCCATTTGCCACTTCTCCACCCATATCTTTAACTGATTAACATCCCACTGCCTCATTTCAGCTTCCTCCACAGTTGGAAGATCCACCAGAGGTCACAGCACAGCTCCCTTCAGAACCTCACCAGTCACCAACCCCTGCTAAAATAACATCCTTCCACCACCACTGATTCTATACTACTGTCATCATAGTTTCTATGCATGTTAATCTTCTGAATAAATCTAGCATGAGTGACTTTATCAAATGCCTTATTAAAATGTATGCTTACTGCATCCATTAGCCCTACCTTCATCACTTTTGTCATCTCCTCACAAAACTCAATCAAGTTAGTAAGATATAACCTGCCACATACAAAGCAGTGCTAACTGCACCCAATTATCCCAAACTCTTCCAAATGCAAGTAAATACTGTACCAAAGAATCCTCTCCAATAGTTTCCTTATCACTGACTCGAGATTCACCGCCCTATAATTTCCAGGATAATCGCTACTTCCCTTCTCAAACAAAGGAAAGACATTGGCTACTCTCCAGTTCACCAGGATCTCGCCAGCAGCTAGAAAGGATACAAAGATTTTCGTCAAAGCCTCTGCAATTTCCTCTCTTGCCTCTCAATAATCAGCGATAGATCCCATCAGGCCCCGGGGATGTATCTATGTAATGGCTTTCAAGAGACCACCTTGTTCATGATTTCTAACTGCATTTTAACATACACCATACTAATCTCATCATCCTCCATGTCCTTCTCCTTGGCAAATACAGATACAAAGTATTCTTTTCCTATCTTGTCTACATCCTCCGACTCCAAGCATAAATTCCTTCCTCTCTCGAGTGATTTAACTTCTTCCCAGTTACCCTCTTGTTTTTAATCTATATTATAAAGCCTTGGGATTTTCTTAAATATCACTTGCCAATAACATTTCATGGCCTCATTGTGCCCTTCTAGTCGAGTGCTCGAGTTCTTTGCTGCCTGTTTTATATTCCTTAAAGGCCCTGTCTAATTTCCTATTCCTTACTTACACTTTTCTTTCCTTTGTGACCAAATTTACAACCATTTTGGTCATCCACGTTTCCCCTTACCTTGCCATCCTTATCCCACCTACCTACTGGAACATGCCATCCTGAACTCTCATCAGCTGGCCTTTAAACAACTCCCACATGTCTGATGTGAACTTGCTCAATCACAGCTGCTCACATTTTACTTACTCTAGCTCCGACCTAATAAAGTTGGAATTGGCATTTTCCCAATTTAGTAACTTCCCCAAAGGTCCAGGCGTATCCTTATTCATCATCATCTTAAAAGTTCTGGAGTTGTGATCACTGTTCTCAAAATGCTCTCCCATTGAAACAGCAGTCACCTGCCAGGTTCTTTTCCCAATACAAGATCCTTTTGGTCTCTCCTCACGTTGGCTTATTCACATACCGTGTCATGAAACCGTCTTGGATGCCCTCAACACATTGCACTCCATCCAAGCCTTTTGCACTTTGGAAACCTTCCAGCCAATATCAGGGAAATTAATGTCCCCCAACACAACGACCCCATTGTTTTTACATCTTTCTGTAAGTCTCTACACATCTGTTCCTTCATCGTCCACCAGCTAAAGGGATAACTTTAGTATAATTCCATTAGAGTGATTGTACCTTTTTCATTTTTGAGCTCTGCCCATATTGCCACAGTGGATGAACCCACCAGTACATCCTTCAGAGACAAATATCTCCTAATTTTTTATAACATGGCATTAGGTTAAAAGTAAAGGAAGAGAGGAAAGTAGAAGAGAGTTGTATTCTCCCACTATTGCCATGATTAGTAGCCTTAGAAAAATGTTAAAGCTTTCATTGAAGCACAGCTTTAAAAACTTCAAAAGCTCGTGAACTAACTAAATTGGTCAAATTTATAGCCAAAATTGAATCTTAGGTAACATTTGTTTAAAACCATTTGAAAATTAAGTAGTTTTGGCTCAACCCTTCAAGATTTTGCTCCAATGAACAGTGATGTACCCCACTTCTTTCACAGAAATATGATGTTTCACCTTCACTTTAGAATTCACACATCATATGCTGTATAAATGCAGTTATGTAAAGATTATTAATTCCATTAAGTGCCCGGTTAGGAATTGGTTTGATTGAGATAGTGTTCAGTTTACATTGAGATGATTAATTATCCTCAAATAGTTTATACTCTGGCATTGGGAATTGTCTGCTGGACAATAAAAGGCCGTCAGGAAGTGATGACTCAATAAGGAATCAGGCCTTATGTTATCTCACGATTTCATTCATTGCTGCCCGACTGTATAGTCACAAAATCTTCTTGTACTAACCCATCAAAACCAAAATGCTCCAATTTTTTAATTTCCAATCACTACAGAATTCAACAAATGCCAGGTGGGGCATCTATAAATCGGTGTTAACACCTCTGGAGTAGGAAGGGGGAAAATCAGTTATGGTTCCCTTTCCAAATCGTTGCCCAGTGATTACCGCTGGAATATGCTCATGTGGACGTCAGTCTCACCTGTGATGGTCCCATGGTCAAAGCCTGCGGGCTCTCACCCTCTAGGCTCATGCATGAAGAATGGCCACGTGGGTGAGATACTGAAGGTCTGCTGGTGCCCAAGGAACTCTACCCAACCACGGTCAGCACCTTCAGGAGATGAGGGGAGAAAAGATAATTTTTTTTTAAACAAAAGCTCCCCAAAACGTCCAGTGGATTAATGAGCTAGATGGTATAGTTTTGAAACATTTTTCTCTCATTTTTTGTTCCCCCCCCACTGATTTTCTAAAACCTCCCCCTCCCAAATAAGGAATAAAAGCTATTGTAATCTTTCTTTGAATTACTTGGTATATTCTGATAAGGATTTGATAATCATCTTAAAAAAACAGGAGTTCGTTTTCCACTGGGAAGAAAAATAAAACAACCATATAGGAATGAGCTCACATTGCCAAACTTAATTCAGGATTTAGTAGGTAAAATATTTGGCAGAGTATGCATTCAATGTGGATTCTGCTTCATTAGTTACATTACTGAAGCAATTTGTTACTGATGGGAGAAGGCTACAACAGAGTTCAGACTAAACACCTGGTCTCTGATACACCACACACATTTAGTTTATTCAGCTGAGTTTTGAACTGCTGGCTATATATTTTATTTTCTTCCATGGGAAATAGAAAAAAAAAAGGCAGGGGATTTGGATTTTTAAACTTTGCAACTGCCAAGAAAACAAGCTTTAATAAATTACATAAAATTTCAAATTCAATTACTCTCAGCTCGTTGTTCATAAATTTATACACACGGTTATGGTTGAAAAATATCCTGCAGTATTGTGTAGAGGTAGATTATAACCATTTTCATAGTATATATTTTGCTTTCGAAAATATGAACTTGTCAATCTAACTTGCTGAATAAGACAACACAATTTCAAGGAGGATAGTTACAGAAATTCATGCTTTTTTTCTGCCAGTGTAGCAGGATTAATATTATCAGCTATTAATTGAACAATCCAACCACAAGATGTGTAATCTTACTAATCTAATTTTACTGCGAAAAAGTACAATACTTTATACGTTCCTGCTTAAAGAATAACAAGCCTTCAGTGCCGGAGACCCAGTCCGATCCTGACCTCGGGTGTTGTCTGTGTGGAGTTTGCACAGTCTCTCAGTAACTGCATGCTTTTCCTTCTGGTGCTCTGGATTCCTCCCACATCCCCAAGACTTGCGGGCTTGTAGGTTAATTGGCCTCTGTAAAATCGTCCCGAATGCGTAGGGAACGGATAAGAAAGTGGGATAACAGATAGTCGCGGTTGATGGTGAACATGGACTCAGTGGGCCAGAGGGCTTTTTCCAAGCTGTATCAGTAAACCATTCCGCTAGTTTTTAAAAAGTGGGAAAATCCACTGTGACACATAATTTGCAGACCTTTTCAGGCAAGAGAAGCAAAACATCCAAAACTAAGAGGCGAAGAGTGAGTTTTACATTAAAACTCTGAGCATCCCACGTTAACCTATTTCAATCGATTCTAACACGTAGCAGGACTGCCCTTTACGTTCTCTGTTAAATGACTAAAAGCAGAAAAGCCACATTGGTTGAGCATCTGATGACCATTACTGAATCTAGACAACAACATACGATTGGAAAAAGTCACACACCAAAGCACCTCGGACAAGCAAATGTCCACCAGCCCTGCTTCTTAATGACCTGACCTTTCATAAGATCATAAGTGATTGGAGCAGAATTAGGCCATTCGACCCAGCAAGTCTACTCTGCCATTCAATTATGGCTGATCTATCTCTCCCTCCTAACCCCACTCTCCTGCCTTCTCCCCATCAAGAATCTATCTGTCTATCTCTGCTTTAAATATATCCACTGATTTGACCTCCACAGCCTTCTGAGGCAAAGAATTCCACAGATTCACCACAGAGGGTGATTCACCACCCTCTGACCCTTCATCTACAATCTCCATAAGGACATGGAGAATTTCAACCGGATGACCAAATAAACACAAGTACTATTATCGATATTTGTCATCTTGAATAATTGAGTAGGAAAAGATTTAAATTTAAAAAAAAGAAATCAGCATATTAAGGATGTTATCCAAAATTTGGAGAGATTAAATATGCACAGCAAAATTTAACCCTCTGAGGAACCCAAGAAAATAAACAGAAGCGAGCTTCTGCTGGATATGCAGGGGCTCCAGATTATACAGGCATACAATAATAATGTCATGATAAAGTAACCAATAATTCAACCACTAAATGCACCATAAGTTTTTTGTCCCCACAAAATAACAAGATTACAGCATCCCTGGCACAAACTTGTCAGAAATCACCGTGCAAATGCAAATCAAGAGTTTTGTCATCACCAGTGCCTAATATGCACCTGTGCAAGGCAGTTAATACCAAAATCTCTTTAGTTTTGTCTGACTCCGATTAATTTAATAAATCTCTGTTGATTGTACACCCAGATTTTGTGGAGAAAAACAAAAAATAAAATCAACATTTCCTCTACGAATACAGACCACACTCAGAACAACTGTCAACGATTTTGGATTTCCACAGAGGATGAATATTCAAAAAATAGTCAGTAGTTCACCTACTGTGCCAAACGCAGTGATTTTCCCTAACTTACAACAGGGGAAATCTGCATGAAGATCAACCTGGGAGTGCTTTTCTATTCATTTCAATGGAGGGAAAGAGCTGCAAAGGACTTTGGAAAGTGCCAGTTAATTTTACCTTTAAACATTGAGCATTTTGGAAATGTTCAATTCTTTTGAGTTTTTGCTGATTTCTGAATATCACAAACATTCAGAATGTTTGAAAACTTGCAGTTCTGGACAAGCTGGGGACATGCCATAACCAAGTTGTCAAAATGTATTTTACCTTTCTGGTGGGTGGGCTTGTTCTGATTCCCCTGCAAGTTCTCAATACATTCCGTGGGCCCTTTTGATACATTGGGTTTTGCCGCAAGGGGTTCAGCTGACTCTCTGATACAACTACTAGTTCCAGTATTGTCCCAGATCAATTCAAAAGTAATTTGGAAATCAGGAGAGAATGAGTCATCTTACCTCAGAGGGTAAATTCTGCCTCTAAATGTTCTGTAACCGTTGCAGTCACGGTTAAAAATATCTCACTAATTTCTTTACACAATTCAGTCATTGTGGTTATAATCTAACTATGACCTGAAGCAGATTAAAACAACTTGCTTCTTTCTTTTATTCCTTATCATTTCAATCCACAAAGCAATTATCATGTTCTTATTAGATCCAGATGTTATTATTTCCCTTCCCATCATATCATTGTTTTTAAAAAAAGCAATACCTCCTCATGGTCTATTTTCTCTTTCTTTATTTACTATTTTCTCTTTCTTTATCTACCATGCGGTAGATTTTTTTAGGCTCGTTTTCAAATCTGTTTTTTATGTTTTCTGTGTGCACCAGAAACGAGATGCCCAAGGCTCTTCTGAAATTGGGCCTCATCTTCATTAGCATAAGTCTGCTGAACTGCGGATGCCCAGTCAGGCAACCAGAGACTGTTTTCTGCTTTCCACCACAACAATTTGTGTCTTCTTCATCATTGGGTATTGCCTTCGGGTAGGTCCTTGGAGGTTGCAAGAGGAACGAGAGGCAGATGACATAGGTAGGCTACGGACTACAGAACTACTGTGGAGCCAAAAGCATACTTGGCTACAGATTTTGACTGAATCCGTAGAATCTGGCTTTTTGTTGGCAGTTTTATTAGCGACCGAAGGTTAGACAGCAGCAAGAGCTTGGAAAACAATAGCATTAGCACCCCTTAATGCAAACACAGATCTGGGAGGGAATTCTATTAATGTTTGCAAAAGCTGAACAGCCACTCTGAGCAGATGATAGGAAAGGCCAAACACAACTCAAGCTAAAATAACATTGGCTGCAACTCAGCAATTCTCTGTGTAGAATCAAATCAACTGTTATTCTTTTACACTAAAAAGCAAGTGTAGGGGTTCAATGTTTTCTTCCCTGCCTTGCCTTTTGCTCCATATTTTTTCTTTGTCACGATTCTACATTACTTGTATCATAATATTTTTACTTCCATTGATGAATTGTAGTCTATTCTTATTACCTTTAGCATTCGTCTTTTTTTGCCTTGACCTTTGTCGGTAGTCTGTTCTCTACTGGCATTCATAGGCATAACCCTTCCTCATTTTATTCTAATTCTGAACTTCATTCAACACGTGGCTCAATTTACTGCTGAGTTTTTTGACCTGAGATTTACATCCCCACCACACCAGTTAAAGCTATTCCATTCCTGTGATTAACTTGGCTACCTGTATATTGATGCTACTTTGGCCATCTTTTTCTCCAGCATTCCTTGTGCTTGAACTTATCACAGCGACCCCAGGCTACAAGCCTCTCTTTTCTAATTAGGCCCATTTTTTCCCATTGTGGCAAAATTGTGACATCAATTCAAACAGTTTTAATATTTTAGGCATGTTTCTAGGTACAGAATTGCACAAATTGGAAGTCAACTTCAGGGCGGGGGAAAGAGATAGGTAATTGCAAGTTGCAATTAAGGAAGGCCAGTTACCACCATGGCAGCTGGAGAGATGTGCATGTATTTTCTAACATTGAAATTTCTTGGCCAAGAGTATTGAATCTAACATTCCATAAATCACAAGACCTCTACAAAGTGGGGGAGGGTGGAGAAGGTTGTGATATAAAGCCAGAAACTAGCAGACACCAAAATGATTCCTGTCTGGAAATGTATCCCCATTTGATAATTGCAATGTACAGTAGTGGTTGTATTTTAGTAAATTTTTAGTAAATTTTACTTCTGAATCAATTTCAATGGAGTAATAGAATGAAGTTTTAGATGATCTTCTGGAGAATACAGCCCCCACACTTACAGTTCCCTAACCCTGTACTGCCCATTTCTATCTCCTTCCCAAAATATTTTTCCCCAAGATTCCAGCATCTGCAGTCTCTTGTGCCTATATTTTACCCATTGATAGTTGTGTTGTTGGTTTATTTTGGAGATACAGATGGTAGGAAACCAAGGGAAGAGAGTAGAAAGAATCTTTAAATGCTCCTGTGTCTTTCAGCATGAGCAATAAGTGTTCTTGCACACCCAAAGAGAGCAGATGAGTCTACTCTGCCGATCTGAAGATGAAACCATAATTGGTATCCTTTTGATCAACCATCCAAAGGTGCTAGTTGATGGGAATTAAAATTGTTATCAAAGCCACAGTATGGTCTCACCACTGTGGTGAACCTAAATAACACTGGTTACTGCTTGCAACAGTTCCCTTTCAAAACTTAACGGGAAGATAGAAATTAAACAATTTTTTTTTTTTTAGACAGGATAATCACTCAATCGCATTTTGAAAAAAATTGAAAATGCTGTGAATTTATATTAAATTATTAATGAGTGAAATCCATAACAGAGCAAGGCTCCATACATTTGTTTTGAAGTATATGAATACTGAAAGTGACACCAAAGTAAAAGGTTTCCTAGCTTGGCCATGCTCTATGTTAATCCCATTTAGTCTCAAATGAAGTGATTTTGAACATTAAAATACCTCAAGACCTAAGTACAGGTACTATGTACACCAATACAACTGTAGGTGGCAAACATTGACTCTTTAAAGTTAGCATGCATTGGTTAAACAACACTGCACAATGAAATTGCTTAAATCACATGAGATGGCACAGACCTTGCATTTGGTAACTGTAAGGGGCTTGGCCTGGTTGAGGTGCACTAAAGCTTGAACCATAACTTAGAAATCCCGTTTGGCCAGGTGACTGCGTTTGAGTCAATCCACCTTCTGTCTTGATGCCTGCCCATAATGCACCTATATCGGTTAATGTCATCAGATCTGTAGATTCTCATTTAGATACATTAGAAACAGAAAGGTTATTTGATGCAAAACAACATCTAAGGTCAAACAAAATGTAACTTTTGCTGTTAGCTCTTGAGGTCATTCAGTGCAGTGACAGACAATAAAGAAAAAAATATATATTTTATTTAAACACCATATCTGCTTACCATAGGATGGGATTCCATAATGTTGACCTGGCTGGGGATAGGTTGCATAGGTTGCTGCTTGCTGCATTCCTGTGGCATATGGAGACTGCCCGTATGATGCCATGGTTTGTGAAGGTGGTGTTGGGAGAATGTGTGGATATGACCTGCTGTTTGTAACAAAGGAGGACTGCGTAAAGCTATAGTTAATTCTAACACTCAGGCTCAGATTAAATGTTAGAAAATACTTTTTTCCTGAAAAACAAGAAAAAGGAGCCACGACACAAAAAGCTGGAGTAAGTCAGCGGGACAGGCAGCGTCTCTGGAGAGAAGGAATGGGTGACGTCTCGGGTCGAGAAGAGGGTCGAGTCTGAAGGGTCTGAAGAAGGGTCACGACCCGAAAAGTCACCCATTCTTTCTCTCCAGAGATGCGGCCTGATCCACTGAGTTTACTTCAGCTTTTTGTGTCTATCTTCGCTTTAAACCAGCATCTAAAGTTCCTTCCTACGGATGAAAAAGGAGCAGATTGTACAAAACAGTAACTTTGGGTTCAAGACGTGCAAAATATTATTTGCCTTGTAACTAATGTTTAAAATGTGGTAAAAACACAAGCAGCAGGCAAAGGAATTTAATTGGCTTAAATGCTGCTTATTTTTAAGAATAAAAGAAAACCTACTTGGAAGGATAAATATGTGGAGAGAAATGATGAGTTTCCCTTGGGCTGAAGCCACCACCGATTCCTGAACAGAATGAAAATAAATAAGGAAATAATTACACGATAAATAATTGTACAGTTCCAGAATTGTATTTTTGACAGTGTTCAGTCATATTCTATCACCAGTTCATGCTTAAGTAATAATACAAATACAAAATTATTCATTTCTAATCATGCTCAACTAATTATTTTATTCTACTATTCCATCAATATATCTAATACATAAATGAACTCCTTTGCTTTATTTTCTCCAATTTCTCTTTTCCTTTTCTGAGAACAGATGGATGAGGTTGTTATTTGATGTTCCAGTACGAGTCACAATGGTTGTCTGTTGAGATCTTAATTTAATGACATTTTCATCTTCACGAGGAGTCCAACTACGTGGCAGCGTATCTGCCATCATACTCCTCGTCCAATATGCTTTTCCACCGAGTGGAGTTTATACCAAAGATCCTAGGGGAACAAGATGACCACTCCATTGAAATCACCTAAACTGAAGTATAATACGAAAAGGAGCGTAACGTCCGCCATTTTAGTAAGCTAAGACCTGCCGCCCATTATGCCTCTCAGTGTAATCAGTGTTTTGGGGGAACAGTATGTGTGATGATACCATTAAAATGCAGAATATATCTCATCTAACAACACACAGATTTTTGTTATTTTTCTTTTTAAATGTTTCTGCAAGTTTCTGCCTACTAAAATGACATACTACGGTTTTTTGGGTCAAGTGGTCTATCTTGCTCTGCTCTATTATCTTTGGTTTATACTGAGCAAATGATCATGTGTTACCATTCTGCATCAGAATTATTATTCTTAGATCCTCAGAATTTTTGTCTTTAGATTAACAAATTCATAAATTATTTTCCTCCCTTAGATTAACAGCACGAGACCCAACCGCAGTCTCACCATCTCCAGCAACAAACTCAGCACAGATGAAGTAAATAATATATTAATTTATAAGGGTCAATTCTATGATGCAAGAGGGCTCGACACCTGCAGTGAGTGCAACATGGAAGGGTTCATGTCTGTTACTCATGGTTTCTGGTCATTAAACTTAATGAAGGGTTATTGTTACCTCCAGCTTAGGTGTTAAAGTGCCAAGCAGGCTGCTGGCCATTATAGAACCTGCTTGGTTTACACTGAAACTGATGGAAATGAATATCAGATGGCGTTTCATAATGGGTGAGCAATCCCCTGGGTCAGTTACCTCCTCAGCAATACAGGTGAAATCACCCTCGTGGACAGATAAACATGAAATGTCTGCACACAATTTCCCACGATGTGCTCTTCCATGTGATGCACAGAAGAATAGAATCAGTCTTATAGCTTTACAGTTTGAATCCTTTGATGCAAATACCATTAAATTCAGGATACATACTGGATCAGTGAGAAATGCAACAATGTGCATATATCATTGGAAGGTTAACGACACAGGGGCAATTTGAAAGGAGCCTGAGGCATAACATTTAGGCCTGCAGTCGTTGTGAACAAGTTGTGTTCAATGTGAATTTCATTTCAAATCAAGGTGCCATGAAACAATAGAATCAGATACTGGGTGGACATCTTAACAACCGTATCCAGAGAATTGAACAATCTTCTACATCTATGCACTAAACACAATAATTGGTAACAATACTTAGTAGATAGACTGTGTGTCTAAAGCACTTTAAATAATATCATCAAAATAAGCAGTGGTCAAATTAGACTCATCTGTGGCCAGCAGTTCCAGAGAACTGCCAACAATATTGTTCTCACGAGTCAGTTTGCATTTTAAATCGAAGTATCTGCATATTACAGCAAGAAAGCTAGAGATGGGCTGGAGGTCAGATGTTAATGTATCACCCTCCTGCTTTGCTGTTCCACTGAGTCCGCAGGTGACACACAAACATACTGAATGAGGAACCAGATGCATTTTACATCTAGCCCCTTAGCTTCACACTGAGGAAGCTGGCTTAAGAAATGCAGGCCCATTGTTTTTGAATGCAGGCACCAGATTTGATTAAAAAGGTAAGTAGTTGGCCTAATAGTATTTTCTTACATATATACGTTTTTTTGTTTAAGTTAAGTTATTATGTATTTAATTATTTAAACCTCATAGATTTTAAATATCAATTGTTATATCTTTGAAAACGGTTAAAGGCGTTTGATAGCAATGAGTTATTAAACACCTTCAGGATGTTGAATAGATGGAGCCTCGGATCGATTGGCTGAGGCCTGGTTGCTACTCACATCACTCTGCTGAACAGCGGAGATCAATTGAAACCCCCAAGGCTGCAAAAGGCAAACATGACTACAGGAAAATGTGGCAGACCAGATCAGTCACATCCCACCCAATGACAGGAAGATATAAATAGAACCCCACTGGACTGCAGTGCAGATGAAACTTTTGATCAAATGAACCTGCCTTTAATTTGAATCAAGAAACTTGAATATGGCAAAAAAGACATGCTAAATACAAAAATGTTCCCTTCTCCAGTCAGCTAAAGCTATCCCAGGCTCCGCTCCTGCCAGACCCGAGTCCACATCTCTTTTATTTCCCCAAACTCCCTCTCGTCTTATCAATTAAACCCAGCTTTTACCTCCTTAACTTCATATCTATTCAACATCAACAAGACTTTCAAGTCTGAAGGGTTTTGACCCGAAATGTCACCCATTCCTTCTCTCCAGAGATGCTGTCTGTCCCGCTGAGTTACTCCAGCTTTTTGTGTCTATCTTCGAGCTGAGAGGGCTTGGTTTTCTCCGGGTGATCCGGTTTCCTCCCACACTCCAAAGGCGTACAGATTTGTAAGTTAATTGGCTTCTGTTAATTGCAAATTGGCCCCAATGTGTGTAGGATACTGCTCGTGTTGGCGATTGCTGATCGGCAGGGATTCAATGGGCTGAGGGGACCTGTTTCCATGCTGTGAAGTCTAACCCATCAGACATATGAAGGGGCATGTTTGATGGCACATTAGATGATTACATTAGGCACTCCCTTACATTGTATGTGATCCTTTGGAAAATAGTTATCCTGGCTTCCACAAATCCTGGCTGATACTTTTCTTTCCCAAATTAAGGCTCAATTGTAATATTCATATTGCTTAAGCAACCATTTTAATTGCTTACATTGTTCTCGAGCAGGGTGAAGGTTAGTCAATCCAGGTAAATAACAACATGAAGCTGGATTATTGATTTCACAAATGTCGCTTCATCACTTCAATAGCACTTCAATAGCAATGCGTGTGGAATTAGCTGGAGGGCTGGTTTGCTGGGATGAAATTTATAATCCGATATTTCATCTGCATGGGGCTTGCTTAAAACATGGAGAGCATAATATTTATCACCCTTACCTGAGAAATTGTCCAAAGTCTCTTCTGGTGTCGTCGTAGCAATGTCACAGGTGCTCATTGGTTCCGTTTTGACTGAAAAGCAATAAGCAAAAAAGAAAACATTTTGAGAAACTAAAATTAGGTCTGATATTAATAGGAAAATTGTGGTATTTAACATTCATTTAAAAGCAAAATATCAGGCTGCATTTCCCCAGATTACACATCCTGAAAATAATTTATAAAGAAATTTGAAATGGGAGGGCAAAAGAGTAAAGAGTGCCGTCAGAGAGAGGTGAACTGGAAGATGGGGTACTGTGGTTACTACTTGTTTCATCTATTCTTGCATTTAGAAAGTTTAAAAAGAAATTCAATACTTAATTGAAGTTTCTGCTTTACTGTATCAATTATTCTTCTGGTTCCCAAAGTTTAAATTATCAGACAATAATTTCCCATGCTACATTTCAAAATATTCTAAGTTTCAAAACGAGAACTACACTTTGTATTTAGAATCACACAGTGGCTCTCCTCAAGATCTATATGCACTAACATAGAGTTTGAATCTTAGGAAGAAGCTCTTTGACCAACCGTTGTGTGAAAAGTAGCCAGCTAACAAGTTCATTTGAGGAAGGAAATTAAAAAAGTAGAATCGCATGATTTTTCAAAGCTTCTAAAACCCGCAACTTGCAAGAATACTCATCCTGTCAGGACCTTTGTTAATGTGATAAACCTATACAGACCAAACCTACGGTTTTCCAAATAACACATGGACGGATACCTTGCCCTTAAGCCAAAACATCTCATACGGAATCTGGGAGTCAGTCCCCAACTCTACCACTGGGTCCTTGACTGTCTGTCCCATATGCCAGTCAGTGAGGATACACAACAAAATGTCCACCTCAATAATTCTCAACACCAGAGCCCTGCAAGAATGCATTCTCAGCCCCTTACTACAGTCCCCATACAGTCAGGACTGTGACCAGATTCTGCTCGAATTCCATCTACAGGTTTGCGGATGACACCACTACAGTGGGCTAGATCACGAATGACAAGATGGATGACAGGAAGGAAGTAGAGAACTTAATAACTTAGTGGTATCAAGACAACATCCTCTCCCTTAATGTCAGCAAGATGAAGGAGTCAGTTATTGACTTCGGGAAGCATGACGGAGTACATTGCGCAATCAGCATCAATGATGATGAAGTGGAAATGGTTGTGAGCTTCAAGTTTCTAGGAATAAATATCCCCAACAGTCTGTTCTGGCTCAACCACAGTTAAGTTATGGCCACTCCAACGCCTCTATTTCCTCAGGAGACAAAGAAAGTTTGGCATGTCTCCAACATCTTGTACCAATTTCTATGGATACACTGTGGAAAGCATACTATCCAGTTGCATCACAGTTGCAAACCTGCCTCTCCTAACCCCCCCCCCCCCAAAATGACTCCATCTGCATTTCACACCACCTTGGGAAACAGCCAATATAATCAAGGATCTTTATGAACCCCTGGTCATTCCCTCATCCCCCCTCACCCATTGGGAGAAGGTACAAAATCTTGAAAGCACGTACCAGATTCAGGAACAGCTTCTTCCCCTCTGTTAGCGGACTATTGAATGGTTCACCCATATGTTCGGGTGAAGTCCCGATCCTCTGACCTACCTCGCTGTGGACATTGGACCTCAACTCTATAACTACAATGCTACAATGCTGTAAAACTGTATTTTACGCTGTAGTAATTTTCTCTTTGCACTACCTATTATATTTGTGTGTGACTTGATTATACCGGTGAATAGTATTTTGCTGGATAACATGCAAGTAGAAGTTTTACACACTGCCTCAGTACACATGATAATAATAAACCAATACTTTTGTAGACAGGATAAACCCAAATTCATTTCTGATCTTTGCCAAGTTATTTGGTAGGCAGCAATTATTATATTACTGCTGGCTTTAACTTACCTACTATTGTTAAACAAAAGCTGCAGGGCTATGCAGAGAGTGACGAGGAGTGGAACTAACTGGAGATCTCTTATACAAGGCCAGTATGGACTGGAAGGACAAATGGCCTCCTTTGGTGATCTAACAATCCTATGATTCTGTTCCATGTTAATCTGTCAAGTTTCACATAGTGTCAGAAGGCTCCTGAAACTGTGCCCCGACACGTGTTATTGCCCCCAGACATGAACAAATCTTTTATAGCGAAATATCCAGAAGGTGCAAAGTAATGTTATAACATTCCTTTCTGTAAATCAAGGGAACGGATTGCTGAATATCCTTCCTATTATCAATTTTTCTGATAGTGATATTGGAACATAGTTTAGAAGATCATTTCTTTTCTTGCATCTGCTCCACCAAATAGCACATGAACTGACCTTGAATGATTCATTGAAGTGATCAATTAGAATACATCACCAAGCCAAGAACTTAAAGCTTATAAATCAATGACTATTTATTTTACCATTGACTATTTTAAATGTCACAATAAACTTAATAGCCCAACAGCTCTATAGTTCTTTCCCTTGGGAATTATTCTTAAGTGGCCATAAGAGCATCATTTACCCACTTCTCATTCCTTACATATATATTTTTTCTTAAATGCTGATTTTATTCTATCAGTTACTGTTATGTACTCATCTCAATTGTTATTGGTAGGAAATCAGGCCAAAAAAAAAGGATTTTGTGGATTTGATTAATAAGGAAAATTGATATTTTGTGTGCGAGATATTCTGTTGTTGAGTTTCATCTTTTTATTTTCATCAAGCAAAAGAAATAACTTAAATAAAATGGTTTCATACTCACAAGTTTAACAAAAATTCCTGCCAGTATGCACATATAGTTGCCTCAATTCCAAGATGCAAGATAGAATTATAAATTATTTACTCTTAAATGAAACTTAAGCAAGAGTATTTTCGAAATAGGTTGTATTTAATTGCTACTGAAAAAAAATAATCTTCATAACATCAAAAATCCAAGGAAAAATGTTTCATTGATCAACCAACTGTTGAAATAAATCTATTTTTATAGGTAATTCCAGACATAATTCTAATCTAGGAATGTAAAATAATTTAGAGCCTGATTACGTTACAACAACAACAAAAAATCACTACGTGCAGCCAACATGACTTCTTGCCAAAATTAGATTTTTAATCAGTTGTCATGAAAGGTTAAAATACCATCTTAAAATCACACCCAAAGAGCACACAAGAGAACAAATCGAAGAATTATGTGAATCTGTGGTCCTGTACCAGAGCCAGACAGCCCTGCAGTGATATGGATACTAGTACCTTACAACCAATCTGCTTGACTGAACATAGTATTGTCACGTTAAGGGCGATAGTCAATAAGAAGTTTGAGCAATGAGCTGCTCTTGACCGGAGTTTAAGGGTTGATAGGCAAGAGATATGTTTATTAGCATAGAATTGGCGATGTGAGATTTTTCCCCCCTTTTTCATGATGGAATTCTCTGAATTCATAAATCCAGAAACAGAAACTTGGCTATTTAGGGAAATTAAGACTAGGATTCAAAATGTCGACGCTGTCTTTGATAATTCAGAGCTTTGTTTTTGGAAAAAGATATTTAATTGTTTCATCCAGGAATAGAAATTACATTCATGGAAAGATGGACATATTTACATGTGGGGTGAGGGAGTTGGTTTATAGAGGAGATGGGATATCTAAAAGTCTGATGGATGGTTGCAAGTATATCATTTCCTTGAAGGCACTCAACTGATAATAGGAGAAAATTGGAAAAGGGAGAGAAGAAAGCTTGAAGAAAGGAGGGGCAGAACAAAACCAGACTGATGATAGGTGGATACAAGCGAGGACAGTTTTTGAATAGGCAAATGGTTAGACAAAGGCCAGAGATAAAATGACAGAAGATGTGAAGATGCGGAACGGTCAACACTTACACTTGGTCCACCAAGGCCTGCTGGATCTCCCAGTTGACAACCATTTAAACTCCTCTTACCAGTCCCATACTGACCTTTCTGTCCTGGGCAGCCTCCACCACCAGAGTGAGACTACACACAAACTAGGGGAAACAGCAGCTCATATTCTCCTTGGGTAGTTTGCACTCTAATAGTATGTTCACTGAATTCTCCCATTTTAGGTAATGACATAACCCTCTCCCTTCTCCCCTGTGCACCTCCTGGACTTCTACCAAATTTTCCTCTTCTCTTCCACCAACATTCCAGCCTCTAGCTTCATGATTCACAACTCTTCAATCCTTTTGTCTCACACCTGTCTTTTCATCTCTGGCCTTTTTCAAACCATCTGCCAATTAAAAAACACCACACTTGTATCAACCCATCACCTGCCAGGTTTTGACTTGCCCCCTCTCTGCCAGCTTTCTTTCCCCCCCCCCCCACACCCCACTTACCCCCACAATCAATTTGAAGGGTCCCAACCCGAAACGTCACCTATCCATGTACTTCAGAAATGCTGCGACCCCTTGAGTTACTTCAGCATTTTGTTTTCTCATTAATATTTATCAACAAAACTATGTTTCAAGAAGTGTAAAGCTCAGAGTTTTCCACTTGCTTGTTATTATTAAAATATAGACAATGCAAATTAAATATTAAAACTGATTTTGTATATTCGTACATATGCATTCAGGTAACATATTTTCAGTCAGGGAGTTGTAAATCTGTGGAATTCAGATCTGTGGAATTCCAACCATCTGCCAATTCTCTGAATGCATTCAAGAGAGAGCTAGATAGAGCTCTTAAGGATAGCAGAGTCGGGGGTATGGGGAGAAAGCAGGAACGGGGTACTGATTGAGAATGATCAGCCATTATCACATTGAATGGTGGTGTTGGCTCGAAGGGCCTAATGGCCTACTCCTGCACCTATTGTCTATTGTCATATACAATGTGTACAATATGCAAATGTTTTCTCAATAAACCTGAAAGTTTATTGAGCTGAAGCAAACATCAGAAAATCATGCGTGGGAAGGAACTGCAAATGCTAGTTTACACCAAAGATAGACAGATAATAGCGGAGTAACTCAGTGGGACAGGCAGCATCTCTGGAGAGAAAGAATGGGTGACATTTCGAGTCGGGACACTTCTACAGACCGAGAGTCTCCCTCTTCCCTGACCCTCAGTCTGAAGAAGAGTCTTGACCTGAAATGTCACCTATTCCTTCTCTCCAGAAATGCTGCCTGTCCAGCATTTTTTGTCTATCTTCAGACAATCTCCACGTCTGGCACACAGCCTTGCCCCTATCTTGTACCTACAATTTCTTGATCATCTATACTCCACCATAAATTCAACCAAAATATTTCATCTTTAACATTCAATACAACTTATTTGCCCTTTTCTTGTAATTATATTCTTTCCTTTCTCCTTTGAAGACTCATTATTGGGATCCAATTCTACAATTACCATTTGCTTTCCAGTACATTGTTAATTTAACTGCTACAACTCGTATTAGTCTAGACGTTTGGTGTCTGCAGACTACTGTAGCACAAGCATCATAGGGCTCTAAGCCCACCCTCATCATGTGCAAAATGTTCACTGTATTGCTGTTAAAGTTTGGAGCTAAATTTTCAAGCTCATAAATGGAGTGGATGCTAAACATACATACATCTCTGGAACATCCAGATAAAAGGGACACATAACTATTGGTGTCAGACACCCATTTATTGAATATAGTTCCACCTCCAAAACCATAATCCCATCCAAACTCATCTCCAAATACGTGGACACAGGAGTCAGCATCCCTCTCTGCCACTGGCTCCTCTATTTTGTGACCCATAGATCACAATCAGTGAGGATAAGGGACAAAACAAACCTGCACAATAATACTCTAACACTGGTGTCCTGCAAGGACGCATTCTCAGTCCCTCACCATACTCCCTGTACAGATGACTGTGCGGCCAAATTCTGCTCTAACTCCATCTTTAAGTTTGCAGATGACACCACTGTAATGGGCCGGATTTTGAACAATGATGAGATGGTGTACAGGAAGGAGATAGAGCGCTTAGACAACAACTTCTCTCTCAATGTCAGTAAGATGAAAGAGCTAGTTATTGACTTCAGGAAGCATGATGAAGTACATGTCCCAATCAGCACCAATGAAGCAGAAGTTGAAATGGTTGGCTGTTTCAAGCACCTCGGTTTCTAAATATCACCAATCCGTTCTGGACTAATCACATTGGCGCTATGGCCCCAAAAAAGCACAACAATATCTCTACTTCCACAGAGAATGAACAAAGTTAGTCAAGTTTCCAACAACTTAACTTTTGTTTGCTTGCTATAAAATTTAATCAGATTATCCTATACACGAATACAATGAAGCCACAAGTAGAAACAAGAACTGCAGACCTGGTTTACAAAAAAAAAGACACAAAGTATTGGACCAACTTAGCAGGTCAGGCAACATCTCTGGAGAACATGGATGGGTGACATTTCAAGTCAGGACCCTTCTTCAGACTGATTGTGGTGGTGGGGGGAGGGGGGGGAGAAAGCTGGTGGGGGGAGGGGGGGCAGGACAAAGCCTGGCAAGCACTAGGTGGAAACAGGTGAGGCAGGGTTTGGGTCTCACAAACAACATGAATTCTGTAAAATATTTCTCCATCATCCAACTATTCAAAGATACATGCCACACAACCAGCTTGTGAGATAGAATGTCAGTGGAGTAAGATAAACAAAATTATAACTGCAAGTAAGGAATACAATAAGATTATTCAGCAGCATTAAATCTATTGAGAACAGAAATAACATAGTAAGCACTTAGTGCAGTTGAGAGTTTTGTCTCATCAAGGTACGACACCTTTTTATTATTTTAACCCTGTGATCAGAGAGTAGACTACTTCCTATTCTCAATCACTAATGTCATCTCCTGTTTTTACTTTACCATGTTGGGAAGATTGTCACATCATGCTTTCTTGGCAGATACTCAATCTCACATTGTGATAACATTTCTGCTGGTCATGTTGCATATTTTCTCACCTGTGTTTTAAAATTTCTAAAATATAATTCTTGGAAGTGTCTAGTTAATATAGAAAATAAGAACAAGAAACGTTTTTTTTAAAATCAATTTGGCGTATTCAGTATGGATACATTTTACATAAAAGTACACTGAAATTCTCACTTCTAACTTTGCTTTTATCTCCCTGCCAAATGAAGGATCAGATAATGCATTTCTTTCATCAGATGATTTTTCCCCCATATCCAAGAGCCTAATCAAAGGGCACTTGGATGAAAGTAAACAATATTTTCAAAGGTCACTAAGTCACAAATTGCATGTTAATACAATGTGCTTGAAAGGAAACATAAAATGAATTAATGTATGATATCCAAAGCTGTTTCGTTCCAAATCATCTCAAACCTAATTGAACCCACTCACCTTCTGTGCCATTTGGGGTCATGGAATTATTATTAATGCAGGAGTTGTCAAGTTTTGGACCATTGGGAGACTCACTACTTCCACTGATTCGACCTTGTGGACTTGCTAGATCCTGCATTTCCATAGACCTATAAGTAAGAAATAGTTCTTGTTTGTCTGTGAATCTCAGATGTTGTTAAATTATATATTCCAATTGGGCCCAAAGCATTGCCAAAATTTAGTTAATAAATAAAAGTTCCCTTATTTTATTATCTACATACTGGCTTATCTACATAAGTATAACAATTCTCATATTAGGGAAAAAAAATCAGCTAACAATTTTTTCTCAGAGATCTTAAAGAATATAGGAATTATTTAATCCAGAATAAAGTCATTTTATACAGAGTTATGAATGCTTTCCAACCTTCCTGGAAATCTGTATCTTTATTTTAGAGCAGGATTTTATTCTTCCTAAAACCCCCCAAATAATGATAAATGTAAGTCACACAAGAGATTTCCAAACGTACTCATCTGAAAAATTATCATTTTTGTTTACTCACAGAACAATCAGGTTTCAATAGCCATATTTCCCCTATTCTCACACTACTTAAAAGGCTAGCAATCAAACTGCATTCTTGACCAATATTGAAATCTGCAACCTTCACCCCTACTGAAATCTGCACGTGTATTTTCAGGAGCAGGACTTTTAGCTTTGTAGCCTTAGATCCTTCATTTGCTGCTGATCCAAGCCTTGCCCGTTCTTCAGTTCGCCAGTCATCACTATTAGGGTCGTCATGGAGACTCCGTATTCAAGCGTTGACGACCTTTTACTTTACCTGCAGGACAGGCTGGCAACAGCCGCTCATGGGTTCCCTCGAACAACCTTGTTTTCAACATTGAACTTCATTTCAGGTAACTAACAGCCCCCCAACCCGTGTTATTTTACCACTCCCTCCAGGCCACCAATGTTCTCTATTCCACTGTTCACATTCTCAATCCCGCCCTTCTTGTTACCTGGATTCTTCATCCTCCCTTATCTGGTTCCATCTGCTCAACAACCCTACCTTAACTGATTCCACATCACCCGAAGATAGACAAAAAAAGCTGGAGTAACTCGACGGGACTGGCAGCATATCTGGAGAGAAGGAATTCCTTCTCTCCAGAGATGTTGCCTGTCCCACTGAGTTACTCCAGCTTTTTGTGTGTATCTTTGGTTTATACCAACATCTGCAGTTCCTTCCTCCACATCACCCACCAGCCTCTGTTACTACCATCCTCGCCCCACCTCAGTTCCACCTGGCTAATTTTTCTTTAAAATCTTTTAATTTTTTTTAAATCCACTTTCCACCTTCTCTCTCCCTACCTGGTTTCACTTAGCACCCCCCCCTCCAATCTGATTCCATTCATTGCCCACCAGCTCCCTTCTCATCGCTCCCTCTCACTAGAATGTATTGGCTTCCCTCTTCACTTCATCCTGCTCTTAGTTCGGGAGTGCGGAGGCTGAGGAGAAACCCAATATAAGTATATCAAATTATAGCTAGGATAGATATATTAATTTTAGTAATGGTGCTGAGAAACCAATCTTCACTCAAATTATAAATACCCCGTTTATGAAGCAAGATTTCAGGATCATCATCCAGAAAGAGAAAATATTTAAAACTGATCACAATTGCGATGTGTGCAGGGTTTTACAAACCCAATGGTCTATTTAAAATGGGAGGGGAATAGTGGGCTATCAAATGTCATTCCCTCCATCAAAATATCAAAAAAAGCATTGTTGCAATAAAGTTGGATGAGGTTTGCTGTTTTTCTTGCATTACAAATACTGCACTTCAAAAGTAGTTCACTAGCTACAAAATGTTTTGGAATTCTTTGAGATCAAGTGTAACACAAAATAATTCTGTGCTTTGCAGAAACTAAAGGCGCAATAAATAACAGAGGCACTAATATTAACTAATTAAAATGTTATTTCATCATCTAAAACATCTTAGAAACATTTCTAACTTGCACAAGATAAGACTTCTAAAATCACAGGATTGCATCTCACACCAATTCCAAATTAAAGAGAACAAAAAAGTAACAAAATAGACTTGATTATGAGTATTCTGAGCTCTACCCAGAAATATTTATTCAGCCAAACTGCATAATTATCAATAGAAAAATAAGCATCAACTGTTTGTACACAAAACTGTTTTACTATTCTACATTAACACTAATAAATGTGAAATACTGATACAATTTTGTATTCGCTGACAGAATATATTCTTGAAAGCATTCTTCATCCTTGCACTTTAAAAAAAATGCAAGAGCAAGTAAAGACAATGCATAAACATAGCACACATAGTAAAATTTCAGCAAAGCTCTTACCTGGAACCTGGAGGATCTGAAACATCGGAATCGGGTTGAGCCTTTTTTTTTCACCTGCCAGCAAAGAACAAAATAACTCCTTGTTACTCAAGTGTCACGGCTCAGCATGTTTCCGAACAATAGGCTTCAACTTGAAAAGAGCATTCTTTCCCTTTATCAGGAAGGAAGAGAGACATGGTAACAGAGAGTCATATTGTCTTTCCGTTGATCTTTGCTGGTGTTTCCTCCTACAGTTTTTTTTCCCTCCTCCTTCTCGTATCAGGAAAGCAGCCAAGTGATGGGAAGGTGATTCACCACAGGGCAAGACAACTGTTAACAAGATTAATCACCCTGCACCCCACCCCACCCCCTCCCTACACTATTCACCCCACAAATCAACATGCAGTATGTTTAACCAAGGTAGGCAAGAAAAACTGACAGTGGTTGGAAACTAGACTTGTTGAACAAATGCAACTGAAGCATTACACCTCCAGCATCTTTAGATCTTTCATCTTCCAGTCATAAAATGAAATATAGCCTTGTCTCTCCTGTCATCTATCATGCTGGCTATTTTACCCAACTCAGCAGATGCACTTTTGCTATAGTTCAGAACACAGCCACTAAACTTTACAGTTTTGCTAAATGTAAATAAACCAAACAGATTTAATAGCTCTTTTGAACCCATCACCATGGAATATTAGATATCAGAAGATACTCACAGTTGAATTTGTTAACATTGTATTTCTAAAGTAATTTGGGTAATGATTATAGATTCTTATAATGCCACAGAACTTATGAATATTTAATAAAAAATTAATGTAAGCAACACCAATATAATGATTTAGTAGTGTATTTCTTACACTTTATTAAAGTGCTATGGAAATCACCAACAAATTGTTTATCTTCTATTCTTCATACCAGAATCTAAATTCCATGTTAAAATACAAGTATGGAAAATAGTTCAGATGAAACTGTTTTGTTGGTATTTTATTTTAAACCAATCAAAAGAAACTTAGAATTGTTTGGCAGAAAAATCCATCTGTTTACAAGTCTTAGTCAGGTATATAACAAAAACAATGACAGGGTAAGGATTCCAAGTTCCTTCACGGAAATATTTGAAGTAAAGCCTCGAGGAATTTTCATTTCCATATATTTCAGAATCATAGCATTAATAAGATAAATTAATCATAGATTAAATCATAGATTTAACAAGATAGTTCTGTGCAATATATTCAAACAATAGTAATCTTATTACTTGCATCCATTTAAATCTTAACATTTTTGTTTTTATATTTCCTATTCAATTCAAATCTCATTTTATGTAGTAAAATGTAGAATTGGTTATTGTAAGTTTTACAGTGTTCCTTAAATGGAATCACAACTGGCTCAGGTCCTACTTGCGGCACCTTTCATAATTTAACTTAAAAATCCCGTTAATTGAAGACTGAGTAAGTGGAAGGTGGAACATCGATGAGCGAGAACTCAGTAGATGGATTCAGAATTGATAGGAAGGGATAGGTTAAAAATCTGAAATTATTTTTAGTTTAGTTTCGAGACACAGCATGAAAACAGGCCCTTCAGCCCAAAGAGTTTGCACCGACCAACAATCACCTAAACGCTAGTTCAATCCTACGCACTAGGGACAATTTACAGAAGTCAATTAACGTAGAACCCACATGTCTTTGGAATGTGGGAGGAAATCGGAGCACTCGGTGAAAACACACGCGGCCACAGGGAGTACAAACTCTGTACGGGCAGCACCCACAGTCAAGATCAAACTCGGGACTCTGGAGCTACAAGGGAGCAACTCTACCGCTGCACCACTGTGCCGCCCTGATGAGCATATTTTAAAACAGTGGAACAACAAGTCATTAGAAACTAACACAGCAATATACCATGGAGCATACAAACTTTCACAAATCTGTAGTTGGTTTATCACCCAACTGCTTATTGTGTTGAGCTCTAAAGGGCAGACGTGAATTACAAATGCAAAAAAGTTACATATTTTTGAAATAATTGAATAATGGTAAAAGTTGATAATTATAATTCAATTTAGCAATATTTAGCTGCCAATACACATTTCATCAAATCACACTAAACTCGACAGAGTAAAGTTGGAATAATGTTTTGAAGAGTTCACCAATTGACCAAAGGAGGCTATTCCGTATTAAAAACTGTGCCATGGATACAGGTCTGAATAATTTTCAATCTGCAAATTAACGGCACATAACAATTTTGTAATTTTGAAGATTTCAACAGCTGTTTAATAAATAAAAGGCATCCGGAAGAGATGGGGATGTGCATTTATCATAATTCTGATCAACAATAAATTATACCCTAAATTGCAACCTATTGACAAAAGATTTGTCATCTAATATAAATCAACTATGAGTGATATATAGTGATAAGGAGCACAGAATTGTTGAGGAAAGACTGTACAATTTGGAAATAGTTGCAAAATTATTCTTAGTTTATTTTAATGAATCCTGGAAATACAGCCCTCTCCCCAACCAGATGAACACAAACATGCGAATGAGAAGTAAGAGTTGGTCATTTAGCCCCTCTAGTCAGTTCTGCCATTTGCTATAAACATGACTGATCTGACTAATACGCGATCTGACATGTGTAGGAAAGAACTGCAGATGCTGGTTTAAACCAAAGATAGACATAAAAAGCTGATTTTTGTGACTAATACTTCAACTCTGCATTCCAACCTAACTAGAGCAATCATTCACTCCCTTGCTTTATCAAGAATTTATCTACGCATCTTAAAAATACTTCTTCTACCACCACCATTTGAGGAAGAGAGCTCTGAAAACTTGCAACACTCAGAAAAACACTTATATCAGATAATCTGCTAAGGAGACTAAGGTCCTTTGGAGACTAATGTCCTTTGGAGTGCAGGGGACACTCCTAAGGACCTTCTACAAGACGGTGGTTCTATGAAGTGGTCTGCTGGAGCAGCAGCATCTCAGCGGCAGAAGGGAAGAGACTCGACAAGCTGGTCAGGAAGGCCAGCTCTGTCCTGGGTTGCCCCCTCGACTCAGTGCAGGTGGTGGGAGAGAGGAGGATGATGGCAAAGCTAACATCGCTGCTGGACAACGACTCCCACCCCATGCAGGACACTGTCACTGCACTGAGTAGCTCCTTCAGTGACAGACTCCTTCACCCCAAGTGCATGAAGGAGAGATATAGGAGGTCCTTCCTTCCCGCTAGTGAGACTGCACAACCTGCACTGCTCCCAGCAGACGAGTCAACAATAACAGCTAAGAACACACAGAAAACTGATGACAATTTATGTATCTTTTATTTATAATGAATGATTTCTTGCTCTCTTGCTATCCACTTTGCTGCTGTAACACTGTAAATTTCCCTGGTGTGGGACGAATAAACGAATATATTATATTATTATATTATACCGATATATATATATGAAAGGCTGGAGCGATTGGGCTTGTATACACTGGAATTTAGAAGGATGAGGGGGGATCTTATTGAAACATAAGATAATTAGGGGATTGGACAGATTAGAGGCAGATAACATGTTCCCAATGTTGGGGGAGTCCAGAACAAGGGGCCACAGTTTAAGAATAAGGGGTAGGCCATTTAGAACGGAGATGAGGAAGAACTTTTTCAGTCAGAGGGTGGTGAAGGTGTGGAATTCTCTGCCTCTGAAGGCAGTGGAGGCCAGTTCGTTGGATGCTTTCAAGAGAGAGCTGGATAGAGCTCTTAAGGATAGTGGAGTGAGGGGGTATGGGGAGAAGGCAGGAACGGGGTACTGATTGAGAGTGATCAGCCATGATCGCATTGAATGGCGGTGCTGGCTCGAAGGGCTGAATGGCCTACTCCTGCACCTATTGTCTATTGTCTATTATCACCTCACCTATATCTTAAATGGACAACCCTTAATTTTAACCATTGAACCCTAGTCCTAGATTCTCCCACAAAAAGAAACATCCTCTCCACATTTGCCTTGTCAAGACCATTTAGGATGTTATACATTTCAATCAGGTCCCTTCTAACTCTTCCAAACTGCCAGTAATAATACAAGCCTAACCTGTCTAACCTTTAATTCTGAAACAACCTGCCCCTTCGAGTTTATGTTGATTAAGAGATAATTTAGCCGGGTGCATCATAGGAAAAAAGTTTTGCAGTAACTCAACTAAGATTAGCTAATTCGCTTTAGCTACCAATAGTATATTGAAATCTGTTTATGATTTTAACGTAAAACTTAAGAAACTATGTTTTTACAATCTCAGAAACAAGTATAGTAATTGTTTACAATATATGTTCTAACTGTAACCCAATACATTTTTATAATGTTTGATATGAAAGTCACATATCAGATAAATCTGTTTTTATTTTTTGCATTTAACTATGGATCTTAAGGTGACTCAAGTATTTTGCCATGGACAATAACAATAAAAAGCTGTTAGCTACATTTTGTGACATCAGTGCTTCTGCAATAACAATACAAATTGACAACAGGCATGATAGCCCAGGTGAGCGGAATATTTCTGACTGTGAAGTACAAAGATCAATCCCCTGTTAAAAGTATAATGTCTTTAAAAAACAGCATTCAGCATCTTTGATGTGCATTTCAATTCAACCCAAAACCCAGCAAGCCTTTGATGTCCCTAGAACAAAGCCAGCAGAGATGAAGCATTAGAGTTCATTGAATTCAAAGTAACTCTTAAACATCCCTCTCTTGACTAATTTTTTAATTCTTAATTATACTCATTAGTTCAATTTCTGAATGTACTAACTTGTCAAAAGAAATGCATTTCTTTATTGAGCTGTAATAAAATCAGTATATAGTAGGGCTTCTTTGAACTGGAAATGTATAAAATAATTCCAGATGGTTTAACTTACAAAGACTAACAACCAACATAAACCTGACTTAGTAATTTTGATTGTTCATCATCATAATACATTAATCTTTTATTTATTTCGAATAGGGAATTATTTACTGTGTCGGTTTATTTATGAGTAGACCTGGATACTGACATGGCAATAATTTTATTCAAATGTTTCTTTGGAGCTTTGAATATTTTACAATTAAACATTTGCTTCAGTATTTGCTAGGATATTAATAACAGCAGCTTGCCTAGCAAAGGAAAATAATTCCAGAATGTGTAACATTAGCATGTGTAAACATTTAAAATATACTTGTACACCACAATATTATTACAAAATGTAAACTAAGTTGTAGACTTATTTTAACACTAGATTGGCGTTGATCTTGGCCAACGTGGTTACATTGTCATATTGATCAGGAGAGCAACATAATTATCTTTATGGCAACAGCATCAAATAAATGACTCAAAAAACAAAATATATATTATAATACAAGTCTTTTCTTCCAATTTTGTCATATTGTAACAGCTCGTACTCTTCTAATCATATTCACTTGTATGTGTTTAACATGACTTCTGTTTACTCTCTGAATAAGAAACCTTTACTGTCTAGGTAAGTTGACTGTTCACCTTTAACTTTCCATTGGCAAATTTGTCTTTCCTTCAAATGCAATTTATAACTGAATAATTGTAATGACTTAACAACAATAGTTTCATTCAAATAGTGGTTAAAGGAAAAGAAGCAAGCATGTAATAATATTTATAAATTAATCTTCCATCTGGTTTGCTTATTAAATATATACATCTCCAGGTTATAGATGCTTGATCGTTGATGTGCATCTCGCACATTGACTGTACTTGCCTCAATTTAACAAAAATATAACGTTAAAGTTTTAATCCTACTTTGAAAACATCAAAACCACATCAGTCTGGGGAAAGAAAAGCACCCCCACAAATAATCCAACTTTACGCAACAGGTTAGCAAAAATGTAAGATGAATCTGTCAGAGTGGTTAAAATGTGATTTGATATATTTTATAATTTAATTACACAATTATAAGCTTTCAAATGCTAATATGTCAAATGTTAAAGTTCATATATTCTTTAATATTTCAGTATTGAAAAGTTAGTCAGATATTTGTAACATGCAATTGGTTAATGTACCACAACTCTCTCTCATGGTTAATATTCTAACATAATATCTACATTCATGATTTTAGAAAGATTTCTCATTTTGTAAAAATAACAAAATTAATTTAAAAACAAATTACGCATTTTCTATAATCCTAGAAATGACATTTTACTGTAGAACTTAACACATTAAGTGAAATCAATAAAAGATTTCATATTCTCCCCTCCAAGAATCTCAAAAACCAATTGCAGACAAGAGGCAGAATAAACAGCATTTGTAAAATAAATTTAATTAGCACATTTACAATTACTTTAATTAATGTACAACTTTCCTTCAAATTGCAGTAAGCCGTAGATCCACACCCACAATTTGTTTCTTGTGTCCTGTTGAATCTACCATTCTGTTTCAGCCATCTTACTGAACTGCTACATTAAATTTGTTAATGCTGTGCTCTTCAACCCCAGAAATTATTTCCAGAAGGGAAACTCTTTGAGAGATGATCAAACAAGATTTGAGGTAGTCATTCTATCACATTTTCCCTACCGCAGAGTCAAGCAAAAATGAAAATGCATTCTTCACCGGCTCACCAGCTCACACTCTCAAAAAAAAAATCAACAAATAATTTCATTCTACCAGTAGAATACAAATTATAAACACAGGAAATCTAGAAGTTTTAAATAAAGGGAAACATAAATAGCTTCTGAATTTTGGTCACCTATTTAATTTCAATTTTCCAAATAATTAACTTCTATACCCTTTAAAATGTTCATATTATTAAGAGTTTCATTTTTGCTATTTCTTTTACAGAGCAAATATACAACCTATCATGATCAAAATTCGCCTTCAGTCTTTTAAGTTACAAAATAAATTATTGAAAAATATTGTTCAAAAATAATAATTAAGATCAAGAAATTAGAGCTAAACATAAACATCCACTTTTAAAAATCACTTTAAGTGGATTCTAAGGAATCCGCACAGAAGGAGTAAATTACTTTTAACCCCTGGCTGCAGTCAGGGCACCACAGGGTGCGAGCATCTCCACACATCCAGCTGCCAGTAATTTTTTTTGCTACAATTTCAAAGCATTTATTTCTTCCAAACCTGCTACTTAAGGATCTTGTATCTGTTTGTAAAAGTAATTTTACAGAAACTGATTTATACAAAAACTCACACTAGTCAACTCAAAAGAAGTGAAATAAATACCACAGATATTTTCCGTCTCTTAATGGAATCATGATTTCTAGCACTGCCACTAAAGCCGAGAAGCATCGAGCAAATGCTCCCAGACAGGACAGAAAGAGACTGGAGAAATAACTCGAACAAATTAACGTACAATAGTCATAATTATCTTGGAATTTAGGCATCATTTTAAAAAATGAAAAAGGCAACATTTCTAATATAACAATAGGACAAATAGTTTCCATTTGAAATCTTTCAGGGATATATCTGATGGAAATATCTATTTCCTTAACCTGCACCACCTTTATGTAAAAATTCCATTTATATGAGCCAAAAAAACATTAATATTTCCTCACATAACTGCACAAATATCATATCTATCTGAATTAGCTACTCTTACAATTCCACTTCCACTTCAAGGCAACAAATTTTGTATGGTTAGAAATGAATTCTCCCTCAAATGCTACGGCAATATACAACATTAACAGCTTGTGAAGGACTTCAAAGTTACTGTTCGATATACTCAGGCTAACAGTCTAAAATCAAATGACATTTTAGCCAGGGTAATAAAAATGTGACAGTAGTAAAGAATACTAATAATGATTTCTGACTAAAGTAAAGAACGTCTAATGGAAACGTAATACCTGAAGCATTCATTTTAATGTTTCCACACAGCAGACCATTTAAGAAAATCTACACCACACAAAAACAAACCTATTACCGTTGTTAAGTTTTATATGTAATAATTTTAAAGTATCTTCAGCATAATCAATAAACAATTGACGTTTGACTTGGTACACTCAGTTTACTCTGCTGACCTGTAGTGCAAAGAGTTGAACACTTTGCTGTTTTGCTCATTGTAAGCAAATTTTAATCTTTTTAGAGATAAAGCATTTCCCAGTTTGACAAATGGCACCAATTGTCCATACACTCAATTTGACCTATTTAATTTAACTATAAAGTACTAATCATGGATGAAAACAGCAAACATTCACTCTAAAGCAACTCACTTCATACGAATTCGCCCAAAATACTGTGTTCACCTGCTACAGGGCACGATTTAAATGGAGCAATTTTGGGTAGAAATGGGTGAAATGTAATTTTATTCAGGAATGGAATAACAGACTGTAATGTAAAATCATTCTTTCTATAACATGAATGTAATATTCTTCCATTTTAAGGATATATTCTGTGCGACATTCACTCTGTCCAGTAAATCATAAACGATAACTACAGGTTTGAAACGGTTACTATCTCTTTGGCTTTTGTTTACTAAAAGTTTCCAAGTGTGGCGAATGTAGGAAAAGTGCTTCTGATGCCTCAGCCTTAGAGAATTGAGTAATTTAGCAATCCAAATGCTCTTCCGTGAGATTTAATAGATGCAAACTTGTACTTACAGAACTTAATATTCTCCCTGAATTCTGTCGTATTCAATTCAAGTTTTGGAATTCAATCAACCGTCATCTCCGAGTATAATCCTTTTCCTGTTCAACACAAAAGTCTGCATTCAGTACACCAACTGTCCGAATTATAGGCAAATAACATAATAGTAGTTGTGGATCTTGAAGCAGAGCTGAGCGAGTGCAGTCCAGTCACCACTGCAACCTGAGTGGCGAACGTCTCCAAGTAGCTGCTTCACAACAAAAAAAAAGCCACTGTGCACTTTGACAGGAAGACTTAGAATCGGAAATGACACTTCGGAGTATGCAGCTACCAGCAAACTGAAGTACCAAACTCTCTTATGTGTCGCTAAGACACTGCTCTAAGCAATGTACCTCCCCCCCCCCCCCCCCCATTAAACAGCAGCAGATAATATCAGTGATCCATAGACAAAGAAACTGCAAAAAAACCTTCATCCGTCCTATTTGTTTGCTCAGTCTTGTGGTTCTGCCCAAGCTGCCTCGGGGCTTTCTGAGTTTTTTTTGTAATGCAAACCACAGCTTTTCCCCTGCATCCAGCCCCACGGGCTAAAACGCAACAATGAGAATCTACACTGTGTTGTACCAGTCCCCTTTAGTAGCTTAAATAAATTCATTATGTAAATGAGCAAGTCCACAGTCTCTGAACAGACAGCTGTGCGTCTGACCCAATTCAACAGGCAAGGGGCATACGTTTCGCTGGCATCCACTTTAATATTATCTAAAACCTGCTGGCAGTTCACACACCTAAAGCTCGCCCGAGTACAACACAAAATGAAAACAATCTGAGTGACCGCCCTCCCAGGTCTGCATATAAATAATTTCATTTTGAAATTACGCACTAAAAAAGAACTGAATGCATTTAACAATGAATTTTAGTTCCACGTGTGCTCTTTTTTAGGGCCGATGTTTCCGTAACTCTAAACCTTTTGGGTTCGACTGCATTATTGCGAATATTTTCAGTTTTGCGTTAAATAATTAAGGATTAAATTCTAGTTAAAGGTAGCTGGTGTGACATTTATTCTCTGTCATTTACGGAATTATGTCACTGAAATTAAAAAAAAATCATGGTACCTTACAAGGTTATTTTTCCTATATACCTGACATTAAAATGCAACTGTTAAAGAAATGAAATCAAAAGTATATCAAAATATAAATACAATCTGGTAGTTGCTTAAACACAGTTGCATAAAATAATACATTTCAAATGCATTTAATTAATAAATGTGTTGAGAATTTCATTGCTGTACTAGACTTTAATACTATTATTTTTATCCCTAATATATTTCACACCTCACATGTTAGTATCTTGGGAAGTACTTTTGGACGATCGTTTGCAATTTTTAAAATTGTGTTAAAATGATTTTGGATTCTCCTTCCAAATGAATGCCAACGCATTTAAGTACGCGCCCATTGTGTGGGATACTGAAGCAAATTCTGCGCAAAACCGTGGATTGTTCTTCTCGATGAACTTGCTTCGGTGGGATTGCACAGAGTGCGTGTCGCCGGCACAGATACAATGGATCTCTCTAGAGAGAGACTGAAAAAGTTGTCACGGATAATTTTGAAACTTAACAGACTTTTCCATTGGCTTTGCACGTCTCTGTGTAGGGCATATGAAATTAAATTTAGTGCTCGAGTAACTAAAAAAACGAACAGAAAA